>NC_063334.1:27270784-27319359 GCF_021869965.1 Rhincodon typus
TAACACTATCACCTTGCTCTTTTGGGAATCTTGCTTTGCACAAACTGACCATGAAATTTCCTACTTTGCGACACTTCATTAGCTGTGTACCTAGGTATGATATCACTATATAAGTCAGTAGAATGTTTTATTAATAGGATAATTATTGATATTCTAATAACCAGCTAAGATAAATGGTTAAGTGTATTGAACCTAGCTCATGAAGCATGCCTGATCTGCTCAAGCAGAGAAAGTGGTATATTGCAACATTTTTACATAGAAGGCTCAGTTTCAATTACCCTGTTTTTTTAGCACAGGAGCCAGAGTGCCAACTTTCTAGTACACAGTGAGTCTGCGGGAAATGAGACAATAAGCCCTTTAATGCTATAATTCTGTGTTTACACTGAGTAGATGCATTTGCAGGGAGTACAGAGCAGGAAAGGTAGCTGTAATGGTTTTGTACCCAGTGTTTTTGTATTAACATATTACTTAACCAAGAGCATTAACTGTTACAGAATTAAGGCATGTAAACAGAGGAAAGATACAGATCAGCACGATCTAATTGAAAGGTGGAACAGGGCTGGAAGGCTTCCTCAAGTACCTGTATCTATTATCATTGCCTTTAGGTTTACAACCAATGAAATACTTTCAAAGTGTGGTAACTGATGTATTGTGGGAAGCATGGTGGTGAACACATGCACAGCAAGATCCCACAAATAGCCATGCAGTTGTGACCACGATAATTTGTTTTATCGATCTTGGTTGAGGGATTACTCTTAGCCAGGACATGAGAATAAGACACCTTATTTTCTTCTGGGACTCCACTGAAGTTGTTCCATTTTCTGATTAATTGTTTAATTTCATTTACAAATTAAATAAATCAAGTGTGTTTTGTTCTAGAGACATACTTCAGAAACTAACTACACAACCAGGGCTGATAAAGATAAACTAATATCAGTGCACATTTTATAGTTAACTTGCTTAAAATATCAGACTATCATGTTGGATTTCTGCACGGAACAGAAAATGATCAAAAAGTATGTTCAATACTTCCCATTCTGAAATAAAAGCTGTATTTCTCCTCAAAATATCACTTAAATTTATAGCTAAAATTATGAATGCTGTAAATCTAAAGTAAAAATGCATGAAATCAATCATGCATCCAAGTGTATCTGACAAATGTAGACAGGTTAATTTTCTCGATGGAAACCTTTTAATAGAAGAATCTGTCGCTTCACCAGAATATCTGATGTGCCTCCTTCTTTTGTTCGGTTGCATTTAACAATAACTTACATCTGTTTAGCAGCTTTAACATAAAAGAGTATCCCCAGATGTTTCACAGGAAATAGGCAGTCAAAGGTTTGGTGGAAAAGGTAAGCTTTAAGGTGTTGTATGAGCCTGTCTAGACTACTGTTCACTGTGGGGTAGATTTGCTGCCATCATCCTTTTTTTAGAGTAGGGAGTTACAGACCCCACGATCTGGTGTAGTAAAGGAAAACTATTTGCTGTTCCAATGAGATAAGGCTTTTGTCTTGAACAAGATGAAGTTCAGTGCATGATAACAACTATGTACAAGTTACTCTGATCTGGTAGATATTGTTAGAGGCTGTAAGAGAACTTGAATGGTAGGTCTTATTCCTTAGAGATCCTAAGTTGTTCTCTCACCAAGTCAACTTGACATTATCGTACTGGGTGGTGCTTAAGGCACACCTCAGTATTAACTCGTTCAGATCCTTATATCCCTGTAAAACAAGTGCACCTCAGAGAAGCAGAGAGAGGAAGGGAAATGGAGAGGTCTAGGGAAGCAGTTTCAGAGCTCAGGACCTAGACAGCTAAAGGCAATACTGGAGCAAAGAAAACTGGAGATGCGGAGAATGTGGAGGAACTCAGATAACTGTCTCAGAGGGATATGGATTAAGAGGAAGTTTCAGAGATAAAGAAGGGGCGAGATCATGTAAGGATTCAATACGACGGATAAGGATTTTAAGTTGTGACATTGCCGGACTGGCAGTCATTGTAGGTTAGGGAGCAAAGGGATGTGTGTATTGGACTTGATGGTGAGTAAGGACACAGCCTGCTGATGCAAGAATGACCATTCATTCTTAACCCCTGTTTTCTGTCTGTTAGTCAATCCTTAATCCATGCTAATACATTACCCACTATCTCATGTGCTTTAATTTTGCTCTAACTTTCTGTGGACCTTATCCAAAGCCTTCTGAAAATCTGAGTTTCCTACGTCCATTGACTCCTCTTTATCAATTATGTGAGTAACGTCATAAAAAAAAGTCTCTAACAAATTTGTCAACCACGAGTTTCAACTCCTCATTTGCCCTAGTTACTTGGATCTCTAACGCTTGAAGATTTCTTGCATCTGCCCCAGTGAAAACTAACACAAAGTAATCATTTAGCTTCTCTACCTGACTCTGCCTGTAATAGACCCACTTTCATTTTAGCCAAATGTTTCCTTTTTACATCCCTATAAAAGCTTTTAAAGCCCATTTTTAAGTTTTTCCTAGATTGCACTCATATTCTATTCTGCCTTTCCTAACCAGTTTCTTGATCCTCCTTTGCTGTATTCCACAAACTTTCCAATCATCAGACTAATTCTGCCCACTTTTATAAGCCTTATAAATCTTATACAATCCTTAACTTCCTTTGTTACCTGTGGTTAACTGATTTTTATTCGAGTTTTTATACTTTGAAGGAACCTATAGTTCCTGTAAGTCATGCAATAGTTCCTTAAAGACAGTCCATTGGCTAACTACGGTCATGCCTTTTAATGTATTTTCCCAATCCACCTCAGCCAACTTAGGCCTCACCTTTTCATAATTTCCCTCATTTAAACTTAACATGCTTGCTTCTGAATGAGCTACTTCATTTTCAAATATAATGTAAAATCATGCTATGATCATTCACCTCTATACACTCATTTATAAGATTATTAATTAGGCCTTTTAAATTGTATAATACTAGATTTAAAATAGCCTGTCCTGTAGTCGGCTCCTTAACGTGCTGCTTTAAAAAAAACCTAACACATTCCAGAAGCGCATTCTCTACAGCTCTAGTGCTCATCTGGTTTAACCAGTCTATATACAGTCACCCATGATTACTGTATTGTCTTTGCTACAAGCTTGATTAATACCATGCTCCCCACTACCAAAACTGTTTGGTGGCCAATAAATAACTCCAACTGAAGTCTGCTGCCCATTCTGTTCCTGAGTTCCACCTAAACAGAATCTACACATCGTTCTTCCTATCTGAGATCCTCCATTACTAACATACTGAACCCATCTTTTATTATTAACACAACACCACCTCCTTTCCCTTCTAGTCTGTCCTTCTTAAAAGGTGAATATCACCAAGTGCATGGGAACCATGTAGCCATGTTTCTGGAATGGCAATTGTATCATAACCATTACTTTAATTTGTACCTTTAGATGCTTGTAATTTCACAGCATAGGCAATCAGCTGTGAAGATTCACTGTTCCTTTTTCAACCTCATACGTGATCTACTGCTCTCTCTCTTTCTCCCATTTTAAAGTACCATTGTTTTGATCTCTTTCTTTCAAAGTTCCAAAACAAAGCAAGAGCTTATAAAACAGTAATTACTTCTTCAAGATATCAAGGAAATCAGCTCAGCACTGAAAAAAACTTTAAAGAAAGATCACTCTTACAGCCACAATTTTTTCCCATCCACCATTTAAGATAACTAGGATCCCATGAATCTATTTATCATGTTGTGAATGCTGCATGCATTCAGGTAGAGTTGCTCTTAACTTTTACTTTCTGATGTCATTCTGCATTCAAGGCATATGTGATGCTTGGCTTTGTTCTCCTTTCTTCCATTGCCCTTAGCAGATTTTCTACTTCCTGTTACCAATTTCACTTTCTTCCAATTTGGGTTACCCATCAAGTTCCCATTCCCCTCAATCCCATTTCTACTTTTTGCACCAACTATTCCCTGTGTAAGTGAGGTATGCATCCTTACCACTTTCTGAGAACAAAATTCTTCTCTTGCATTTTCTGTTAGATTTATTAGTGACTGTTTTATGGGCTCCACTTCTGGTCTCGCTCAAAGTTGAAAATATCTTCTCTTCACTTATCCTATAAAATCTATTCATATTTTTTAAGCAACTTCATCAGGTAAATGTTTGGTTTTCTCTTTTCTAAAGAAAAGACCCTCCCCCACCCCAGCCAATTCAGTCTTTCCTGACAGGTGTAATCTCCCCGATCCAGTAACATTCCTGTAAATCTCATTTAGACTTTCTCCAATGCCTTTAAATCTGATGTATGATACGAAAACCCAGAATTGTGGACAATACTCCAGTGTAGTCTAAGTTTAACCTAACTTATCTACTTTCAATTCTATCCTGCTAGAAATAAACCCCAGTGCATAACTATACCAATCGTATTTTGTATGTTCTATTTCTATTGAATAGAGGATTGTTGCACATTTTTATTTTTACTACACAATGAGGAAAAATTATATCTGTTGTCTGTGTAGCTTGCCTTTAAACGAGTTCACTTGTAATGACTCCATGCGGCCTGTGCGTATAATGTCGTGACTCTGCCTGGCAGTTCATCCACAGTGCTTGCAAGCTGCATCTCTAATGTCTGCTTTATAACTGACAACGTATTTTAAAATAAACTAAACCACAGAGTTAATCGATCCACCCATAGAGTTATTCAATTCACCCACATAATCAATCCCTATTAGAACATTATCATTAACATCACCAAATCTTATGAAAAAGGTTACGAGTTCACACTTTTGTTTCAAATTTGATGTTTACAGTTGCCGATTTAAATACATCTTCCTCCTTAGTATTACACGCAGCTTCACGCCAGCCATTGAAATCAAAAACACACCACTGAAAGGAAGAAAACAAGTCGCGTGACTTTTTGAAAGACAGAGAGCAAACAAAGTGGTTACTGGAATGTGACATTGTAGCTCCACTGGAACAACAAATCTGGGGTGCTGTCTCTCTTTGAATAAAAGGCTATGTTAACATGTTACATTCACTCAGCATGTGGAGTCAGGAGTCACATGTAGATTAGCACCCTACAAATAATGGGCTTAATCCAGGTGGAACGATTAATGGGATGCCATTGGTAACTATTGAACATCCCTTTGCATTCCCAGCCCCTTCATATATTCCCAGGCATAGGATGACAAAGGGAAGTCCACAGGTCACATAAGTTCATATGTACAGTCTGGAAGAAAGAACTTGCATTTATTAGCACCATTCATAACTTTGGAACATTCCAAAGTGTTTCACAGCGAATTAATTACTTTCTGAAAACTAGTCACTGTTGTATTATAGGAAAACGTGTCAGCTAATTTTCCAGATTTCACAAATCTAGAACAGGAGCTACAGTGTAAAATTAAAAAATGTCTCCCTTTTAAGATGCAGATAATGAAGAATTTGTACTTAGGCAGATGGCAGTCTTTGAAATTTTCTCCTTTCGGGAGCAGTGGAGAGTGAGTCATTTAATATATTCAAGGTTGAGCCAGACAGATTTGTGATTGACAATGGAGTCGAGGGCTATGGGTTGTGGAATCAGACAGTGAAAGTCATATCAGATCAGTCATAAACCTATTAAAAGGCAGAATGGGGTTGATGGGCAAATGATCTACTCCTGCTTCTACTTCTAATGTTGTTACAATTTTAAATAGCAGTGTGATAAACGACCAGGTAAATTTCTTTTAAGTGACTTTGGTTGCGGGATAATTATTGACAAAATGTATCAGAGAGACCACCTCTGCTCTTCTGCTAAATAAAGCCATGGGATCCTTGATAGCCACCTAAGGTGGCAGACTACATCACTGAGACTATGGTACTCTTTCAGTATTGTGTTGGGAACATTGGCCTGGGTTTTGAGCTCAAGATCTAACCTAGGTGAAATTTCTATTTACTGAATTACTGCATATTTATTGGGAATTTTAACAAAATGGTTGGGTTTTTGGCACAGATTGCCACCTTAACTGTGTAGACTTTCTGGTAGAACTATCCAATGTGCCTCATTCCCTTGCTTTTTCTCTGCATCACTTCGATCATTTTTTCTGATATTTATCTAATTCTCTCTTAAAAGATATTGAATCTGTTTCTGCCATCAAATCACAACACACTGAATGATTTTTTTTTCATTTTTTTCCTCTCATCTTTATGCTAATTCACTTAAATTTGTGTCCCCTGTAAGCTGCTTGTTAGTCCATGTACAGTCTATAGTCTGCAATGTAGTGGCAAGGCAATGTGTCTTAGTCCTGATTCAAACTAGATCCCAAGTCAATTCAGTACAAGTTGCCAACAGAATTAAGCAGCTTTGCATGTTCTTACAGAGTTCCACGAAAACCAATCTGCAGAGTACAGATGATCTGTCAGGGTAGTTGAAGCCTGATATCAATGGGTATTGGTGCATGAGCA
Organism: Rhincodon typus; assembly: GCF_021869965.1. Classification (NCBI taxonomy): domain Eukaryota; kingdom Metazoa; phylum Chordata; class Chondrichthyes; order Orectolobiformes; family Rhincodontidae; genus Rhincodon; species Rhincodon typus. The sequence continues at coordinate 27,277,189 of NC_063334.1, forward strand.
GCTCAAGTTAAACTTTCAGTGATTCATTTATGTTGATGTTGCTATGTCATGGCAACTCAGCAATACATAGCAAGCTACCTCTTACAGGGACACAAGCCTTTGAATAATAACATGAGAAAAAATGACAGCTCAGACACTTCCTACAATATTCACAATTGATCTTGATTGAACTACATTCAATGATAAAAAAATTCTGAAGTAGTGTGAAGTCATTTTCTAAAGAGTTGCCATTGGCAAACACAGTCTGGAATAATTTTAGTAAGAACTTTTGAAGTTTCTTTTCCTGACATGAACCAATCATGCCAATTAATGCATTGGTCTGGTTTTCATTGATGCAAAAATTGACATCATGTTTGTTATGTGGCCAATTGCCGACATTTTCACACTGTAAACTCTGAGTCAGCAAAGTGATAAATGACTAATCTGTTCATTTTAGCAATGATAATTGATAGATAAATACTGACCAGGGACAAAGGGGAAAAATTCCCTACTCTTATTTAAGCATGGCCATGAAATCTTTTATGCCCATTGTTGGACAGCTTAGAAACTTACTGCACAGAAAGACACCTCTCATCCTACATTGCTGATGCTAGCTCTTTGAAAGGAGAGCTATGGCCAGTCTCACATCCCGGTAAATTCTTCACAATGACTACCTGTCCAACTTCCTTTTAAAATAATTTACAAAATCAGCTTTCACCACCTTATCAGCTTCAGCCTTCCCGATCCCAACAACTGAGTGAATGAATTTTCCTCAGCTCCCCATCTATGAACCCTTAATTATTGACCTATTCACACTACCAAATTCTACCATCATTCACATGGCCTTGATTAGGTCTCCTTTTAACATTTTCACTTCTAAGGAAAAGATTGCCTTTCTAACATCTCCTCCTCATTATTGAAACTCTTTATCACTGGTAATCTACTAGCAAACCTCTGTACCCTCTTTCTAAGTCAATAACATTTTTCCTGGAATGGACTACCCAGAGATTTCCATGGTCCTTCAGTTGAGCCCTAGGTAGTCAATCCACTTTGCCATAAACGTTGACTACCTTGTCAGTGAAATTTTGTCTAATTCAGGCTTGAATAAATTCCGTGACCCATCCTTCATTGTTCTCTGGAGATTCCATAGACTAACAAAATCCTGAGAGAAGAAATGCCTCCTCATTGCTATCTTAAACAAAAATAATAATGCCTGAGATTGGCGACCAAAGTATGACTTTGATATCCTTTGTGCACTGTGTGAAATTGTAAATTGGGTTACAAGGCGAATAGCCAACAATGTTTTAAGCACTGCACGAAGGAAATCTTCCCCATCTGATTTCAAACAACTCACCTTGCCTTATTTAGTGAAATAGCACCAGCACTTCTCAAGAGAGATTATCAGACAAAATGTGATGCTGAGCCAGGTAAGAACAAATGTACAATAGGAGACCGAAAGCTGAGTCACAGAGGTAGGTTTTAAGAAATTCTAAAGGAGAGGAGAAAGAGGCAGAGACACACAGGGGTAGAATTCCAAAACTTAGGATGTAGGCAGCTGAAGGCACGGCCATCAATTATGGGATGCTCAGAAGGGAATGCATCAGAAATCAGAATTGGAGGCGACAGAGAACTTGGTTATAGAGTTGGAGAAGGTTACCGTGGGAACGGAAGGTGAAGTTGTGGTGGGATTTAAAAACAAGGAGGCTTAATCCAGCAGTTTGTGATTCTTAATGAAACACATTAACTGTAGTTGGCAGCGCAGCATTGATCACAGTGGCTGTGCTCTGTTAAGAGAACGGTTAGTTCTGAACACTTGCATCCTTTGCTACAGTTGTTTTTCAGAAAGTCTAATCTGTCTCCTTTTTGAAGTACTCACTGGTGTTAATCTTCTGCAGGGAAATGTGTTTTTCCAGTTGCCTCCTCAACTTCACTTCTGCTCCATATTTTCCTGTTGTGCCATTATCTGCCAGGATGAAATGTGAATGCATGCTGTTCAGCACGGTCAGCTTGCTCAAGGGGTTGGACATTGTTTGATATGGCCGGACCACCTGTGCGAAGACATATTAACCAACAAAAACAACTTATATTTATTCAATGCCTTTAACATAGCAAAATGTGCCAAGGTGCTATACAATAGCATTATCAAACAAATTTGACCACTGAGTCCATGAGGTGATACTGCTTCAGGTGATCAAAAGCTTGGTTAAAGAGGTAAGTTTGAAAGAACTTCGTAGCACAGAAGAAAATAGCAGAGAGACAGAGGTTTGGAGAAGGAATCCCAGAGTGTAAAGTGTAGACATCTCAAGGCACATCAAACAATGCTGGCATGATTAAAATTAGGGGATGCTCAAGAGGCTGAAATTGGATATTCTTCTGGAGGAGATTACAGAGATAGGCAGGCACAAGACCATGGAAGGATTGAAAAACAAGGATGAGAACTTTAAATTCTAGGCATTGCTACACTGAGAGCCAAATCGGGGTCTATATTGAGATGCCAAAGATAGATGGCTCTCTTTTGTGTCCTGATTTCTAGCTCCTGTTATATTTTTATTTAGATAATGGGCCAAGGCAAACAAAGACTGTTACAACATTTTTAAAGCGAGTGGAAATAAATTGAAATAATTTGCATCAAAGTGGAGAGATATCCTGGACAATATGGTACAATTTTTTAGCAGGTAATAAGTTAGAATAAAGATCAGTGAAAAACTGCATCCATTTAATTTCCCTTATTCCAGCAAAGATGCTGCTGGATACTATTCTACAGCCATTAATAGATAGCCAATACAATTTCAAATGGGGCTTTCAGAACCTGGACTGTGTTAGGGATTACTGTCCAGACAATCAGATAAGAGAATTCTTTCTTCATATCTCAATAGAATTAAGGATTATGTTGTAGCGAGGTGATCTGTGATTTCATGCATGCCAAAATATTTGTAATCTTCCACAAGCAAAAAAGAAAATATTATTTGAAGAAGATAAAGAGGAACAAAAAATACACATATTGAACTTTTGGAAATGTAAGTGTACATACCATTAAAAAAAAGTCGTTACATCTTAAAAGTTAATTTCAATATTGCATTTTGTGATCTTGGGATTAGGATAAAACCTTACTTCAATTTAGCCTTATTTGAGGCAAGAATTTTTGATTGGAAGTGTTCCAACAAGATGCCAAAGTTGGATTTATTTTTTACTGATTTTAAAGCCAAAGTAATATCATTTTCTCTGCAGTACTTCAATTAATTCAGAAGTTTTAAATTTGTTTTGAAATATACCGTAAAACTTATCCAAAACAGCCATTACTCCTGACTAGGCTAAAGTTCTCTTTGTATAGTATTTCATAGTATGAGTTTTTTGTGTTGGAACTGATTTCAGATGGGTTTTAGGGACAATTTTTACGTTATGAAAGGCATTTCCTTCTTGTAACAACTCCAGTTACACTGGTGAGGAGGTAAGAGACAAGATACCCACGTCCTTTCCAATCAGATCCTCTTGATTCTCCACTATTCCCCATGGAGCGATGCCTATAATGCAGATTCTTCCTCTGGACTTTGAAGCATGGTCCTTCAGTGCATCTCCTACATGGCGAATGACCCCTAAAAATGAACCCAAGAAATGTGATTGCAGCACCATTTTAGCTGATTGGAACAACGGAGTCCTCATTTTGATGATTACCTCTTGTACCAATCGCAACAATAACTTGCATTTATTTAGCACCTTTAACACTGCAAAACATCCTAAGGGGCTTTCACAAGGGCTATTTCCACGCAAAGTTCAGATTGAACCAAAGAATTAGGACAGGCAATAAAAGCTTGGTCAAAGTTGACCCTTGAGATCTTGGTATGCAAATATTGGAGTGTCAACATTGGCCATCTTGACACTCGAGACCACTTTCCAAAAATCCATCAGTAATTACTCAGTACATTTTCCATTAGTTCTGTGCAACTCATAGAGTCATAGAGCATGGAAACTAGACCTACCTACCTGCTCCTGGCCCATATCCTTCCAAACCTTTCCTTTTCATGTACTTATCTAAGTGTCTTTTAAACATTGTAGCTGTGCCCACATCCACCACTTCCTGTGTAAAACCCTCTGTGTAAAACATTTGTCCGTTGTGTCATTTTCAAATCTCTCTCCTTAAAAATATGCCCCCTAGTCTTGAAATCCCCCATCCTAGGGAAAAGACACCAGCCATTAACCCTATCTATACCCCTCATGATTTTATGAACCTCTCAACACTCCAGTGGAAAAAAATCTCTCAGCCAATCCAGCTTTTCATTATAAATCAAGCCTTCCACACCTGACAACATCCTGGTAAATCTCTTCTGAATCCCCTCTAGCTTAGTAATATCCTTCCTATAATAGGGCGACCAGAACTGAACACAGTACTCCAGATGAGGCCTCAACAATGTCCTGTACAACCTCAACACGACTTCCCAACTTCTACATTTGTTGGAATTCATTTTCTAGAATTCCATTCTTTCTACATTGTCTGAATTTTTCTGCTTAATCTCTCCTGCCAGAGACAATGTATTAGATCTCAGCTGTAGATATCAACTGTTCTAAATGGCACATTGATTTGTCGCTACTAGTTCCTGAGTTACACTCAGGCAGAAATGACACTGATACTTACGCTATTTTCTGAGCTGACCTTTCCACAGGAACTTATCAGCCTGGACATTTAAAAAAAAGTGAACTAAAAGTAGAATTAAAAAATTGAAGCATCACCCCTCTCCTTTGTTGAAATTCCCCTTTATATAGTGATGATATGCAAATTAAATTCTGAATCAAAGCCTCATTTACACACACTGAGTACAATATGTTTGACAAAAAAAACTAATTTGGAAACTTTTATCTTTCTCATGAAAGAAATCACAATGCCACATCAAAGCTAGAAAATATTCTGTGTGTCTTATTAAGGGTGAAATATAAACTACTGGCTACGCATACCAGAAATAGTGTCAATGGGATATGCTGAGCCTAGAATTTTAGTGTGTAATTGCAGGAAATGGGTGTTTTTTGGTGTTATGCTTGGTGGATGGCAGAGGAATACCTATGTCGATGGAGCAGTCAGGGGTTCAGGAGACATACAGACTCCAAAAATGGTGCAGACATTGCATGAAACTTGTGCCCATCGATTCCTGCGTCCTGATTCCCATTTCTGTGTTTCAGTTGTCACACTTCCACACATTGATCTCTATTTCTATGTGTCAATTGTCAAACTGTACAGTCACTAATCCCTATTCCTGTATGTCAGTTAACATTAAGTACACATACTAATCCCTATTTCTATGTGTCAGTTGCCAGACTGTACACATACTGATCTCTATTCCTGTGTGTTTGTTAACATACAGTATACACAGGCTGACCCCTATTGCAGTGTGTCAGTTAACATTAAGCACAGACACTGATCCCTATTCCTGTTTGTCAGTTGACAGATTGGACATAGTTTGCACCCCTTGCACATGTGCTGATTATTAAATTGAGCCATGCCCCATGTGTGCTCTAGTAATCATATTATACACAAACTCTTTCCTGAACTGAAGTGGAATCAGTGGAAATGACTGAGATGCAGCAGACAGGCCAGGAGTACTGATTGTATAATGATCGAACAGAAGGCTGCAGCTGCTATTGTGCTGTTCTCACTTTGTAGCCCAAACCCGCTGAGGCAGCGATACCTGAAATCACTATCTATGCAGAATCATCAGCTCCACAGGGCTTGTTAGCTTTAAGTTCTATTCATATGCTCATTACTATTTCAATAGTGTTGATGATCAGTTCCTCCTTCCCTTTTAACCCTTGATCTTTTTACTAATCTTTGGATGCTTTTTCAGCCTTCTGTTGTGAAGACAGACATAAATTACTTGTCCCCTAATAATTCTGGGTGTACCTACACCACAAGGACTACCAAAGTTCAGGAAGGCAATTTATCATCATCTTCTCCAGGGCAATTAGAAATTAGAAATGCTGACCCAGCCAGCGATGCCCATATCCCGTTGACAAATAAGTAAAGGAAAGGAACAGCTGCATATGAATAGAGAAAGACAAAAATTGCGGCTAGATAGAGAGCAAAAGCCTAAACCCAAACCAAAAGCAGATATAGAAAATAAAACAGACAGGGTGAACAAAACACATTTTGCTCCAAGTAATCAATTGCACCAGGAAGAAGGATCATGCCAAAGTCATCTGCCACCATATACTTTTCACAAGGGGTTGTCTTAAAACTTATATTGTGGAAATTTTAAACAAAACTCATGGTTAAATACTGAAAGAAAAAAATAAAATTATTCTTTACCTGTGTTCACACCTCCAGTGAATATCCAAGCCCCTGTTGTCATAGCAGCTTTAATTAGACCTTTCCCAAATACTTGCTTGAGTTTGGGTTGGAGTTCAAAGTTTTGGAGGCCTCCATGAATGGAGATCAATAGCTTCGGGAGGTCCAGCTGCCATTCCTTTGTCATTAGATGTAAGAGGAGATCAGGCTTTGTGTCAAATGAAACACGTACGTACTATAACAGAAATGGGAAGAAGAGGAGAAACTAGATACAAGATTGTATCTTTCTCACTGCTGGTTTCTGATTTTACTGAATGTTTATATAGGTACAGAGAATACATTTTCTCAATGTCTAACCCCTCAAACAACTTAAGAATTTTGTTTCAGTGAGTACAATCACTGAACAGTCCCATCATCCCAGGATCGGGTCTAATGAATCTTCATTGCATTCTTTTTACAGCAATTATTTCCTGCCTTTCAGTAAAGAGGCCACAATACAACACAGTATTCCAGGAATGTTATCACCAATGCCCTAAGAACGCACTTCAGCCAATCTGCTAGCAATGCCACATTCTACTTGTGATCTACAATATTAAGAATATCAGAAGTCATGGAGCCAGAAAATAATCGTTTTCCAGGACTACATATAGTCTACATGGGCACTTCAATTTGTTAAGGGTGTCCTGGCTGTTTTCTATTTGGAAGAAAGACAGGCTTGCATTTATACAGCTCCTTTCATAACCCTAGGATGTCCTTCACAGGTGTTCAACTACTGTTGCAGTGGTGTAACAGTGGCTGATTTGCACATCGCAAAAACCCATAAATAGCAGTGTGATAATGGCCAGAAAATCTGATTTTCTGATGGCGATTGAGGGGTAAGCATTTGTCAGAACATTGGAAGAACTTTCCTGCCCTTAACTTGAATGGTGCCATTGAGATCTTGTACATTCACCTGAGAGGGCAGATGGGGATTTTATATAAGAATCTCATCTGAAAGACAGCACCTTCAAAAGTGCTGCACCAGGAGTATCAGCTTACGTTTCACGGTGAAGTCTCTGACGTTCTCAAACTCACCCATTCTGACTGAGAGGTCAGAGTGTGTTGGCCATGAATCCATGGTGGACCTTACTACTACAATCGTTTACATTTGTTAACAATTAACACTTACATTTTGTACATCCTGGGACTGACAACCTCTTAGCAATAACGTATTAGAGTCTTTAGAGATGATTAAAGCTTTGCTTGTTACCATGGCTTTATTGGAGTGCCCTCCTCCCTGGAATTCAATAGTCCCAAAGGCATCTGTTGGACTGAGCTGGGTATGTTTGCTGATGGACCACTTCTCCGAGTGCAAATCATTCTTTGTAATTCTGCTTTCAATACTTTCATTCTGACTGATGGAAATGACTGGAGGCAATCCAACATGTTGACCCATGAGTCGACCACAACAACACCTGCCATCACAGAAACAAATATGTTTTAGATTTCCTTTCATTCAAACAAAAGAAAAATTTGACTAGGTTCCATCTTAAAGGCTCTGATGTATATTTCTAAGAGTCCATACAATCCTTTATAGAGGTCAGGAAGGGAAGGATTTACCTTTGCCCTCCCACCACAGATCAAATGTCAGACTGTGAGCTCTCTGTGCTCAGGTCTTTATGTCCCCAACAAGCCCTCCCTGTCATCGTGCCTTCCAGCTACAGCCATGTGCCTCGTGGTGTGGGCAGCTGATTGGCTTCCTACACCCTCCCCAAGACAGTGACTTGTTCTGATTTGGAATGCATTGCCTCAAGTGGCGATGGAAGCAGTCTCAATAGTGAATGGACTTCAATAAAAAGGAAGCAGACAAACGCTTGAAAAGGAAACTTTTGCAGGGCTGTGGAGAAAGAACAGGGGAGTTAACTTAATTGGATTGTACTTTGAAAGGGCTGGCATAGGCGCGATGAGCCGAATGGCCTCTTGTTGTACTGTATGATTTTGATTCTGACCTTTTTCACCGTGGTCTCAATGCCCCATTGTCAGCATTAACCCCAGGATGAGAAGTGCTGTGGTGCAGGAGTGGAAACTGACAGATTTCAATTTGCTGATTAGGAATTCTGCTGGGAATCCACCACGGATTACTCATCTAGAGGAATGGTGTGGGGTTAGGGTCCAAGACTGACCTGGCTTTACCCTGTGGAGGCAGGAGAAGGTAACTGCAGCTCCCCCAGGTATCACAATGGAAAGAATATAGCAGATCTCAATCTGACCTTCACTGGATGGCAACATACAGTCAAAGGAGTTCGCCTCAGGAGAATGTTCAGACCAGTTTTACAACAACAAACTCAACAACTTGCATTTATATAGCGCACTTAATGTGGTAAAAATGTTTCAAGATGCTTCATAGAAGAGTTATGAAAAGAAAATCAGCTCTGAGCCACATACAGAAGGTGTTAGGAGAGGTGAAAAGAAATAGGTTTTATGGGGCATCCACAAAAGTGGAGACAGAAACGCTGAGAGATTTAGGAAGGAAATTCCAGAACTTAAGGTGAAGGCAGCAGAAAGCACTGCCAAGGATGTGCTATGATGGAAATCAGGAAAGGGTGAGAGGCCAGAATTGGAGGGTCACAGGGATCTCAACAAGTTGTGAGGGTGGAGGAGTTACTAAGATAGGGAGGAGGCCAGGGAGGATACAAACACAGGTTTGAGAATTATAAAATTCACTCAATGCTTTTTCTGTGCTCTCAATATTAATCAACAATTGAAATCTGTGGTCTTTACAATAATACAGAGGACTTTTCCAGTAAGTATGTAGGAAGTTCTCCAATATGAGGTGCTTTAACAATTAAAAACAAGTTCAAATTATTTATTGTCACCATTCTTTTCTCGACAGCAGATTGTATTCAATAAACTTTATCAACAAATCTATTACCTATGGTGGTCTTTGGTGCTCGGTATTATGTGGACACATTCTCTTTTGCAAAATGCTCTCTCTATCCATGATTTCTGAGCCTGAAAATCATAGGAAGAACAATATTTTAGTTCAATTGTCTACAGAAGTGCAACATAAAGTAAAAACTGACACAATTCATTGAGATGTAAAAACATCCAAGATTGAACAGTAATGACAGAAGCAAATGGAAGAAACGGTGTCTGCAAAAAGATAACTTTTTGGGTTTCTCTCCAAAGCAAATGACTTGTTTTTAAGTTTCACATGCACTTGCAGAATGCGTTGTAAAGTGGGAACAAACGGGAATCTAGCGAAAGAGTCGCTACTCAGTTGTGTTGGTTTTTTTCTGTCTTGATTTGTTTGCATGTGAATTGTGGAATTTTTAATACAATTTACATTTGAGGGCTCTTGTGATGCTGTCGTAGTGTCACTACCTCTGAGCCAGAAGGACCAGGTTCAAATCCTACCTGCTGCAAAGATGTGCAATAACATTGTTGAACAGTTCGTCAGAAAATATCTGCAACTTACATTTAACTTCTAAACGTTAATTGTTGTTTCCATGGTATGTCGAGTTAGTTTTAAAAGCATTGCACTAGAGGCAGACACCACACAAAATTGGCCAGGATGAACTAATTACCTCAGTGAGTTTCCATTAATTGTACCTATTTGCTGGTCTCTGATGAGGCTTCAAAATTAAGTTGGTACTTTGGGATGGAAGAACCGTAATAAACATCTTTCAAAAACTTTGATTACATCAAAAAAAAACTACTAAGGAATTGAGAAGAATTGAATAAGGAATTTACTCCAATTTAACCAGCAAAAGCTTCTGAATATTTAAAACAAACTTAATTAACAAAAATCAAATTACTCACAGCTGCTGGGTTGACACCAATTTAAATTTCTACTTTTTTGTGATGTACTGATTTTCAGCCTAATTAACCACGTTATCACTCTTGAAAACATCAAGGAATGTTTTCTAGGACAAATTTTGAGAACCAACCTTTCAACATGCTGGTGGATTACACCAGCAACTTTAACCTTGGAAGGTGGGTGAATGAGTTTCAGCAAATTCTTGGGAGATAGTTTTAAAACAGGAGTAATTTCAAATGCTACATAAGCTCTAATTGCAAACTATTCCAAAGAGGAATCTCTACCCCTCCACTTTTTAAGGCGTGAGAAGTATACGCAATGTTTCAAAGAGCATAACACACTAGATTTTGGATAACAAAATAAAAGTTGGGGTTTGAGTAATCTCTTCACTTAGAGTGACAAGCTTTATGTATCCATATGTTATGTTAATTTGCATCCAAATTTAACTGTGAAATGTTAAAAATATTGTTAATATGACAAATACAAAATTTAAATATCACTGGATTCCAGACTTTCATGAGACACAGAACATAAATTGGCAAAAACAAAATAACAAATGAAAAAATATTATTAGTTGTCAAAAAGGCTTGATGATGTTTTTCTTTCCTTTAATCTTTCATGGGATGGCAAGAACAGCATTTGATACCGACCCCTAACTGCCCTTGAACTGAATGGCTTTCCAGGTCATTTCAGAAGGCAGTTAAGAGACAAGCACACTGCTGTGCTTCTGGAGTCAGAGAAAGGCCAGTCCACGTAGGAATAGTTGGTTTCCTTGGGTAAAGGACATAATGAACCAGATGTTAACAACAATTGTCATGGTCACCATTGCTGAAACTAGCCTTATAAATTGAATTTGAATTCCACCAGCTACCATGGTGGGATTCGAACCCCAGTCCCGAGTACATTCGCCTCTGGATTATTGGCCCAGTAAGTAATGATAATAAGGTGGTGACTACTCCAGATGGCCCGTTTGCAAGTTCTAGACTTGGGAGTAAGTTAAATCTACATGTACATGCTTGCTTTAACTTTTTAAAATTTCTATTGGGACATGAGTGTTGCTGAGCAGGGAAAGAATTTATTGCCATCACTAATTGTCCTTAGGAAGGTAGTAGTGAGCTGCCTTCTTCTACTGCTGCAGTCTATATGGGATGGTAAATCCAGAGTACTGTTAGGGTGGGAATTCTAGGATTCTGACAGTAAAAGAATGGCTGTGTAGTACCAAGTCAGGTTGGTGTGTAACTTACATGGGAACCTTCAGGTGGCGATTTTCCCTGCATCCCTGTTCTTCTGGGTGGTACAGGTTGTAGATTTGGAAGGTGCTGTCAAAGGAGATTTGGTGAGTTGCTGCAACATGTCTTGCAGATGGTACACACTGCTCTGGTGGTAGATGGAGTGAACATTTAAGATGATGTACAGGGTGCCAAGAGGAGCAACCTGTTTTGGATGGTGTTGAGCTTCAAGTGTTCCATTACTCTACTGACTTGTTCCTTGTAAATAGTGTGCAGGCTTTGAGACATCAAAAGGTGAGCTCTGTGTTGCAGAATTCCTAGCCCACTGACCTGCTCTTATATGTTCACTAAATGAGAGCTTCATATTTGTGCTGTGATCTGTGTGGTCTATGTTGTAAGTGTGATCAATTGGTTAACACACACAAAATAATTGTTGTTGACTTCACTATTGTCATTCCCACAAAAACTTCCATAAAAGACTAAACAAGACTTTAGGAACAACATAGAAACCACTCCATTCAGAGTATTGGTGGTATTTGCATCCTATTATTACCAATGGGAAGTACACCACAGGAATATTATGAACAAATGTTATTAGAAACTGCAACAATAGACTGGCATCCAACAAATCCTTAATTAAATCCAGGTTTGTATTATTTCCTTGTTGATTCCCATGTTACTGGTGTGTGATATTAGAATCCTTGTGGAGAGTAAAATAATATGGACATTTTATTTTTTAATAAAGGAATGACCTTTTACCGGATTTTTCATCTCACTTTCAGAAAGACTTTGCATTACCCATTTGGCAGTATGCCCTGCACCATAAGTAACATTGGAGTATTAGTCAGTAACTACAAATTCTGCAAACTGCCATTCCTTACTTAGCCTTAATACTGCAATATGCCGACACAGGAGAAAGGTTGCAATATCAGATAGTGTAACCCTTCCTTACCTCTCCGCATTCCTTGATTATCCCTTCTAGTTTGTTCGTTATAAATGCTGACCTTAGTTCTTCAACTATAAGCAAGACTTGAACAGTAAACGAACTGAACTTGATCAACTTGTATTGATCCTATAAATGTTAAGTTCTCATTTTATTCAAGATAGCTACTTGGGACTAAGATGAGAAGAAATCTCTCCTTGCAGAGGATTGTCATCTTTTGGGATTCTCTACAGAGCAAGCTGTAGATTTGTAGCCAACAGCTGTCCAGTATTTTGTTACAAGGTTAAAGGATTCATGACCCCTAACAAATTGAAGGTTATGGGGATAGTGCAGGAAAGCGGGATTGTTCTAAATATCAGCCACGATCTTCTAGAATGATGGAACAGGCTGGAGGGGGTGTATGGCCTATTCCTGCTCCTATTTCCCATGTTCTTATGTTCCATTGCTTTCAGTTGTTTAACCCCTTTGTTGCTACTGACATGAGACTGTCCTCTTGTCATTACAGCAAAAGCAACTAAACTGCTCAGACTCTGCTCCCCAAGACAAGTCTTGGGTGACCTGATGGAGACAATATAACTGAGAGAAAATGCTTCCACCTGTTGGGGGGAGGGGGAGTTCACTACTGAGGGTCACAACCAATAAGTTTGGAAAGCAACTCAGGAGAAATCCCCTTACCCAGAGGGTGGTGAGAATGTGGAACTTGTTACCACAAGAAGTGGTTGAGGTAAACAACATAGATGAGGAAAAGTGGAGCTTGAACAAGTGCAGAATTTTGTTGGTGTTATAGCTTCAGCCAAACCCCAGGGAAAGCTGGACAAGCATGAGAGAGATAAAGTAATAGAAGGATATGCAGGTAGGGTGAGATATAATAGGGTGGTGGAACTTATCATCTCTCTCCATCGATATCTCCTATCCCTTTCTGTCTCAGTTTATCCAGCTTCCTCTCAAATGCATCCATGTTATTCTCATCAACCAATCCCTACAGAATGAGTTCCAATTCTCACCACTCAGATGCAGAGTAGCATTGACAGAAACTAGGGGTCAGATTGGCATCCAGCTACCCTGCCTGGGGATGACAGATTAGGTAAAGTCATCTGTTTCAGTGCAGAAAAGCTCAAAAAGAAAATCATAGAAAGAAACACAAAAACTCATCATAAGACGATTAGTTGGTTAAAAAGAAAAACAAAAATCTTTAATTGCTGCAGTGTCTTTCACAACTTCACGATGCCACAAAGTGCTTTCTGATCATTGAATATGATTTGCTGGCAATGTAGTCACTATTATAATGGTGGCAAAATCTCTCAGTCGATTTGGACTGCAGGACAATCAGCAAGATCCCACAAACAGTAATGAGCAGAAATGACCTTTTCACCTCCCACCTGCAGATGGTCACCAGAGATTGGTTACTTGCCCATTTCTCATGGGACCATTAAGGACATCATTAACTCCATTATAATCAGGGAATCAAAGCTCATTGTCAAAGCTGAACTCACCCATGGAAAGATTGTTTTCAAAACAGTTCACATTGAGCTGACATTCCCCTTTTCTGCCCTTGATTTAAATGTCATTGATTTGTTTTACACTGCTTAGAACTCCTCATTATTCAAGACTATTCTGAATTCATCTTGTCAGAAGCATGTAATTTGCTTCAATTTTAATGAGATGGGTGAAAATAATGCAAACTTGAAACATTGCCTTTACTCCATCATTGAGTGTCTCTGGGCTTAAAAGTGAGATGAAGAAAACTGCTCGCATCAGACATATATTCAAATATTAATAAAATATTAATAAATGAGTGGGATGAGATAGGAAACCTGTGATCTTTTGTAAGTCAGTGACACAGTTTAGAAGATTGTTCTGTAGCAAAGAAAACTACTTTTGAAGTGAAGCTTTTGGAATATATTAATGAACTATAAAAGAAATCCTTCACATTGTCTTCATGACTTGAAGCTATAATGTGACACTGAAAGCGATGCAATGGGAAGGCACATTCTAGAACCTGTTCTAGAGTCCAGTGTGCTAGGCCTTTCTTTTCATTGTGGTCACTGAAAAGTCTTTCTTTCATTGTATGGACACATTCCCTCATGCACCAGATGGCACCCTGGTGTTCAGGTACCATGAGGGCATTGGCAACGATGGACTTCCGTGACATTCATCAATAATGATAATTGGCAAAGCACTGCAGCATGGCTGCTCCACCACCTGCCAATGATTGGATTCACGGCAGGGGAATCAAAATTTTTGGGCTGCATTGTCCATGGGCATCAAGTCCAACAGCTGGACTTGAACTCAGAGCTTCTGGCTCAGAGGTAGGGGAATTATCACTGCACAGCAAGAAGTCCCTGGGCAACACCATGAGATGGAATTGAAATGGGGGCCAGGGAATGGTTTTCTCCTGATTTTTTTACCGTGATATTCATGGAAGGTTACAGGAAATTCCACGTAAAAGAAGGGGGAAGATCCCAGATGGAAACAAAAACTGATATCGTTTTGCCTTCCTTTTCTCCAAAGGTTATGATGGGAGACTGTGAGAATCTGCTGCAGAATTCCTGCCAGTGATGTAAGTGGCTGATGCTTATCTGGTTTGAATAAAACATCTCTCTGTTCACCATTTTCACAGACAATTAGTCCATTACAATCAAATGGATTAAACATGGCAACAACAATTTGCATTTGTGTCTTCTTTTGCCTTCTAACATTTTACTCAGATTTGCCACAATATTGCTTGGTCACACTTCTCAATCTCCTGCTCTCAGTCACTCATCCGCTTCTAATCCCAGTATATTCAAGTCTCTTGTCACCACACATTTTAATCTGGTTTTACATCTTCTTTGTCTTCTTCCTGAAACTCCAATCTCCGTCACTCACCTCATCATATTTCCTCTCAATATACCCCCTGTTGAAATAACTCCACAGAGGACGGTATCCCCTCACCAAGTCATGCTTTATTTACGTGTGGACACTGATCCAGCTCCAAAAGAGCCAGCTCTCAGAGTGAACAGGATGTCTGACACTCGTGTTCTTATCTGTCAGCCAGGACTCCCTGTTTGGACCAGATTAACAACCCCAATCAGGGAACTCATACTCAATGAGTTTTTCATGGCATGTTTTCCATGCAGCGTAGGATACTGAGGGATGACCCTATACACATCTATAAAATCATGAGAAACATAGATAAGGTAGATAGTCAACAGCTTATCCCAAAGGTAGGGGAGTCTAAAACTGGAGAGCATAGGTTTAAAGTGAGAAGAGAGAGATACAAAATGGTCCAGGGGGCAATTTCTGCACACAGAGGGTGGTGAGTGTCTAGAATGGGCTGCAAGAGGCAGTGGTGGAAGTGTGTACAATTTTGTCATTGAAGAAACATTTAGACAGGTGCATGAATGGGATAGGTATGGAGGGATATGAACCAAATGCAGGCAGATGGGATTTGATTAATTGTGAATAACTAGGTGGCATGGACAAGTGGGCCAAAGGGCCTGTTTCCATGCTGTAAACCGCTATGATTCTATGACCTGGCTGACCTCGTTACAATCACTACACCTGCATAGTGCCTTTATGTAAATAAATGAATGGTAATACAGAACTTAAACGTTGCTAAAATGAGATGAAAAGTGGAAGCTTTCAGAGCTTGCTCTGATCTGTACTAGGATGCAAGAAAAAGGTTTGAGAAAAGAGATACCATTTTATAAAGAATGAGAAGAGGATATTGATTGGTTGGATTATCATTGGCTAGAGATGCAGCAGGAACTGTTAGCTATCAAACTTAATGCTCAAAAAATGTGGATAGATTTTGATTGGTCAGAGCATTGCCATGGAGGGCAGAGTTTGGATCCAGAAAGCTGCAATTCAGAGGGATTTGGGAGTCCGTGTGCATAAATCACAAAAAGCTGGCATTCAAGTTCAACATGTCACAGAGAAGGCAAATGGAACATTAGCTTTTATTTCAATGGGAATGGAATTTAAAAGTAAGGATATCTTGTTGAAACCATACAAGGCATTCCTCAGACTGCAGCTGCAATACCGTGAACAGTTTTCGGCCTTTTATCTAAGGAAAAATAAGATTTAAGGAGGCTGTACAGAGAAGGTTCACTAGATTGATTCCACGTATTCAGGGGTTGTCTTATAAGTGAGGCTGAGTAGTTTGAGTCTGTACCCATTGGAGTTTAGGGGAATGAAAGATGACCTTATTGAAACATACAAAATTCTTATGGGACTGTTCAGGATAGATGAAGAAAGCTTGTTTCATAATTTCAGAGAAAGAGGGGTCACCTATTTAAGAGAGAAGTGAGGAGGAATTTCTTTTCTCAGACCGTAGTGAATCTCTCCTTGTGTGGTCCCTACCTACCTACATGCATGACTCACTGAGCTGTTGAGTTTAATCAGCTTTTGTTCTTACTAGCAATGTCCAGCATCCATGGTATTAAGCATTTTTATTAGTAAGAAATTCACTGCTACATCTCTTCCAAGATTGCCTACAGTTCATTGCTCTCCAATTTCTGTTTGGTTCTCTATTTGCTGGCCCTTTTTGCTTTCAATTTCCCTTCTCGTGTTTTATTAGGCATCTAAAAATATTCTTCTTCCACCTGGACCGCTCCTCCTCACCTTTTACCCTCTGCAGGTATTTTCACTGGGAACTGCTCGTGTGACATTGGATGTTTCAATTTCTCTGCTCCCATCACCCACTCTAACATGTCTCCCTCAGAACATGCTGCATGCTGTTCTGATGTCAAACCCCAATGTTGTCACCAAAATCACTAACAAAGGCAGCACTGTTGCTTTCTGGCATACCAACCTCAACTTAGTTGAGGCCATCACTGACCTCTGCAGACTTCCCTCTGGTCAACTTCATAGGCTTCCAACATTAAATAGCCCACATCTATCTCCTTCCCAAAAATCCATAAACCAGAGCTGTCCTGCTCATCTCATTGTTGTCTTGCTGCCCCACTGAACTCATTTCTTCCCACCTCAACTCACCTTTTCTACCCTTGTACTTCTCTTCCTCGCTGTATCTGCAAGCCTCACTGACCAAATCATTGTTCTTGTTTCAGATTTCTAGAAACTGTGGGAATTTGCTTCTGACGTTGAATTCACCAACTCTCAATTTGTTTAGTCCAAGTGCTGTCTATTTTCCAATCCTTCAGTACTGATTGGTAAAGGAGATAACCCAGTTGGTGAACTGATTCACATAAAGCCCAGATGCCCCCACAGGGCATTACAAGCTTCCAATCTGAGCAGTTTGGTGGACAAAAAGGTTCAAGCTGAAGAGCCAAATTTAGCTAATAGTAGAAGCCATTGGATACCCTGTATTGGAAACTCTGACCAATTAGTTTATTGAACTGAGCTGCAGGGCACCTGTAACCCAAGCTCATGACTTGTACATTAAGCCATCTAAATGCTAATTATTGATGGTACAATGAAACATGCCTGCAATGCCAAATTTATTTTTATTTCTATTTCTTGGTCCAAAACGGACCATACCACATAAGCCTCACTTCCACCCCTCTCCATTTAACCCTATCAGCATCACTTCTAGTCTTTTCTCCCTCATGTTTTTCCAGATTTCTCTAAAATGTATCTATTCTGGGTACCACTACTACTTCCTTTGCTAGCATCAGTTTCCCATCAGTTTCTCAGTAAATAATTTTTTTCTGAATTCCCTACTAGATTTATTACAAGTGTCTTACATTTGTGATCCCAAGTTTTAGATTCTCCCTGAAGTGTCGGTGCCTTCTCTCAGGGCAGCAGATAAATGGGAATACCATGGCATGCAAGTTCCCCTCCAAGCCACTCACCATCCTGACATTGTTGTTCCCTCACTGTCACTGGGTCAACATCTTAGAGTTCCCTCCCTGATGATATTGTAGATCCAACTGCATCTCAATGGACTGCACAGGTTGAAGAAGGCAGCTCACCGCCACCTCCTCAAGGACAACTAGGGACGGGTAATAAATACTGGCCTGCCAGTGTCACACATGTCCAACAAGAGAGTAAAAAAAAAATCAGTTACCTTCCCTAAATTTGAATGATAACAACAGAAGAGAAGTGGGTAGCTGGTAAATCTCTTTTGTTTAAGCAGCAAAGCTTATTATCTGATAGTCTACTGACAGGTCAGCTCCAACTTCTTGAGTGCGCAAACTGAGAAAGAGAATTTAGACAGCGAGGTCAGAAATTAAAAAGCAGGACCTCGAAAGTAGAAGTTACACACCCACTCGTATTTAGATTAAATTAGATTTTATTCTCATGTGTACCCGAGCGCTAGAGTACGGGAGAACAGTGAAAAGTGTAAGGAGTCGCCACTCTCCAGCGCCATCTTAGAATACATAGTTAAAATTTTTTTTTAAGAGCCAAAATTAAAGAAACAGAAATGAAAGGAAATGAAAATGTCCAGATCACCCTCGCCACCACTGCCGCCATGAGTCTTGAGTTGGGCTCACCAATGCCACCTGCACTGGGTCCACCAATGCCACTTCATCATCGCCGATGCCATCACCTCGAGTCCTACACCTCATTGCCACCTGTGCCATACCCACCAACACTGAAGTTGCTACACTTCAGCAGGATAAAGCAGGTGAATGCATGGTTGGAACGACGTTAGAAGGAGGGAAGGTTTCAGATCCATCTCCGGAGAAGAGGCAGGATGTGTTGTACCTAAGCAGAGCTGGGACCAACTTCCTGCTTTGCTGGTTCTATTGAACTACCTTGGCAGGGGTGTGCAAACTAAGTGGTAATATGAGAGTGGAATCCGAACGAACCTGGAATACTGGGAGAGACGTAAAGCGCTAGAGCTGGGAATAGTAAGTGGGTTTAAAGTAAGTTGGAAGCTAATAATGTACAATTTAGGATTACTGTGCAGAGTGTAATAAATGTCTTGAGTGTTGCAGGCAATCACAGTCACATAGAAATTTGATCTTGTGGCTATGAAGGAAACCTAGCTCAATGAGGTGAAGGCTTGGATGGTGTTCAGGAAAGATAGAAAAGAGGGAGGCATTGTAATATTGATGAAAGGAATGTTGTAATCGTGGAGAGGGAGAGAGAGAGAGACTTGTCCCAGGGATCAAGGGGAGAATCTATTTGGGCCGAGGAACAAAAATAATACAATTACACTGCTGGGTATAATGTATAGATCACCAATGAGCAGGAAACATACAGAGGAACAAATTTGCAGGGAAGTTACAGAGAGGTGAGTATTGTGACTTCAGATTTAGGTTGGCTATAGGAAAGGACAAGGAAGAATCCAGATTAAGAATAATTAACTGGGGGAAAGCCAGATACACTGGAATCAACAGTTAGCAGGCGAAACTGTAACTGCCTAATGGACTGTGTTTAATGAAGAGATAGTTCAGGCACAGTCAAGGTATATTCCCTCAAAAAAGAAAGAGAGGGCAAAAAATATAGAGCTTCCTAGAAACAAAAGACACAGAAACTAAAATGAAGCAGAAAAACTGTGGCAGAGGTCAGGTGAACAATACAATTATGATTTGGGCTGAATATAGAAGGTTCAGAGGTGAATTGAAAAAGCACACGAAAGAAACAAAAAGACAGAATGTGATGAAATTAATAGCTAACATAAAAGGGAACCCAAAAGTCTTCTTTAGGCATATAAATAATAATAGAGATAAAATGAAGAATAGGACCGATCTGAAACCAAAAAGAGGATTTACACTTGGAGGTAGGAGGTGGGGACATGGCTGAGGTATTAAATTAAAACATTGCATCTGTGTTCACCAAGGAAGAAGAAGCTTCCGAGGTCATGGTAAAAGAAAAAGGTAATTGATACACTTGAATAATTCAAAACTAATAAGGAAGAGATATTGGATAGACTGCCTGTAATTAAAGTTGATAATTGCCAAGCTTTGTTTAAATTTAAAGCAGGCAGGTTGATTCTAATTGGTCAAGACATTGGCTGAGGATTGAATTAGAGGATGACTATTGCTTATTTTGTTAATTTTAAAGAGGTGCAATGTATGTACATATGCTTTCTTGGCAGATAATTGTCAGTCATCAGCCAACCAACACATTCCCCTTGGCAATGCCTCTACCAACCAGAATCCATCTGCCAACCAATCAGCACTCTCTTCTCCAGCAGCATAAAATATGCTTCCTTCTTCCGAATGACCTGATGAGTACAAGTTGGAAATATTCAACAAAAGTGTGTTTATTTTCAGGTATACTCAGGTTCTGTACTACCAAACAAATACTTAAATGTTGATTATCTACACCTTGGCATACAGGAAGCTTGAAATGTTTGTGAACCATGAGGAGGATAGTATAGAACCTCAAAAGGACACAGACAAGTTGGTGGAATGGGGTGTAGGGGTCAGGACAAATGGCAAATGGAGTTATATGTGGAGAAATGTAAAGAGTTCAATTTTGGTAGAAAGGACTTGGAGGTATAATATAGAAATATAGACAATTTTAAACGGAGTGTAAGAGCAGAGAGACATGTGGGTATAAGTTTATAAGTTATTGAAGGTGTCAGGACAAGTTGAAAGGGTGGTTAATAAAGCATACAGCATCCTACATTTTAAAAATTGGTGCATAGAGTACAAAAGCCAGGAAGGTATGTTGAACTTGCATGAAACATTCATTTGATCTCAACTGGAGTATTACATCAGTGAAAATGAAGGTGTTAAAGAGAGTTCTGAAACTCTGATAAGAATATTGCAGAAATAAGGAACATCAGTTATTTAGATGGAGAAGTGGAGAAGACAAAGTTGAGCAGAGATTTAATAGAGGTATTTAAAAGGGGGCTAACAGTAAATAGGCAGAAAGTGGAAGGATTGAGAACAAGAAGAAATAAATTTAAAATAACTGCTAAAAGAAGCAATCAAAATTTGTGGAAAGACTTGTTCAAGCATTGAGTAGTTAGGATTGGAAATACATGGCCTGAGAGTGTGATGGAAACAGGATCACTCAAGGCTTTCAACAGGGAATTGGATTATCTAAAAGAGAGGAATACACATAGCTATGGCGGAAAAGGCAAGGGAATTGCATTAGGTGGATTGTTCCTTCAGACGTCCAGCATCTGAAGACTGAATGGCCTCTTTCTGTACTGGAACCATCTATGAATCTAGGTCATCCATCAGTCTTCACTTTTCTTGCCCTGCCCCTCCCTGATGGATACAGCCTCTCAGTTTTGGTATCATCCTTGCAAACAACTTTTTGTTTGGACCTTCTCCAGTGCCTCTCTATGGCTTTATTAATATTGGGATCAGACCTATGCTCTGTAGTCCAAGTATTCATAGGAAATGATCACTAGAACCAGTGATCACTGAACAAATGGGGGCATGACAGTGAGCGCTGTCATCCCAGATGAAAGATATCACTTTTATTTCTGTAGCATTTTTCAGGATCTCAGGGTGACTCAAAATATTTTACTGTCAATGAAGTACTAAAATAGAAATCATGGCAGCCAATTTGCAGACAGCAAAATCATACAACCAGCAATGAGATTCTGAGGAGATCCTTTTTTTAGTGTCATTGGTTGAGGGTTAAGTGGTGGCCAGGAACCAAAGAGAACTCCCCTGTTATAATTACTTTTGACTATTACCTGTTATGAAAAATGTTATCACAGATTCTGCGTAACAATCAGAGGTAGAGCCATGTTGATATTTCGCCTCTCTAACTTAAGGGTACTGAACCTAGTACAACACAGATTGTGAATTGAATCTCAACATACATTATTACTATATTATTGGGGGTTTGCAGAGATTGTCTGAGCATTTCTTTTTCTATTGCATTTCTGTTATCAATTTTGCACAACATCCAAATTGATTTCAGTTCTGAGGAAGGGTCACGGAAACATTAACTCTGATTTCTCTCCACAGATGCTGCCAGACCTGCTGAGCTTTACCAGCAATTTCTATTTTTGTTTTTGATTTCTTGGTTGCATTTTACACTATTTAGAACCTGCATGAATAAACTTTCATAATTCAGAAGAATACTCGTTAATAATTTCAGTTATACTTTCAATAACAGAAAAAAAGAAAGAAGTTGATTTATGAAACAATTTTAAGTCCCAACATTTTTATGTGGCTGTAACAAGGTCAATGAAACTGAGATGGCTCTTTTTCCACTCTGCAATGGTCTTCATAAAAATCTTAACCCAACTGAAGTGAGCGGTTTGACAAACACGTAAATTCTCATTGTTATTTCACTGGTTTTATAAGAAAGGTTATTTACATGCGACTGTATAGTTGGAGCTTTATACCCACATTATCACAAATGTCATTCTGTTGATCATAAATAACTGAAAGAAATATCAAAATTAGCATTTTTATATAATCTTTAATAGGTACAGTGCTTCTCTGATTTCCCTTTTTAACTACAGCATTGTGCATAAAGAGAATCAAAATCATTAAAACTCATCTTCAATACATTACGAGGTGAGTGCTGTCCTTTTTTATCTCATGAATGAACAGAAAAGCTTGGATAATTAATTCAAATTATTCATCCTAACATTTCTTCAATCACAGACCTCACGGTGTCTTGCTGAAAAGCCATCAACTCTGAACACTTTCACAGCTGCAAGTTCTATCTTAGTTTCATTCTTATTTCAAGGGTATTCAGCTTTCATGCTCAACATAAAGAACCTCAATGATTGCAAAACTATTCCAAAAGTTTTAGTGAAACAATTATGAACATTACTTTCTACAGTATCTGTACTTGTTCAATGCCACTGTACTTGGGTGCGCTCTATCTCTTAAAGCTCACATCTAGCTGGAGAGAAAAATAAAATTACTTCTCAGCTAGTAAATATAGGCCTTTGAATAATTTTCAAAGATAAATGTTAGGCAGTAGACAAGTCGAGTACGTTAAGCTTTGGGCTTAAGCTCACATTTCACAAAATCTCAGACAGAAATAAACACAGAACACTATGAAAAATATTTCTGAATGCACCAGTACCTGTTGAAGGTCTTTTGGAAATTACAGAGTGCCCCTATGTCGTGTGCACTTCCAGTGAGCAACAACTCCTCATAAACCATTCTCTTGGTTCTTGCTGTATGCTGTGTTTGCGCTGCTGATAGACAGCCCACTCAACTCTATGCTCACACTCATTAAAAAAAATACACACACGCAGCAATAGGCTCTGGGTCCATTAGGTACTCGGAATGTGCTAAAGGGACTAGCTGCATTTTGCTAGATCTGTCCACACATATTGCCTCTTAAAAAGCAAATCTGGGTTTGATCTTTTAATCCAAGAACAAAAGGCTCAAAATTTTGGATTTCCCCTCAACTTGAAGCAGGTATTTTTGTTTAAAATGCATGCATATGAAAACTCTGCTCAGGGCATGTTTAGCCACCATATAATTCCACTGGGGAAGCTAATCCCTTGAGAAACAGCACGCTAATGCCACAACATTAAATTGCGATCGAGCCAAATATTTTTAATCTTGGGAAGAATTAAGTCACTCAATGCTGTACCCTTAATGTACCTGAGCTAGATTAGAAGATCAAAACCAATACATTGAGAAGATGGGGGAGGGGGGATGGTGGAGTCTCTATGCAACTACTTTCAGATTTATAAATTGCCAACAAACCATGACTTCACTTTAATTAGGTTTTGAATAAAAATCCCATTTTTCTTTGCCTGTCAGTAAAGTAGCTACAGAAATACTTATCAAGGAATTCTAATTCTCTCTGAGAGGGCACCTAAATTGCTGATGAGTGAGCAAATGTTGAATGAGGTACATGAGCAGACAAAGGATACCTACTTTCCATTTGGATAATGTCCATGCCGCAGGTCACTTTTCCTGTTTCTCTCCAGCGCTGTGGAATGAAATCTGAGGGGAAGACTGATAGCTTCCTTCTTCACTTTTTTCCATCAAACAGGGAAAGGCTTGGAATGCCAACACCTAGATCTAGTTCATTTTATCGACCCCTTGTCCCATGCCTTCTTTTCTGGATTAATCAGACTTTCTTTCCCTTACACCAATGCTTGATCTTATTTAAGAACTGGCATTCACAGGATAAACATGTGAGAAGACAAAAACCTCTTTGATTTAGGCTTTCAATCTCGTGATGGTTAATGGTCTGGCCAGTCCCATGATTATAATCCATTTATCAAAGCAGTCAGAAGATTGGGTTTGTTCTGAGCCACGTTTAATACTTTTACTTAGATTTTCATCTGGCCTGAAATGTGTTTTGCCAACTTCATTTGGATTGTTAGGTCGTTTCACCACTACCAACTTGTCCAAAAGGTTGTTTTAGATGCATTAGATGTCTATAAAACCAATACTAAATGCACTGCTTTGCACCTCAAGACACACATTTGTTTTAAGATATATTCAGAGTTTTAATTCTGCCTTTTATTGCTCATCAACACTTCTCATTTTCTTCAGGAGTGTAAATTTAGGAAACATTTCTTCATATAAAACATACTTGAAGTCTGGAGTTCACGCCCACAATGAGTGATAGTTCAATGAATCATTTTAAAGCTGAGGCCAATACATTCCTTCTTGATAAGAATATGGAGCCAGAGCAGATCAGGGGATGGAGTACGGATATAGATCAGCACTAATATCACTGCATGAGGAACAATCTGGAATGGCTAGAGAGAATTAGAATTCCTCGATAAGTATTTCTGTAGCTACTTTACTGACAGGTAAAGAAAAATGGGACTTTTATTCAAAACTAATTAAAGTGAAGTCATGGTTTGTTGGCAATTTATAATGGCTAGGTGTAGATTTCGGTGAAAGGAGCTCAATATTATTGATCCTCCATTTGGAACAAAAATGCCTTAGCTCTGAGCTGTCTTCAGGCATGTAAAGTAACTGCTGTCATCTTTAATTGTGACATTCAAACAGAAGGTGTGAAAACATACTCTACAACTGGATGGCAACCACCATTCCTCTCTCAAAAATCATAAGAATAAACACAATTGGTTTTCATTGATATATTTATATATGATTTTATATAAATCATTCTATACCAAGTTGGCCCAATTTACAGCAGATGACAGAAGGGAACATAGGAAACAGAAGAGGCCATTTAGCCTCTTGATTCTGTTCTGCCATTCATTCCAAATTTCAATAATAGGGGCAAGAGTACAAGAGCAGGGAGGTCTGATGCATTTGTATAGGACACTGATTAGAGCTCAGTTGCAATATTGTGTATAGTTCTGATTGTTACAATGTATGAAGAATAGGAATACACAGGAGAGAGTGCAGAAGTGATTTAGAAGAATGGCTCAGGAGTGAGATACTTCAGTAATGAGGAAAGACTGGAGGAGTTGGGACTATTTTCCTCGGAGAGGAGAAGGCAAAGAGGAGATTTGGTAGAAGTTTCCAAACTATGAGAGACCTGGTCAGAGAAGATAGGACAAAACTGTTACCACTCATAAAGGGATCAAGAACCAGAGGACACAGTTTTAAAGTGTTTTGCAAAAAAAGCAAATGCGATGTGAGAAAAAGTTTTTTCATATAGGGAACAGTTAGAGTCTGGAATGCACTGCCTGGAAGTATGGCGAAGGTTCATTCAGTTGAGGCATTTAGGAAAGCATTCAATGATAATTTGAACAGAAAACATGTACAGGCTTACGGAGAACAGGCAGGAGGCTGGCACTGTGTCAAAATGGTCACAGAGCCAGAGTAAACATGATGGATCAAATGTCCTCCCTCTATAACATAATTCTGTGATTCAGTACATGACCAAGTTACATGACATCATCAAGGTGAGACCTGCAGATGGCCAGCTTGCAAAGACTGTAGTTCTTTTGTCCAGCGGTTTTGAGTCTTTTATTGGCTCTCATGATGACAGGTGAGACTGCCAATAGCACAACAAGATTCTATCCAATGAAATACATTTGAAATGCAGTGATTGCTGTAATATAGGAAATGCAGTTGCCAATTTATGCCCAGCAAGATCTCAAAAACAACATTAAAATTGTTATGGTTCCAGCCCTTGGTAATACTGGACTAGTCAGTAGTCTAGAGTGAAACCTGGCTTGATAGATCATAGCTTTAACTTTTGTAGTTGGTTAATATGGTGGTTAGTCATTAAACATATTCATATAAGGCTATCAATGCTCTTTAATAAAGAAACTCAAGTTAAAGATCTTAACATAAATGGCAAAACAAAGTTTCAACCTGTTTTCCAGCCAAGTCCTTTATAGATACTCAATCTCAGTGAAGCATCACTCCAATCTTAACTCTTTAGTTTTTGACTTTGCTGACTCTTCAGGTTTTATGGCCTATAGGTTACTTTTCAAATTTGAGGATCTTGATTCCTTTCCAGGTCTAATGGCATAATGTTCTTTTCAGTTCTAACAGCTTGAAAACTTCCAAATTAACTCTTACAGCTTGAAGACTTAGCAACCTCTCACAATCTGGAGATTCTGAAAACTAAGCTCTCCCAGTCTGGAAATTTCTACACAACTAATACAGACTGTCCTCTAGAAGGAAGCTGTTTTTCTGCATTGAAAACCTTATTCTTCTGTACTGAACTGAAACAAAACTCCCCTGATCATTTGTTCCTTTTCTGCACGTCATAAATTCACAGCATAAACACTTCATTAATTAATACCATAGTACCTGACTGGGAACTTACTAAGTCAATTGCTTTCTTGGAAATAAATGCACTTAGGTCTCTCTTAAAAATTACGTTGTGGCTACTTTAAAAAAAAGTTACATTCACAGAGCTAAAATCAAAACACATCTGCCTGTATTTTGAAAATCTAAATGCCCAACTGATGATGGTATATATTTTATACACCTTTATCACAAGGTAATGATCTAATTTGATTTTAACTCACGGCTGTTATAGCCGACAACACCGAATGGAACTTTCTTGCCCTTCTTCCGAATACTACCATGACATTTTTCCCATCTACCCAAAAAATTCAAACACAGTCTCAAATGAACATCTCATCTGACATTGCTGTTAGGGAGAGAGTTCCAGGATTTTTACCCAATGACATTGAAGAACCGTGATATGGTTCCAAGTCAGAATGGTGTATTGCTTGAAGAAGAACTTGCAGGTGGTGGTGATGGTGTTCCCATGTATCTTCTGCCCTTACCCTTCTAGGGGCAGGAGGTCAAGGATTTGAAAGTTGCTGTCCAAGCTGTGGCACTGGGGAGAAGGTGAATATTGAAGGTGTTAGATGGGGTGTCTATCAAGCAACTGCTATGTTTTGGAAGGTGTTACATTTCCTGTGTATTGTTGGAACTACACTCATCCAGAAAGATGGAGGGTATTCAGTCACACTCATGATGAGTACCTTGTAGATGGTGGACAGGTTTTGGGGATTAGCAGGTGAGTTATTCACCACACAATTCCCAGCCTCTGACCTGCTCCTGAAGTCACAGTATTTATATGGATGGTCCTATTCAGTCTCTGGTCCATGGTAGCTCCCAGGTTGTTAACGGTGGGTGATTCAGTGATGACAGTGCCATTGACTATCAAGGGGTGACGGTTTAGTTTGCTATTTTTGGAGATGGCACTTGTGTACTAAGAATACTATTTGCCACTTATCAAGCACCAATTGGTTGTTGTCCAGGTCTTCCAGCATTTGGACACGGACTGCTTCAGTATCTGAGGAATTGCGAATGGTGATGAAAATTGTGCAACTGTCAGTAAACATCTCAACTTCCGATTTTCTGAGGGAATGTCATAGATGAAGCAGCTGAAGATGGTTGGGTCGAGGACCCCATCCTGAAGACTGCCAGCAGACACATCCTGAAGCTAGGATGACTAACACCCAACAACCACAACCATCTTCTTTTGTGTCAGGTATGACTCCAACAAGTCAGTATTTTTCTCAGCCAGCATTTGATCTTACTGAGAGAGTTAAATTGTGACAGGGCGGTTGGAACACTCTTTGATGAAATGAATGGATATGTGATGGATATCCAAATACTTTCTGCATGTGTTCCTCAGCCCATCCTCACCTTCTCCTGATTTAAATTCCACATCTGCACAACCAATCTCCTCTTGCAGAGGACTCAACAAAGAAATATCCTTAATAACAACTGTTTGATTCAATACCATTTATCATTTCAATCACTCAGGCCTTATTTAGCAGGTCTGAAAATGGTCTTGAGAAAAATGATACTTGCTTCTGCATGGTCTTGCCTTTAGTGACCTCAGGGGGTCCCAAGGCATTTTACAGCCAATTAAATACTTTTGAAGTATAGTCACTTATGTAATGAAGCATTTTCACGCAGCAAGATCCCATATACAGCACGACTGGGCAGTACAATTTGGAGCTTGGTGATAAATAATTATCTTCCAAAGGAAACTGCGTGGAAGAGAGCCACATTTCAGCCAGGATCTAATCTGAGATTGTTGCCTAATTGTGATCATGATGGTAAATCTTATTAGTACTGACTTTTGACGTTATTCAGCTGAATTCTCACTAGATGTGCTCTAATTCATCTACTGCTGATTGAAGGAGGCCACAACCTTCTGGATTAGTGCTGAGGGTCACAGCCCAGTACACCCCAGCAACACTGCAGAAGAGGAAGGTGTGGACAGTAGCTGGCACTGCCTGAAGTCTACATACTCTCAATGTTTAGCCTTATCGTCTTCAAAGAAAACGGATCAGGGAAATCCAAACAATAAAAAACATGCATTGCTTCTTCAGGTTCACGCCGAAACTTTATAACACAACAATATGTACTTCTGTTTATCCATTACAGCAGGATATAGGAATAGGAGGAGACCATTCAGCCCATTAAGCTGGTTCTGTCATTTAATTCAATCATGGCTGAGCAAATACTTCAATGCCTTTTATCCACACTATCTCCATACCCTTTATACCATTGATAATTGAAATTATATAAACTTCTACTTTAAGTATACTCAAAGACTGAACGTCCTAAGCTCTCTGGGGTAGAGAATTCAAAAGATTCACAACCCTCTGAGTTAAATAAAACTTTCTCCTGAACTCAGTTCTAAATGACATCCTCCTTATATTATTTGGTTCTAGGCTTCCCAACCAGGGGGAAACACCTTACCTACATCTGCCCTATCTATCCTTTTAAGTATTTTGTAAGTGAAATCACATTTCATTCTTTGAAACTCTAGGGAATACAGGCCCAGATTATCTTCTATGGCAATAATATCTTTCCTGTGATAAGGAGACCAAAAGTGCACACAGTACTCCAGGTATGATCTAACCAAGCTTCTGTACAATTGAAGCAAGACTTCACTACAGCTGTACTCAAATCCTCTTTTGATAAAAGTAAACATTCCAATAGCCTTCTGATAGCTTGCTGCATGTTAGCCTTCAGTGATTTGTCGACAAGGACTCAAAGGCCCCTTTCCACATTTACCTTTTCCAACCACTACTCACGTAAGAAATACTTTGGAAATCTGATCTTCCTATCAAAGTGGATAATCTCAATTTTCTTTGCGTTATATTCCAATAGTAAAATATCCCAAATCACTTTGCGGGAGTATTAAAAGAAATTGAGTCATAGAAGAAGATACTTGGGCCAAAATCTTGGCCAAAGAGGACTGTCTTACAGGAGGGACAAGAGTGGAGAAGCGATGTTTAGGGAGAGCTTAGAACCAAGAAAGCTGGAGCATTGCTATCAAAGAAGTAAAAGATTGACCAGATCATCTGCATTTATTTGAAAGACACACAATAGCTGAAGACCTTGGAGAGAACCTCACCAACTCTTCTTCAAGTAATGCCACTGGAACTTCACATCCATCTAAGAGGTCACATTGAGATCTCTAATTAACTTCTCATGAGGATGCTGCCAAGGACAGAGAAGGCAATCTTATGAGGAATAATTAGAAAGGATGGGATTGTTTTATTTGGGAACAGAGGAGGCTGAAGAGGATTTATTTGTAGGGCGTAGATAACGTGGGTTCGGAAGGATCAATTTCCATTAGCAGAGAAGACAACAATCAGGGAGTACAGATTTAGAGCATATCGCACAAAGATTAGAGGTGAGTTGAGGAGAAATATTTTCACCCAGAGGGTGGGGTTCTGAAACTCACTGTAAGGAAAAGAATCCTTCAATGCATTCATAAAGTACTTGAACATACCCTTTAACTGCCCTAACAGACCAAAAACTAGAAAGTGGGATAGGTCCTTCTTAAGTCAGTACAACCACACGGGACTAAAATGATCTTCTTCTGAGCTTTACATTTTCTGTTTTGATGCTTCTGCTTCAGAGAATATTCAACAGCATTCCCTCGGTGCTCAATTAAAACATTTACCAGTTAACCAAACAGATGGAAGCTATGTGTATCTTTTCTTTCAATACCATGGGAATGAATTAAAAAACAACTGGGTTATCTTTGTGAATTTTAAATGGAAGATCTGACTGGTGATAAGTGTTTTGAACTTATCTAGACTGTGACCTACCTTGCTAAGCTTTTCCAGCTTCCCTTCTCTGCATCTATGCTATTCACTTCAGTCAATCTCCATAATCGTGCTCTCCACATTCATACCAATCTGTGGGTAAGGAAGTTTTCCCCAAAATTGCCTATCGGATTTATTAGTGGCTGTCTTATTTTGACGCCCTCTAGGGGTTTTGGATTTCTCTCAGGTGGAAATATCTTCTTCATGTTTACTGGAAGAAAGCTCTTTGCAATTTTCGATACTTTGATCAGTTTGCTTCTCAGCCTTCTCTTTTCTGGAGAAAAAAGCCCCAGACTTTCAGTTTTTAACTTTAAAGTTGCATATTCTAAAATTCCAGCGTCATTCTTGCAATTGTGTTTTGTACCTTCTCCGGTTAAAATAGAACAGTTAAGAGAAGAAAATGACTTGGTAAAATATTTTTTTTTTAAACAGTATCCCTCTACACCGAACGCAAAAGTACGGAGAGTGGATGAGAGAGGAATTCCTTCAGACAACAGTACTAAGAAAAAAATAGAACGAGCTGCTATTCTTTTTAATAAACATGCACCTACCATATGTCAGGAAATCTTATCCCTGCCTTGTAAATTATTTTTGTTGTACCTTCCCGTCTGGTTTCTGCAATGAACACTTTAAACAGACCGGGCCAGATGACAACAGGAGCTATCAGTAGAGATGAAGCAGATAACACATGAGATTATTCAATCTATCCATGTACCATTATTGGAACAGAACATTATTGTTTCTGAAAAGACTCACTGAGCAAATGGAAGAATTTTTTTTCTCTCTAGATTTAAACGTTGAAGTATGGTATAATGGATACAGGGAGAAGGGCGCTAAGTACACCCAACTTATCAATGCCATGATCACACACTGGGCATTGCTGACTGTACTGTTACCAATCAAACAGATAAATAACCTTGTGCCAGTTAACAGTGAACTGAAGCACTAATTAACACATACTTGATGAAGGGCTTAATCTGTATTAGGTTAAATCCTACAGAAATCTTGACAGGAATTCTTACTGAAACAAAGTTTAAGTAGTAAGCAACAAGTCATGTTGCAAGTACCCACTGTGACATTACAGGAATGCGCTGTGTAATTAAATTCCTTTAGCATTTCAGTCCGTGGAGGCTTAAGACTTATCAACAGTCTTTCCGGACAAATGAATTTCCTTTTGTGCATATTAAACAAGCTTTTTTTTTTAAACACACTGTTCCTTTTGTTTCAAGTTATTCCATGTGAAATCTGTTCTAATCTGTTCTGAACAAGTTGGACCACTTTTCTCTAGAAAACAGACGGCTGAGCGATGACATGATCGAGGTCTGTTAAACAATGAAGAGGCTCTCTGTGGAGATATTTTCACTCATGGGGAGCGTCCAGAATTAGGGGACAAAATATAAGTTAGTAACAAGGGCCTGGGAAAGAAATGGTTCTACTACTGTATCTGGGCTCTTTATACACACACTGGTTTAACCCTCTCCCTCACATCCTTTGGGTGCACAGAATTGTAAACCATAGTTACAGTGGGAGTTGAACTGTTTCACGTAGATTTAGAAAAAACTTTCTGGATTTTGTACTCTATGTTTCTCGTTACACCTCACTGGGATGTTGTGCACTGGAAACGAAGGACCGCTATTCCCAGAGTCATCACAAAATCACACTAATAAAAGAGCTTTGGCTTATTAATTAAAAGTCATGGCTTAAAGCAACTCAAGAAGGAAAAATAAACTAATTTTCATCAGGCTTAAAGTGGCTTTTAATGCAGAGAGCAGAAAGAGCTTCTGGGCTGGTGCAGACCTGGTGGCCTCTCCCTATCTTATTCATAGTCCCAACATATTCAGCTACCTGGCAACCAATCGCATAACTGTTGGCTTGCAGAGGCCTTTGACACTAGTCACTAGTTGACAGACCCGTTGGCTGCTTGTTACTGAAATCTCCATTTGTACACAACCATAGTTCCAGCTCCTGTGCACCTTCTCCTACTACTGCCGGATCCAGCAGCAGGGTAAACAGTACCTACAATGACTGTCAATATATTTGTTTTCATAAACATGCCTTAATCCTTGGGTTTAAAACAGTTCTTTGTTATTTCAGTCCATAAATCAAAATACTGAAAAAAAAAGCACAGGTTTTAGTATGGTGCACTGGCTTTGTCAGACAATTACACATAACTTGGTTATTCATATTATTCATTCAGTTTTGTCTCTTTGAAACTGGCTCTATAGTAAAAAGACATTCAGTCTAGAACACAGATCACTAATGTGGCATATAAATTTCAGTGCTGATGTGATACTAGGTTTACAAGTCATATGTCCTGAAGACCGGTGGATTGTATCAAACAACATATCCCTTTAGCTGTTTGTAAGAGGTAATATACTGATTGTATAGGATCAGCTTATGCTTACAAAACTCAGAACACGGTATCCAACATTAGATGTGATTTCACCATTGGACAAAATTTGCTAAATAATCCTCACTGCGCAAAGAATTATGCTAACAATCAATTTAGATAGTTCATAGAGTGATCAACAAGCAGATACTGAATATATCAATACACAGGGCCCTGTTGTTTGCAGGCAGAAAGGTCTGTAGACACACTGCACTTCGTTCAATTTAACAGAACAGGGAACACCATTCACTGGTTCATTTCTAAGACAATGCCTTAATCAATCAGAGTCCATTTCCCAACTCCTCAGCACTCTCCTATCACAGAAACATAAAAATATAGAAAATACGTACAGGAGTAGGCCATTCAGCCCTACGAGCCTGCACCACCATTCTGTATGATCATGGCTGATCATGCAATTTCAGTATCCTATTTCGGCCTTCTCGCCAAACCCCTTGATCCCTTTAGCTGCGAGGTCCACATCCAGCTCCCTCTTGAATATATCTAATGAACTGACCCCAACAGTTTCCTGTGGGAGAGAATTCCACAGGTTCAAAACTCTCTGAGTGAAGAAATTCGTCCTCATCTCAGTCCTGAATGGCTTACCCCTTATTCTCAGACCATAACCCCTAGTTCTGGACTTCCCCAGCATCAGGAACATTCTTCTTCATAACAGTATAAATGCTGTTTTCCCTTTAATTTGATGTTTCTTGCAAACTGTCCTGATGAGTGTAAAGTGAAAAGCTTCAACAAACCGTGTCTTTTTTGCAGTAATATTCAAGTTCTGTACTATACAATCAAACAACTAAATTATGTTACAGTCACAACTTCCTAGATGATGTGCCTTTCAGTGAAAAAGAGGAATCCAATGTCCTCTGTCTCTCAGGTGAATGTAAAGAATCCTATAGCTGCTATTTCAATTAATGAAATTAGTTATTTAATTATTAAGTACTTATTAAATATGTATCATTATTAAATAATCTGTAATAATCACTGTCCAGTCATTCTGTCCTTTATGTCTGTTCTGTCATTGAATTAAATCATTTCTGATCTGTATCTCAACATTATGGCCGAAATCTTCCCAGTCCCTGAACAATGTGAACATTGGTGAGTCAGTTGGGAAAGTATGGGAAGGTTGCAGAAATGAGATTCTCAAATGTAGAGAAGAAAAGTCCCATTTGGCCTCCATGTTTTGAATGGCAAGTTGAAAATCTTGCTGGTGAGTAGCAACAGGCCTTTTTGCATGCATTAGCATATTATTATTACCCATTCCTATTCTACTAGGCACAAGATAGAAACTAGATAGCGAAAATTCCCAACATGAGTCAGAGTGGGGTCTGACTCCAGATCGTTGCTTGTTCCTTCGGTCTCCTATCTTGGACAGAAGTCCCCAACACCTCAGAGTACGATGCATGGCATTCCTCCTGTCCACAGAGGCATCTAACCAGCCTTACTACACCCTGGTGGTACACCTACCACTGACTTACAGTACAATTCTGTGGTCCCAAGCTGCACTTTGGAGTCCATCAGCATCTATCATTATAATACTGCTGCAAGGACACTTTATGCATTGGATCAGGTGCCTATTTCATGGATCGAACTAGGCTGTATCTCAGGGCTCCTCGCTTGCTCTCGTAGCATTTATTCACCTTGCGCTTATCTGTGTTCACAGCATCTCTGCCTTGCCTTGCCTTTTTGTACTTTGTACACTCGGCCTGAGCTTACATGACTTGTGTGTGTTGTCTTGCTGTTTAGCGCAGACACAAAGCCAAACAGCTTGCCATGGCTATCAGCAGCGATCAGTCATGGGGGTCAACATGTTGCAGCACAACACTGGGTCACCGCAATCCGCATGTATACATGTCCCAGCAGCACACATCGCAAACAAATGGCCATGTCTCAAAATCTAAATGGTATAGTTCTCAACTAATGTTGAGGAAGCCAGCCTTCAGTCAGGGGCTCCAGGTACAGTGAGTCAAGACAGCATACATTATCAGTTCAATGTCTTGGACATGGTCCGTTGATCTGAGGGACAGGGAAATGTGTCACTACAGTATGGGAGTGGGCCACTGTCAGTCCTACAGATTCGGTGCAACCAGTCTGGGGAGTTGCCGTAACTCAGTTGGGGAGCTGCTCAGAGATCAGTCAGAGGTCTGATCGCTCATTAGTTTGGGTTGTCCATCCAAATTGGCGAGAGAGGTGGGCCATGGTCAGTCTGGGAGGATGCCCACTGTACATCAAAGTAGTGGGATGGGAGAGCAGGTGGATGCCAGGGTCAATGCGGTGGCGGGGGGGTGGACGATGGCGGAAGCTGGGCAAGTCAATTGTGGGGATTGGAGGCAGCATTCTGAAATGGGAACAATTCAATTTACAATGAGAGCAGACACTAAAGTATAGTTGGGAAAGGGTTAATTAAGGATGGGAAGGGTGTCATCGACAGTCAGCACCATCCTGGATTCGAGGAGAGTACAGTGCACTACTGCACCTTGCATGGTCTGGGGCTCAGAAGTAAAGTATGGAATATTAAACAGTTCAATGAATAGGTTAGGTGGGAATGTGGGGATGATCAAAGTCAGTTATATGGGGCAATAGAGAAGGGATGGGGAATATTTAGAGGCTCACCTAGACTAAGGGGCTGAGACTGTGGCTCACTGTGAAACGTGGCTGCATTTTCCTTCTATCGTCATCCAAATAACAAGTGTGCAGTGGAGATGAAAGTGGTTGCCACCACGCTCGAAGTGGGCGGGGTAAGGGTTTCATTCTGTGAGGGATGAGGCTTCAATTTTGCCAAAGGCAGCAACATTGCACAGATGCCGACACAGTATAGGTGAAAGATATCTGCTATCACAAATGCTATATGTGGATCTCACACGTTGTCCTGCTGTGCTGACTAAAATTCCCAGTCTTAAGCACACTTGTCCACATCATTCAGCATCATGAATCAAGTGCACTAATGGCTTAGAATCCCTACAGTGTGTAAACAGTCCATTCGGCCCAACAAGTCCACACTGATCCTCTGAACAGCATCCTACCCAGGCCCACCTATCCCTATCCCTATAACCTTGCTTTTCCCACGGCTAATCCATCTAATTTACTCAACCCTGGACACTATGGGCAATTTAGCACGGCCAATACACCTAACCTGCGCATCTTTGGACTGTAGGAGGAATCCCACGCAGAAATGAGGAGAATGTGCAAACTCCACACAGACAGTCACCCGAGGCTGGAATTGAACCTAGGTCACTGACACTATGAGGCAAAAGTGCTAACCACTCAGCCACCATGCCAGACTGCAAGGCATAAGCAATTCAGCCCCCTTAACTAGTCTCAGCTCCATGTCCCTATATCCCCTTCACAAAAATATTTTATTGGTTACAGAGATTATTCTCATTTATTTTGATTAAATTTAAGGAGGAACTTACTTTATAACTTTTAATATTTTAATTCTCAAAAGTAATACTTTAATACATCTTATTTTGCTCAAAATTCCAAAGCATAAATGATTCTGAGAGTCCCTTACATGACTGAAAGGGTTAATTTTACACTTTTTGTACAATTTCAGTGAACTAAAACAAAAGTGATTTAGCGTATAAATATAAAAAAGCAATTACAAATCACTGGTTAGGCTATTTGTTGTTTTAAAAAAAAGTTTATTCAATGTGTCACTACTAGATCATTTGCCAATTACCTCAAATTTGTGCCCTTTAACTATCAATCCTTTAGCCATTGGCACAATCTTTCATGAATCAAGCCTCCAACCCCAGGTTCTCCAGTCTATCTATGCAACTGCAATAATCTTACTTCTGGCTTAAAAACAAAACTCACGACAAATTAGGAAAACACATCTGGTATATTGCAGCCAATTCTATGCACCAAGGTCATAGGAAGAACAGAGGAAAGATCTCTAGAACATTACTACGGATGGAAGGGCTGCAGTTGTTTAATATTAGACCATTTAAAATTACCCTTTCAAGGCCAGTGAGGTTGTTCAACAGTCATTATGAAGTTAGTATATCAATAAAAATGCAGTTACACCTCATGCAACCTGATGTAGCTTTCTGTAGGATTTCTATTGAGAGATTAACAGAAATGCTTCTAAATTTAGTGATTTCTAATTGATTGCAGATTTGGGTATGCCTCAGCAGTGTGTCCTGTAGAGATGCATAAAACTACAGGAAGCAACTTCTCGATTTCTGTGTTCGTCTGTGTTTATGTGGGAGTGAATCTTGATCATTTCACTGTCATCACCGCTGTAGAATTTGGTTCATTTTTTTCTGCAATCTTGTTTCAAACAATAAGAGCCCTCTACAGTGTGTCGCCTTTAAGGTAATGTACTTTCACTAAAATGGTTCCCACCTACAAAACCAAATGGGTACTAACTAGTGAGTGCAAATTATCCACCGACAGTATGTTCTTTGCAAGTAGTTGCAAAATGCAAGCTGACATCATATACATCAGAAAATTAAACAATCTTTCCTTTAAGGTTCATCTGTCTGGACAAAAACATCACAAAACACTCATTTTTGTTCTTCTAAATATTAGATGTATTTCTTCAGAGCACGATGTAATCAGGAGAAAGTGATTAGTATGTGGTGTTACATGAGATCTCTTTTAAGGCAAATCTCATAAATAGGTAACAAAACAAAAGGACATTTGATTGAATTCAAAGCCTTTCTTTCCCTGAGAGGTTTGTTCATTATCATCCAGTTTGCCGAAATTTTAATGCTACTACCTCTATTAAAAAATTCAATTTCCCATACACATACAAAAACCAATTAATTTTAATGAACAAAACAGATAGTGCTTCATTTTCAACATAATTTGCTGTGTGATTTGTCTGGAATATTGAACATCGATTTGCATAGCTTTATGACTAAAAGCATTGTCACATTGCTCAGAAAGTAGCATTCACACCCGTGAGGTCAATAGGCCATGGTTTCAAGTTCCGCTTAAAGATCTGAGTACAAAATTCACCCTGACACTCCCAGTGCGATACTGAGGGATTGCTGCTTTGGTTGAGGTGCTGTCTTTCAGATGGGACAACAAGCTAAAGCCCTGAAGGTCCAACCACACTATTTCAAAGACGAGCAAGGGTGTTCTCTCTGAGTCCTAGGTCAATATTTCTAGGTTAAGCACCATCACTTAAAATAGATTATCTGGTCATTATAACATTGCTGTTTAGGGGATTTTGCTTTGCATATGGGATCTTGAACTTTACACCTAAGGAACACAGGAACAAGAAAGTTGTGTTAATCATTTATAAAACGCTTACTGGGCCAACTGTACAATATTTTGTCTAATTCTGATTGCCACACTTTAGGGAAAATGTCAAAGCCTTTGACAGGCTGTAGTGGAGATTTATTAGAATGAGATCAGGGTTGAAGAACTTTGTATACGTGAAAAGACAAGAAAGATTATGAATGTTAATTTTTGAGCAGCGAAGATTTAAGGGATAGATATGTTCAAGATTATGAAAGGTTTTTATTAGAGGGTCGGTAATCAAGAAATACAAATTTAAGATAATTTGCAAGCTAAATCTTGGAAAGATTAATCTTTTTAAGCACAATATGTTTTAAGATCTG
The DNA here is from genome assembly GCF_021869965.1 of Rhincodon typus. NCBI lineage: Eukaryota > Metazoa > Chordata > Chondrichthyes > Orectolobiformes > Rhincodontidae > Rhincodon > Rhincodon typus. The sequence goes on from NC_063334.1 coordinate 27,315,697, forward strand.
GACTCCATTGACTGAAAAGACCTGATGACAGGAAATACAATTTAGCACACTTGGATAAAGACTTGATGGAAAAATGTTGCAGGGCTGTGGGGAAAGAGCAGGATGGTTTTTGAATTAATTGAATAACTCTTCCAAAGATCAAGACCAAGCGCAATGGGCTGAACAGATTCTTTCAGTGTTGCAATTCTCTATGGTTTTCTCATGTCCAATCCACAACCTTGAACCCCAATTTCTTGCTTCAAACCTAATATCATAATGAATGAACTAAACTGCTCTTTGGCTTCTCATAGGCTCAGGGATGCTTTTTAGCTGTGTTGGGATCTAAGACAAAATGATGGAGATTTGGGAACATGGAATGCAGCTCAAATTGGGATTGGTGCAAGTGCATGTTTTAGTAAAATTTCAAAAGGAACTACTTAAAGTTGTGGTGCCACTGGTTAAACTATCTTTCGGAAATATCTGCGGTGTTTCAAGGAGGTTATTTCTTGTTTACATAGAATTTATGGAGTAGAAACAGGTCATTCAGCCCAACTGGTCCACCATCATGATCAATGGTTCCTCGCAGATGAGGATGACTCTCTTCCACTCTCAGAGTGAGTCTGTAGGTGGCTGTACAGACCAAAACAGCTACTACAGGCTCTGTTACACTTGGGCCAGGTGGTCCCAACTGGTCCATGCTCTACATGGATCTCCTCCTCTTCATCTCAACATGTTCCTGACCAAAGATGTGCTGGTTAGGTGGATTGGTAGGGTTATGAGGATTGTGGGGGGGGGAATGTGGGTGGATCTGGGTGGGATGGACTTTGGAGGGTTGGCGCAGCCTCAATGGGCCGAAGGGATTCTTTAATTTTAATTTAGCACTTCTTTCCCCCACTCATTTGTATATTTAGCTTCCCCTTAAATGATCTATACTATTCACCTCAATCACTCCTTAGGCTGGCATATTTCATCATCTCTCTGAGTAAAGAAGTTTCTCCTAAATTCCCTATTGGATTCATTAGTGACTGTCTTATATTGTCCACTTTTGGACTCACCCACAAATAGAAACAATGTTTTAGCACAGAAATAGGCTATTTGGCCCTGATTTGAGCCAGTGTTTCTGCTTCATATGCTCACCTCTTTTCATCTCACTCATTTAGCATACCCTTCTACTCATTTTTCCCTCTTGTGTCAAGACTGGAGTATTTTTTTTCTGCTCCTACATGATAAACATGGTCGGTGTTTTGTATACATCATGAACAGCAAATACAATAAAGACCCAGTTAATCTATTCTTGATTTGCTGATTACATAGAATTGAACCGAATTTCCAGCACAGAAATAGGCCATTCATCCCAACTGCTCCATTCTAGTGCTTTTGTTCTCCCACCCCTGTTCACCTCTCCATGTCCACAAATTCCTTTCTCCATCATGTGTGTATCTAGCTGACCAATAAATATATCTTAATCAGGGTAGCGAGTTCCATATTCTCACCACTCATTGGGTAAAGATATTTCTCCTGAATTCTCAATTGGATTTATTGGTAATTACCTTATTTTGATGTCCTGCAGTTTTGGTTTCCCCACAAGTGGAAACACCTTTCCTAATAACACTCTACCAAATTCCTTTATAATTTTAAAGACTATTATTTGATTACTCCTCCAACCTTCACTTTTCTGGAAAAAAAATAGCCTGTTCAGCCTTTCCTGATAGATACAACTTCCCAGTTCTGGCACTGTGCTTGTAAATCAATTTTTGCACCTTTTCCAGGGCTTCAACCGCCATTTGTTTTGTAAAATGGAAACTGGGATTGTACACAGTAATTCTGAATGGTTTGGCATGTATGGATGTTTAGAAACAGAGAGCATATATCCTGAGCTTATTCATTGATTTGAAAAATATACTCGGCAGCTTGTTTATATTTCTGTGAAATCAGACCTGAAGAACTAACAATGATTCAAAGTGCTGCTTAGCTTTTTCCACAACCTGTTAAACTTAACCAACAAAAAGGATATTTTCCACTGAGTGCAAATGAGCAACAATGAATGCGATCTCAAGGCATGAGAAATGTAAGGTTGTAACTAGGATTGCTAACTTTTGTCATTTACCAAATGCTCCCCCCACTACATTCCCAGCATTGGTCACTGATCATTTTTGTGTCATCCCATTGGCCTGTGAACCAACTCTTCATTATGGAACATAGAACAGTACAGCACAGGAACGGGCCTTTCAGCCCACAATGTTGTGCTGAACATGGTGCCAAATTAAACTAATCCCTCCTGCCTGCCCTTGGTCCATATCCCTCCATTCCTTGCATATTCATGTGCTCATGTAAAAGTCCCTTAAACACCACTATCGTATCTGCCTCCACCACCACCACTGGCAGTGCATTCCAGATTCCTATCACTCTCCCTCACATCTCCTTTTAACTTTCCCCTTCTGACCTTAAATGCATGCCCCCTAGTATTAGACACATCAACTCTAGGAAAAAAATTCTGACCATCAACCCTATCTATGCATCTCATAATTTTATAGGCTTCTATCAAGTCTCCCCTCAGCCTCCGCTGCTCCAGAGAGAACAACCCGAGTTTTTCTAGCCTTTCCTTATAGCTCATACTCTCTGATCCAGGCAGCATCCTGGTAAACCTGTTCTGCATCCTCTCCACAGCTCCACATCTTTCCTGTAATGACGTGATCAAAATTGAATGCAATACTCTTAAGTGTGGCCTAAAGAAAGTCTTATAAAGCTGCAACATGGCACCCTGACTCTTGTACTCAATTCCCCATCCAATAATAGCAAGCATGCCATACACCTTCTTGACCACCCTATCTACTTGTGTGGCCACTTTCAGGGAGCTATGGACTTTAACCCCAAGATCCCTCTATATCATCAATGCTGTTCAGGGTCCTGCCAGTAACTGTATACTTTTCCTTAATGATTGATCTCCCAAAATGTAGCACCTCACACTTACCCGGATTATATGACCAGATGATTCTCAAGTGCCAAACAAAGATTTTTTTTTCCCCAAACTCAGTATGTTTACAACAAATGAATAAAAACATTGAAGGCTAATTAGTTTCTTTAAATAATCCTTTGATTTTTCTTCTGGAGATCACTCTCAGTACGATGGTGGATGCCCTATCTGTAAAACATGAACCACAACTTCCTGACTCAGAGACAAGACTATGACCATTGAACCAAGCTATGTACACAGCTGTTTGGCTGTGTTGGGGTCTACAGCACAGAGTTGTGCAACACTGAGATTAATGAACAAGGACTGTAGTGCAAATTCAATTTCTGGAGACTCTTGGATGATTGGAATCACAAAGTACTCTTTTTCTAACCAATAGGTACAACTACTGGGGTTGGAGGTCAGGGATAAGAGGATCTGTCATCGCGCTGCCCCTATTTTGTTCATATTCTTTTCATCCTTCTTTTCTCTTATGCCAAATCTTTAATTTACCTTTGATATGCCTCTCAGCTCTTCACATAGCATGCATTCTCTGTCTTACACTGTTTACTGTCGACATTTGCTGTCAAACAATGAACTTAGGATTACAATCATTACCACATCAAACATTACAAGCAGCCGTTAAAACCTAGGTTAATTTTGATTGGTGTATTTCACCCAGATGGACGGATGGATGGACACACACACACACACACGCGCACACACACACACAC
>NC_063334.1:27319459-27319826 GCF_021869965.1 Rhincodon typus
GTGTGTGTGTGTATTTCACCCAGATGGACGGATGGATGGACACACACACACACACACGCGCACACACACACACACGCACACACACACAAACACACACACACGCACACACACACAAACACACACACACGCACGCACACACACACAAACACACACACGCACACGCACACACACACATACACACACACGCACACACACACGCACACACACACGCACGCACACAAACACATGCACGCACACACACACACGCGCGCACGCACACACACATACGCACACACGCACACACACACACACAAACACACACACACACACACACACACAAACACACACACACAAACACACACAGACACACACAAACAGACACGCACAC
>NC_063334.1:27324826-27351349 GCF_021869965.1 Rhincodon typus
ACACACACATGCTAGCTATGAGAATGCCTTTTTCTCTCTGTTTTCCTGAGTTGGCTTTTCTAGACTTGATGCTGGATTTGAAGCAATCTGTCTCTCTGACCCCCTGGCTCCAGGGCACCATGTTTACAGATGGATGTTACTAAGGATCACTGCCCTCAGCAGTTTACGATGAGTGCTGAGATCTAGTTTGCAGGTCTATAATCGTTGAAATGACAAACGTGAATGCATTTAATTGGTCTACTGGACCAGAAAGTCAGCCTTTGTTCAACAATGTCACATCCAATACATAACAGTGAGAAAGAACAAGCCAACAGCCTGGTTCCCATAAATCTTTCTAAAGGATTAAAGAACATCAAACAACCCAGTCCTTAATGACTAGCGACATGAACATTTAAAATTTTAATCAGGTTAAGGGGCTGTTTTCATTACTCTCTTTCAAACTCTGCACAAGTTGGGAATTTGGATTCGGTAAAGATGCCAATTCTTGCAAATCCCTTTGCATTATACATTCTGTTAAGAAAGCCACATTTTGTTAAAGTATCACTGAATTTACTGTAAATGTCTTCTCCCCCTTGATCAACCTAAAGGAACTAAAGTTGTGAGTTGGCCTTTTATGGTAGGAATTCTCCTAGCAAAGACAATGCATCAAAACAAAAGCAAAATGCTTATCCCAAAATTTTTTGTTTTATTCATTCATGGGATGCGAATGTTGCTAGAACAATCATCATTTATTGCCTGTTCCCAGTTGCCCTTGAGAAGATGGTGGTGAGCTGCCTTCTTGAACCGCTGCAGTCCATCTGTGCAGGTATGCCCAAAATGCTGTTAGGAGGGTACTCCAGGAATTGGACTGAACGACAGTGAAGGGTAACAATATTGTTTCACGTCAGTATTCTGTGTGACGTGGAGGGGAAGTTGCAGGTGGTGGAGTTATCATGTGTCCGTGCCATTGTGATTGAGGTCATTGGTTTTGAAGGTGCTCTCTAAGGCAGATTGCTGCAGTGCATCTTGTACACAATACACACTGCTGCTATTGTGTACATTGGCGGAGAGAGTGAATGTTTGAAGTGGTAGATGGGGTGCCAACCAAACAAATTGTGTTACACCGGGTAGTGTCGAGCTTCTTATGTGTTGTTGCAGCTGCATTCGTCCAGGCAATATGAAGGCACGCTATGGCTTGTGTTTTGTAGACGGCAGACAGGCTTTAGGGAGTCAGGAGGTGAGTTACCCACCATTGAATTCCAAGCCTCTGACCCGCACTTGTCGTCACAATAGTCATGTGTCTGAATCAGTTAGGATTCTGGCCAATGATAATCTGTAATATGTTGGTAGTGGGTGAATTCAGTAATGGTAATGCTGTTGAAAGTCATGGGGTGATGATTGGAGACAGTCATCGCCTGGCTCTTGTGTAGCATGAATTTTACTTTTATCAGCCCGAGTCTGAACGTTGTCCAGGTCTCACTGCCTTGGACTTGGGCAGCTTCTGTATCTGAAGAGTTGCAAATGGCACAAAAACACTATGCAAGTCTTTTTGCATAGAGTGAATATTTAGCATACGTCATTGTAGTAAAAAGTTTTGTTTTGGTCATAAATCCTTCTGCTGGGAGAGAAGTAGAAAGCTAACAAATGCAGGTGAAAATCTGCTCCAGCAGAGACCATGGCTTCTCTGAAATAGATATGCCAGGATAAAAAGTTGTCTGAGATTCAAGGAGGGTATCAAAAAGGGTTGCTCTGGGCTGAGTGGCATGTAAAAATTTAAAGGATCTAAAACCAGTCTCCAATCTGCCCACTTCAGATTTGAACAGATGCAACAGTTGTGTTGATAATCAACCTGCTCGTAGGAAGCACAAAAGTCACTTAATTATAATGCGATGGAATTAACCACCATTCAACTTAGCACGGCCAGTCAGGTTTGGCTTCAGAGAGCTTGGCAGCAAAAGGGAACTGAGGGCTGTTGGATCCAGGAAAGAAGTGCTTTAGGTATTAGATCCAGTTTTCCTGCTTCATCAAAATTACCATTGTTGGACACACACCTTCACCAACCTTTATGTCACCCTCATTACTCCTTCCAATTCCACACCCCCAACCCGACCAATCTCCCTTCCATCAATCTTCCTGTTAAGTTGTGTCGACGCATGTAGTGCAATGGCCTGAAAGGGAATGCACATTTAAAAGAGTCATTTTGAACACAAAATATTAACTCTCTCACTCGCGGCATGGATGTTGCTAGATATTCCTGCACCTTGTTTCTTGTTCAGATACCGCACAGGCTTTGTTATGTGATAAATAATCAGGCATGGGCATTTGCACAAAAAGACACCGTCCACTGGAAAAACATGGGACCTCTGGAGGAGACAGAGACAGATCATCTACTTGGCACTTCCGGCTGAACGTTGTTGCAAATGCTTCAACTTTATCTTTTGCACCAATGAGCTAGATTTTGAAGGTGACATTGCTCCCAAGCCCTACAATCACCACACCGATCCTTCCGATCTCCTCTCTTGCCTCCTCCACCAATAGCCCTTCCAATCTGTCCCATCCTTTATCTTCAGCTGCGACAAGAAAGACCCTTCTGATTTATCCCCAGGTCACCCTTGTCCATCTCAAAATCCAGGCCTACCTTCCGCTCACCCTGGTTGGCTGCAGCTAGGAAATAGATGGTCATTGGGTCCTGCCATTAAATTTATTAAGACCTGGGGAAATCTGTTTTTTTGGAATTCCCAGCTTCCTCCAGCTCCCTCCCTGTTTCCAACTGATTTTGCTGCCATTGGCTCCGTGACAGACTCTCCGATAGCAGATCCAATCATGCTTTTTGTCCGTTACCTGCTCACCGATAGCAGTCAAACAGTGTCATTTCAATTACATTTTTCCCAATACGAAATAAACTGTGCAAGGGTTATAAGGAGGTTTACAAGATTACAAAGAATTTGACTTTCTGTAACCATGAAAATGTCAGTGCAGACTCGATGCCTTTTATGCAATGTATAGCTCTATAACTATAACTACGAGTTCTTCCTGGTACAAAGATCAAAGGATTTCTAATTGGGCAAGGTAATCTATGCACCAATGCACAATTTCAATATTGTTGAATCATTGACATAACTGTGGAACCTGCTTGCCTCTGAATATTTTAAAGGTTTTTGACAAACTTATTCAAAATGCACACAATTTCTTGGATACTGCTACATAGCAGGTTACATTTTCGTTGTTATTCATTTATGGGATATGGGAGTCACTTGTTGGGACAGCACTTATTTCCCAGTATGCAGAGCCTCTAGCTGATATCATGTGAAGTGAATCGAATTGGCTGAAGACTAGCATCGGTGATGCCAGGGACCTCTGGAGGAGGCAGAGATGGATCAAACACTTGGCACTTCGGGCTGCAGGTTGTTGGAAATGCTTCAACGTTATCTTTTGCACCAATGAGCTGGGTTCCCCCATTATTAAGGGTGGGGACATTTGTGGAGCCTCCATCTCTAGTGAGTTGTTTAATAGTCCACTGCCATTCATGACTGTAAGTGGCAGGACTGCAGAGCTTAGATCCGATCCGTTGATTGTGGAATCACCCAGCTCTGTCTATCATTAGTTGCTTATGCAATTTGACATGTCAAGTAGTCCTGTGTGGTAGCTTCACCAGAAGGACACCTCATTTTTCGATATGCCTAGTGCTGTTCCTGGCACACCTTTTGAACTCTTCATTGAAAATGACTTGCACTTGTAATTACAAGCATTGATCCCAAATCCACACCAAAAACACATCAAGACTTCTTTAGCAGCACCTTCCAAATCTGTGCACTGACCCATGGAAACATTTACAAGTCACACACCATTTTGGATTTGGACATGACCCTGCTATATCACTTGGACCTTCCCAATTAACAGTGAGAGCACCTTCATCACATGTACTGCAGCTGTTCAAGACGGCAGTTCATAAATATATTGTTAAGGTAGCCAGGGATGGCTAATCAATGCCAGTCTCAGCAACTACAGACATTTTAAATAAAGTAGGTGGATTGCTTACAATAGGCTTGAACTTCCTTCAATGTAGAAGATTTAGGGATGCTGTAACTAATTCAGGGGTGAGATCAGGAAGCCCTTTTCACAAAAAAGGTGACCGAGAATCTCTCCACCTGAAAAACTGTTGACGCTGGAGCTCAACTGATAATATGAAGAACTGATAAATGTTTGTTAGCCTTGGGGATATGGAACCTTTAGGGCAGACAGATATTGTTAAACTACTGATCAGCCATGATCTAAATGAATGTAGAACAAGCACTAACAGCTGAATGGCCTTCTCCTGCTCTTATATTTGCATAACACCAAAATCAAAACATAATGAAGACACGGCCCTTTAAAATTCAAATTCATAACACTACCACAATGTAGGAAGCATTGCAAGATGATTAATGTCTGAATTGTCCCAACTACATCCAGGAATAAATTTACAGATATGTATTATATTCCGAATATATTGTATATTGGTGTTATGGGGTTCTTATAGGGAATGCTAACCAACTATTGAGTTGAAAGTCACCAGATGAAAAGCTTTTCTGGGAAGCCCAGGTCATTTGGTATAGACCGGAACAAATAATGCTTCACATTAATGTACATTATCATTGATGTGCCCTCCTTTAGTGCAACATTTGAGAAACATCTGAATTTTTCCCTTTCCTACTTTCTCTCATAAACTGTTCTGTTGCCTCAATTTAAGATGTGTGCTTTCTCTAACTTATAGGGACTGTTACAATTCTCCGCTATCTTGTCCAATGACCATTTCTCACTTGAAACTACTCAAAGCGTCAAGTCTTTCAACCACTGAGGCATCTCAGTGGGAGTTGACTCAGCCTTTATCAGAGATAGTAGAAATTGCTGATGCTGGAGTCTGAGATAACAAGGTGTGGAGCTGAAGGAACAGAGCAGGTCAGGCAGCATCAAAGGAGCAGGAAAGCTGACGTTTCGGGTCTGGACCCTCCTTTTCTGAAGAAGGCTCCAGACCCGAAGAGTCAGCTTTCCTGCTCCTCTGATGCTGCCTGGCCTGTTCTGTTCCTCCAGCTCTACACCTTGTTATCTCAGCCTTTACCAGTTACTTTCACTGTACAATTTAAGAGGAGCCCATTAGGATAGAAATCAAGAGCAACAACATTTCTGATATTTTTCTTGACACCCTCCTCCCGAGCCTCCAATCATAGGCTAGTTTTGCTTCCAAATCCATTCTAGTTGAGCCTCAGTGTTTCACAATTTTTTGCTTTTTTTTTGCTCTGATAAATATTCAGCAACAACCTGGGGACTACCATTGACCAGAAACTGAACTGGTCAAAGGCTGGGAATTTTGCAGCAAGTAATTCACCACCTGACTGTGTAAAGTCTGTCCATCACCTACAAGAACAAGTCAAGAATGTGCTGGATACTCATTCTCCACGTGCTTGGATGAATGCAGCTTCACAACACTCATGAACATCTGTGCCATCCCAACGATTAAAGCAATCTGCTTGTTCAACATCCCATCCCTCGTTTTAAGCAATTATTTGTGCTACCATCCATGTCCCACGGCTGCAGTGTGTATCATCTACAAGATGCACTGCAGTAATTCATCAAGTCTGCTTTGACAGGACCTTTCAAACCAGTGACCTCTATCACATAGAACAACAAACAGATGCATGCAAATACCTCCAACTGCAACAACACAGTGTGGAACTGGAGGAACACAGCAGGCCAGGCAGCATCAGAGGAGCTCCTCTGATGCTTCCTGCTCCTCTGATGCTGCCTGGCCTACTGTGTTCCTCTAGCTCCATACTGTGTTATCTCAGACTCCAGCATCGGTAGTGCTTACTATCTCTGAGTGAGTTATAACCTCCAACTGCAAGTTCCCTTCAAAATCACATACCACTCTGAAATGAAACAATATTGCTGTCATTGGGTCAAAATGGTGTCTCTACACGCCAAGGGTTGCATAGGTTCAAGAAAGTAGCTCAGCAGCACCTTCTCAAAGACATTCAGAGGTAAGGGCTGGTGATCCTCATATCCCAAGAATGATTATGTTCAAAAGTCTTACATTTACGTAACATCTTCAGCCTAGTAACACATTCACAAGGTGCTTTGTGGAAGTAGTTAGTAAATAAGGTTTTTTACCCAACCACATAATGAAATAACAGAATATACATCCAAAAGAATGGTCAAAGAGAAAGGTTTTAAGAAATGACTTCAAGGACCAGTCTGAGGCAGAGTGACTGAGGGAGGGATAGAAATTAGGGATGTTCAAATTGGAGGAGCACACTTATCTCAGATTTGTAGTACTGGAGGAAGTTATGGGTTTAATTAACTATGTAGAGAACCACAAAACCTAACTGAGTTACTCAATCTGTATGGATATCATATGCACATTTGCATCATATTTCCTCTTCTAATGTGCAAAACTTTTCATGTACTTAAGAAGGAAAGACTCACATTTATATTTTATCTTGTTGTTATGCAGGCAAACCCCCAATGTGTACAAGATTCTGAGGAATATGATAATTGACCAATATTCTACTCAAAAATCCTGATAGGCAAAACTATTACTTCGATGTCCCTCTAATGGGTTGCCATAAACATGGATGATTCAAGTGTAAGGAATATTTGTGTGAGATAAAACTACAGAGTATTCAAGGTTTACAACAACCAGTTAAGTTTGCCGCTTTTAAAAGGCGTCAATTTATTGAGTGCAAACGCTAAATACAAAACAGCAGCCTTTTATTTCTTCTAAAAGAAAAGGGGACTGGGTTGGTCTGCACACACGGTGGCAGTAAAATCCAGCTCTATTTCTGCTATTTCCCTTTCCCGTCATTTCATATTCCCCACCTCCATCTCTAACCTTTTTCTTGCTAAGCCATACATTTGTCACCTATAAACAAGTGGCAGCTTGATTCTAAACCAATAAATCCCCATAGCAGTAGATATGTTCAACCAGATATGTTCCACCCTTCAGCTCTTCGGAAAACTCTGCACTCCTCCAGTTTTGGCCACTTGTACATCCCCAGAGTTCTTTACTCCACCATTAATGGATGAATCTTCAGCCGATTAAATCCTAAGCGCTACCACTCTCCTTTAAGACATTTCTCTTTGACAAAGCTTGATCAATTCTCTGCAAGGTGTATAGGGACAGGAAGAGGTATTTAACCTCTCAAATTAGATCTATCATTCAATGAGGTCATGGCTGTTCTACGAACTATTTTCACGTACTCACCTTTGCCCACAACTTGAAATTCCTTCGGACAGCAAATTAGCACAGTCAGTCATACAGTCATACAGTACAAAAACACACAATTTGGTCCAACTCGTCCATGTCAACCAAGTGTCCCAAACTAAATTAGTCGCACTCGCCTGCATTTGGCCCATATCCCCATAAACATTTCCTATTCATGTACCTATCCAAATGTCTTTTAAATGTTGTAACTGTACCTGCATGCACCGCTTCCTTCGGCGGTTCATTCCACATACTAACCACCCTCTGTGTGAAAAGTTTGCCCCTCGGGTCCCTTTTAAATCTGTCTCTTCTCACCTTAAAAATGCCTTCTAGGTTTGAACTCCCCCACTCCAGGAGACAGAACTTTGCTATTCACCTTCCTATGCCCCTTATGACTTTATAAATCTCTATAAGATCACCACTCAACCTCCTATGCTCCAGCGAAGAAAATCCAGCCTATCCAGTCTTGCCTTATAAGTCAAACCCTTCAGTCCCAGCAACATTCTGGTAAATCTTTTCTGAACCCTCTCCAGTTTAATAATATCCTTCCTACAGCAGGGCAACCAGAAATCCAAACAGTATTTCAAAAGTGGCCTCACCAACATCCTGTACAAACTCAACATGACGTCCCAACTCCAAGACTTAATGGTCTGAACTATGAAGGCAAGCGTGCTAAATGCCTTCTGAACCACCCTTCTACCTCCTTCAAAGGCTACATGTGAAATTTAAAGCAAAATTTAGAACTAAGTATGTTGTGGGGGAATATTTCCTCTGTGTGCTATGTTTCACAACCATTTATAAACAATCGAGCATCAATTTGTCCAGAGGCTGTGAAGGAGCTATAGAAGTGCATGTTCTTTCTTTCTGGGAGTGATGAAAAATGTGGCATTCATCCAAAAGATTCAACCAGTGAGAAAAGCTGTCACTTTATTAAAGGGATACTTTGGAAAGTTTCATATTTCACGCAAAGCAGTTGAATGTTCTTCCAAAAAGAATGCAAATCTCCCTTTAAAGTAGTGCTTGTTTAGTCATTCTATACTTAGTTTGTCTGCAGAAGTCCAATGTTGCTTTGTGGCACTGTGCAGAACCCTGATATAAATATTTTAAGGAAGCGTTTAACAGATGAATTCAATCTCTCCCTCTGCCTGCTGTTTTACCAATACTGACTTCCATTTAAATGGCCCTTTGATGTCATAAAATATCCCCCAAGCATTTCACAGAAGTGTTATAAGGCAAAATTTGACACCAGACCATCTAAGGAAATGTCAGGGCAAGTGACCAAAAAGTCAGTCAAAGCTGTAGGTTTTAAGCAGCAGCTGAAAGGAGGAGCGAGAGAGGTAGAAAGGTGGAGAAGTTTAGGCAGGGAATTCCAAGAACTTAATATCGAGGCAGCTTAATGCACGGTCACCAATAGTCATGTGATGAAACTTTGGGAAACTTAGAGGAGTGCAGTGATCTCAGAGTTATGTAGAGCTAGAGGAAGCTGCACAAACTGGAAGGATACGAGACCATAATGGATTTGAAAGCAAAGTTGAGAAATTTTAAAATTGAGATTGCTGGGCCAGGAGGCAGTTTAGGTCCTTAAGCAGAAGGAGAGGTGTTGGGTGAATAGGATATGGCCTGGTAATAAAAGCCTGTGGATGCTGAAAGTCTGAAATAAAAGAAAAATTCTGGAGAATCTCACCAAACATCTGTAGAATGAAAATTTTGAGTCCGATATGATTCTTCTTTAGAATGGGATTTGGAATGGGTCAGGCTACAGAGAGCAGAATTGTGGAAAAGCTCAAGTTTATGGACGGTGCAAGATAGAATGCTGGCAAAAAAATATTACCTGCTTACAAAATCAGGTTAGTGCCTTAGATAATATAGTTAACAGAATAAATGTCATACAAATACGCCCAGCATTAGCCCACGTTAAATGAGATTATAATTTATATTCTACATTGCCCTAGTTATCTTGTTGGGTAATGATTCATACACTTTTCCTTCAAATAAAAATCATTACAGCTTTATGATAATTAAAAGAAATCTTCAATGCAGGAACATATTGAAATCTATCAGCAAAAAGAACTAGGCTTGCATTTATGTAGCACCTTTAGAATAGCCAAACATCCGAGGACATTTCACTGAATAGCTAACTGGACACACTAAATATTTGAACGAAAACAAGCCAGCTCGGCGAACAGGTCAACAACCTCACCCACAACCCGAGCTACAAATCTTTGCTAAAATCTTAAATACTAGATAGGAAGTTATGGAATGAGATGTTAAGTTTGTGAGACTATTTGCTTGATGCAAGAGTTTTAAAGAGAAGCAAAATTAGAGAATCAGAGAAGCTAAATAAGTAAGGACATGAAGAATTTCAGACTTTAAGACCACAGCAGTCAAAGATATGGCTGCTACTGGAGAAGTTAAGGGATTGGAAATGCATAGGGAGCCAGAATTGGAGGAGTGCTGAGATCACCAAAGGTTATAGGGCTAGAAGAGTTTCCAGAGGCAGAAATTGGTGAAGCCACAGAGGGGCTTTGTAAAGAGAATCTGAGCCATTTACAAATCCTAGAGTCACACGGCACAGGGGAGGCCATTTGTTCCATCATGGCTGTGCTGGTTCTTTGAAAAAATTTTTTTAATTACTCCCACTCTCCTGGTCTTCCCCGATAACTGGCCAATATTTCCTGTTCAAATCTCTCTCCAATTCTCTTTGAAGGTACCTATTAAATTTTCTTGCACTGGTCTTCCAGGCAGCACACAAAAGATCACAACAACTCACTACATAAAATAAACTCTCCTCATTTCCATCCTGGTTCTTGCAAATTCTCTCAAATCTGTGTCCTCTAGTTATGAAACCCCCTGCTGTTGTATATATGCCTTTAACAAAGTTCATCTTCAAAGACTCCACATACTATTTATATACAGAGCAGCAACACTGCTTGCCAATTAGTCTGATGTGGGTGTACACAGAGAAATCAGTCAGTTTGCTGTAATGACTGTTTCATAACTTATAAAGTATTTTACCGTTTTAAGTAAATTAAGTCATGGAGTTAATCAACCCCTGATGAGTAACCGATCATTAGACTATTATCATTGACAATGACATCGGGCCATACAGCACCGAAATCAGTTCCATCCAACCAGTCCATGCCGAACTGAATCCCAAATGAAACTAGTCCCATCTGCCTGCTCCTTGCCCATATCCCTCCAAGCCTTTCCTATTCGTGGACTTATCTAAGTATCTTTTAAATGTTGTAACTGTGCCTGCATCCACGACTTCCTCAGGAAGTTCATTCCACAAACAAACCACCCTCCATGTAAAAAATTTGCCTATTGTGTCTTTTTTAAATCTCTCTCCTCTCACCTTAAAAATATACCCCCCTAGTCTTGAAACCCCCCATCCTGGGAAAAGACACCTACTGTTAACCCTAATTATGCCCCTCATGATTTTATAAATCTGTATAAGGTCACCTCTCAACCTCTTACTCTCCAGTGAAATAAGTCCCAGCCTATCCAGCTTTTCTTTATAACTCAAACCTTCCATACCTGGCAACATCCTGCTAAATCTCTTCTGAGCCCTCTCTAGCTTAATAATATTCTTCATACACGGTAAACAGCAGTGGAAAGCATCATGCTGATGAGACCTATCTTGCTTGGAGAGTACATTGCTTGAACAGTCAACATGCAAGTTAATCTACAGGTCAAACACAAGGTTAACAGTCTTATATTGTACTAAAGTGCATGAGACAACCCTTGATATCTTTGTTTGTTACAGCATCAGTGTGTGAAAAACCAAGTTTACTGGTAAGCAGACATATTATTACTAAGATTCCAGGTTAACTCATTTGAAAAAAGCAAGTGAATAGTGTGTGTGCTGTATTGATAGCAAGCAAGTGGAGACCAAAAGCATATCAGAATGGCCACAAAAGACCCTTGTTTAAACTGGGAGACAGCAGACCTTCTAACAGAATTCCAATTTTTCAAATAGTTTCAAGAGCGATGATTTCTACATATTTACTACATCCGATGAAGATAATGTAATCATTAAGGTTTGCTTAACAATTGGGAATGAAGATGTACATAGACTTAACGCATCAAGATTTTCAGCCAAAGAGCTAAATGACTCCCAAAATACACAAATCATATTATAAAACCAATTCAGAATTCACTACTATATTCATTGTCTAGAATTCATCTCATTTCAACAGAATCCAACAGAGTTCATAAACCACTCTGTAAGTACAAGCATAGAAAGTCTTCATTGTGGTTTTGAATAGAGAGTGAGCAAACAAAATTGTTGAGTTGTTGATTACATCCATTCTCATGGAAACTTTCCAGATGGATCTTTAGAAGAACAGAGATTTACAGCACTGGGACAGCTGTAACAGGTTGGATGTAAATATGAAGAATCATTGCAGGTCAATGAAACTTACAGGTCCTAAATGAAACTCGACAGTGTTTGATACAACACTTCAACACACAGTCATAGGGAAAGTATGACTTTCTGCTTGCACCAAGAAAATGCCCAGCTTTCGATCAATTTTGCAAGGTATTGGTAGTCAAAGCCACTGGCAGAGCAAAGACTGATACAGCTACCAGGAGTGACAATAAAGGCCATCTATCCTGCCAAAGGAGTATACATGAAGTGATCAACAGACCAGAAAATGACAATGTATGTGATGAACATGTGTTTCTCACTGTCAATCTCATGTAAAACTTCAATGCCATCACATCGTCTGAAGCTTTTGCAAAACTAAAATTAAAGTAATCTGTCCTAATGATTATCCAATAATGGTTAGGGTTGGCACAGGGGTAAGTGCCAAAATACTACTCTTGCGAGTTCTAAAAAGACATGTATGCACACACGTGGGAAGTCGAAACAAATCAAAAAACATAAACAGTCCACATATAGCTGCTACTAATACCATGTGCAGGATCATAGGTGCTGGACAGCAAACACAATGAATCAGCCTTGACATTTTAGATCTTTTCATTTGTAGATACTGCTGGACTTGCCATTGCAGGTATACCAGCATGTCATAACCTCTCACCAGTCATAATCCATAGAATGATTCAGACTTTTCAACAACTGCTGAACAAAATACAAAAGAAGAACAGAACACATTGGAGCTAAAAAAATCTCAGCTCACTAATGTGGACACAGAAAAATAAATCCCAAGAGGAACAGGCTCAACCACCAGCTCAGGATAAATCCAGACTTGCTCTCTGAGATAATGAAGTCTTTAGGGAATACCTCACAAAGATGAATGAAGAACCAAAAGAGTTAAAAAGGAAGCAGGATGAACTACAAGCACTGTATTGTCAATCCAATGAAAATATTTCCAGTTTACCAGAAGATCTGGAGCAACTCACATGTAAAACCAATCAGTTAGCAAGGTGATGGCATAATGCAAAGTCACTGGATTATTAATCTAGAGCAAAAACAGAAGTTGCTGGAAAAGCTCAGCAGGTCTGGCAGTATCTGTGAAGAAAAAATCAGAGTTAACGTTTCTGGTCCGGTGACCCTTCCTATCAGAGTTATTGTTTCTAGTCTGGTGACCCTTCCTATCAGAGTTAACGTTTCGGGTCCGGTGACCCTTTCTGCATCCGCAGTTCTCTCGGTTTTTATTAATCTGGAGCCCCAGGGATATGGAATCAAACAAGACAATGGAAGATGGTGAAATGTGAATTTAACAAAATCTGTAATAAAAAGATAGTCTACAATGCAACCATTGTCAGTTGTCATAAAAAAAACACATGGTTCATTAATGCTCTTTAGAGAAGAAAATCAGCTATTTTTATCTGCTCTGGTCTACTTGTGACTCCAGACCTATAGCAATGTGGTTGACTAATAACTGTCTTCTGAAAATGCTTAGCAAGTCATTCAGTTCATGGCAATTTGGAGAAGCAACAAATGCTGATCTTTCCAGCAATGCACACATCTCATGAACGAAAAAAGACTCAGCAGGAGCAGCTCTGGAAACATTGGCTTGAACTGAAAGTTGTGTTGGAAATTATTACAAGCCTACAAAAAGAGGTGGAGATACACAGTGCACAGCAACAAGGAGTTGCTGTCACTCGTGAGACAGTCCTTTCAGAAACTTTTGATGCTCTGCTAAAAGGACCCAAGCAAGATATAGAGGAAACCAAACAACCACTGAAGTAGCAAGTTGAAGAGATTCAGGCTTTCAATGAAAAGAAAAAGGGGAAAAATTGAAGCAGTTGGAAAATTATTAGCAGTTATGAAGGAGAAAATATACTGGACTAACTGAAGACAAAAATGTTGATCGAGAGATAAGATAATAGACAGTAACACCAGAAGCTTCAAAATGAGCTAGTAGCTCTTAGGAACAAAACAGTGGCTACCAAGAAAATTTGAACCACTTGAATAGCCTATGGAATTAGATTACTAATCGCTAATCTGGTACAAAACATGGCTGTAGTGCAAGAGGATAAGCAAATACTGGAACAACAACTGCAGTCCATGAGACTGACAATGGAAATCAACAACACTTCCAGACAATCTTAGTGTAAAGAGATCTGGATGTATCAGCAAATTACCTGTGTGTTTTAAGAGGCTCCTGGGCTCAATTGTTATCACAAATAATTGAATTTTCTTTTGGACAGAAGGGGGATGCTATATGCATATTTTGCCTTTAAGACCATTTACCTTCAGGGACACCAAATACTATGTGCATACAATGCTACCACTTTGTCTGTCTGCCAGTTGGTCTGCTATGGGTTTGCAGGCTGCACATAGAAAAAAAACAGCTTGTTTGCTGTAATGCTTGCTTCATGGTTTTTATTGTGTTTTATTATTATAGAGAATGAGCTAACCCACAGGGTTAAGAAATCCCTGATGAGCCATTGTTTATTAGACTACTATTACCATTATGACACAGGCCACTAGAAACAATTTCTACTTATTTACTCAATCAAAACCCTTCAAAATTTTGAATGCCTCTATAAAATCTCCCCTTGACCTTCTCTGTTCCCAAAGAACTGAACAGCTAGGCACTTGCATTAAAACGAAAATATCCGGTGAGAATATTATGAATAGTTCTAATATGTCTCATATTTAGGTGCTGAGCTGTTTTTTATTGCAGGGCTTGGCATTTTCTGAGAATTTAAATTAAATATAAGTCTCTTTTGTTCCTTAACATTAAGAATGACAATCTTTTGCAGAACTTCTAGTGCTTAGAACATAAAGTACAATGAAAGGCATACCGATTGGTTTATAAATTATAAATCCAGTGACTCTCCTTGGCTTGTGGAATTGCTTTATCATACAGTGGAATGCAATTGAAAAAATGCTCTCTCAAAATTCAGCCAAGATGAAGACATTGTAGAGTTCAAGTGAAGCTTTTCTCACATCGAAGTGCATAAAATAGATTTGAAAAATAATGACAGTAATTTTTTTATTATTCAGCACATTTCGGAATGGGCAATGCCGGTTAATCATTAATGCTGGTCATCTGGGAGTTACATTTCTCCTGACACAAGAAAAGGTGTTGCCCCACCTTTGAAAGGTTAAGAGGAAAGGGGAAGTGGCCAAAGGCTTGTGCACAGCAGGGCAACAGAGTAAATCGTAACGCTGGAGATAAAACAAACATTGCAAACTAATACTGCAAACCATCATTTGCAACAAGCTCCAGGGCAGTCTTTTTTTTAAAATTGAGCCTTCAGTTTCACTGATAGTTGCTCCAAGTGGTAGATCTTTGCTCAGGACAATAACCAAAACTTATCAATAATTAATTAACTTCAATGTAAAGTCTGAGAACACTCTTTGGAAGGTTATCATTTACTGTTATATTGTTAGCTATTGTTATTAGCTGTCTTTCAAAGAATGCATTATTGGAATACTGAGAGTGACTACGTTTTAAAGAAACTACTACTAGAAATTCTGATAACTTGAGAATTCCAGTTAATGGAGTGCTGGATAACACAATTACTGTATATGAAATTGGATGGGCTAGTGATCTTTTTAACCTGGAATGGTTATATGTAAGTCCAGAACGGACCAGGTGTGTGCGCAGACATGGCCTGTACAGTACATCTCCTCAGCCACACTTCACTGCCTAGTCCTCTCCAACCATACCGCTGCCTGGGGAGGGGCCCCTCCTGGTGCAGAGAGGCTGTTGCTGGGGCTGGAGCCAGGTCTGCTGCTGCTATGCCTGTTCTTGCCCCCACCTGCTGCCCCCCTTCACCATTGCTGTCGGAGGAAGAATGAGCTAACCTCCTCATCCAGACTCCAAAATGGATCACCAGCACAAGCACAAACAAGGCCAGTGAAGTCAACTGACCATGACACTGCATTCCTTGTTGGTGCCGTCCACAATAAACGTGCCTTTTTCACCTCCGTGCATTTGTGAATCTGAAATCTTCAAGAACATTTAACTTCATCAATACATTGCACAACACAACTAGAAAACTATCCATTGCTGCACTAAAGATCCTGTCGTGTGCTTCCTCAACCATCCACATTCCATATTGTTCAACCACAGGAAATACAAATAGCAATAGTTTGCATTTACACAGCACCATTCACATTATAAAATGTTCCAAGGCATTCTTGAAAACATCAACATGAAGCCACATATTAGAGGCACAGCGACAAATGGTGGGAAATTGTAAATCACTGGATATGCAAAGAAATCAGAATGCAGAATTCTCAATTTTGCTTGATGAGTCCAATATGCTTTATCACAACAGAAAGCTCTCTCATTTCCAAGAACAAACTGCAAGGGCAGCAGGTTGGAAAGGTGATGTAATTGATCGAACAAGGTGTGAGAGAAGCCAGGCCACTGATGTGCATTGGGACATTGTGTAGGAATGGACTTTGGATGTGTGAATTCATTGAATTGTGTCGTTGGGACAGCCAGCGAGAGAAACTGGAGCATATTTTTTGGTTTTCGGCTTTCCAATTAATTTCACTTCCTCTGCTCTTTCCCCATAGCCCTGTAAACTTTACCTGTTCATGTATTCATGAACTTTTGAAAGTTACTATTTCAGGCAGCACATTCAGGATTGTTGAATCTCAGTTGATGAAAAATCATTTTTTTGTCTCCTTTTCATTTTCACTCTTCTTGTTTGGATAAATTGCTTTAAACCTCTGGTTATTGACCCCCTGCCAGTGGAGATAGTTTGTCACCCAGTACTTAGACAAGTGACCTGTCTATCACAGGGATTGGTTCAGGAAGTTAGATAAGTACAAGAAGAAGAAAATGATAGAAGGATATGCTCTTGGAGTAGATGAAAGGAAGTACTGTGGGAGGAAGCTCTCGTGGAGCATAGAACACCGGACTAATTGGGCTGAATGGTCGGGTTTGGATCTGTAGGATCAGTAAAAGTAAAAATAAAGTCACCACAGAACCATGCTGTCATTCGGGAGAGAGATGACTAGTTGTGGGTTAATGTTGGGTCACCACCCCGCATGCAAGAAGAGAGGCAGAGAAGGAGGATCCTTTGTGGTAACCTCAGCCAGTGTAGGAATTGAACCCACACAGTTCCTGTTACTTTACATTACAATCCAGCTATCTGGCCAACTGAGCTAACTGACCCCCCCCTCATTCTAAGTAAATGGACACCTCTTGGTCAGTGACACTGACTCCTGCTCTGAAGGCTCAAGCCCATGCATATGCCTAGCTGACTATGGAAATATACACAAAACATCAAATACTAACATTTTCTGTCGCAGGCACACTACTATGAAGGAATTACCGTTGAACGAAGTTGATTATTTTGATGTCAGTAGTGGAAGCATTGTTGCAACTGCTCCCTCTAGTGATAACCTCTGGTAGAAAGTCCTCTGATCAATGGTCACATTAATACAACAACAATAACTTGCTTTTATAAAACACTTTAGTGTAGCAAAATCTCCGAAGGTGCCTCAAAATAATTGCCAGAAACAGACACAATTTTACAGTTGAGCCCCATGAGCAAATATTAAGGCAAAAAGCTTGATCAAAGGGGTAGGTTTTAATATAAGATAACAAGGTGTACAGCTGGATGAACACAGCAGGCCAAGCAGCATCAGAGGAGCAGGTAGGTTTTAATAGTTGTAAAAGGGGTGGAGAGAGAGAGGTGGTGAGGTAAAGGGAGGGAAATCCTGGTAGCTGAAAACATAGCTGCCAGTGGAAGAACTATTAAAATCAGGGAATGCATAAGAGGACAAAATTGGTGGAGCTCAGACATCTCTTGTAGGGTTTGAAAAGATTGCAGAGATAGATAGGAACGGGTAAGGCTCTGCAGGAATATGAGAATAAAGGTGGGCATTTTAAAATCAAGTTGTTGATTGACCAAGGGGGGCAATGAAGGTCAGTGAGCCCATGAGGGACACAGGAAGTTAAACCCTCATGTTAACCCAGTAAAACTCCACTTCTTCCATTAATTTGCTTCAACCTACTATTATCCCCTGTCCTAAGATCATACTATTGCCCTGCACTCGTGGTTTTAGTCCTTCATCTTGGTGTCTCAGTTGTAACACAATTTTCACAGTAGGATGTCTGTCATTCCTGATATGGAAAAAATGCTGGTAATGGAAATGGAGTGAGAATCACAAAAATCGAGGTTACAAATTAAAACTTTTTATCGGCACTGTCCATTACTCTGGTTGCTCTCCACAAGTTCTGCTTGTAGGCAAAATAGAAAGAAAGAACTTGCAATTTATATAGTCTTTTTCATGGCTTCAAAATGTCCCAAAGTGCTTTATAGCCACTTAAGATTTTTTGAAATGCAGTCACTATTGAAACGTAAGAAACACTCCAGCAGTGTACTGTATACAGAGTAACCACCCACAAACATCAATGTGATGTGGTCAATCTGTTTATTTTCTTCACAGCTGAGAAATAAATACTGGTTCAGGACACCAGGGAGAAGATTTGGAAATAATAGCCATTAGATCCTACATAAACAACTAAAAGGACAGACCAGGCCTTGGTTTAACATCAGATCTGAAAGCTGACTCTTCCAACAGTGCAGCGCTCCTTCAGCACTAAGTGTGTCAGCCTGGATGTGGAACTTGAGCCTACATCCCAGAGATGTGACAGTACTAGCCACTAAACTGCTGAGATGGGCTTAAGTCCAGGAAAAATAGCAAGGCCGTCACTCATATGACTGTGGCTTACAATTCAGGGAAATGTGTGGTAGGAATTTTATATGTAAGAAGAAAATGCCTTTTTTTAAAAAAGATACCAAATTCCAATTGTTATTTTAGCAATATTTGGAAGAAAGACAAACATTTCTGCTGCGAAATCATAGCTTCTGCAGAAAAGCGAAAGTAAATGAAGAAGCACAATGTGAAATAAAAGCATCCTCAAAGACTTTCAAGACAGATAATGCAAAACGAGTACTGCAGGCTCTGATGAAGCATACATTAATATTCATAGGATTGCTAGCGATTCACAGATGCTTAATTGTTCCAGACTTTGAATTTTACAGGCACTGGTTTATGAGTGTGTTCAATGGAAAGTTCTTAGCTATGGAGTGTGATTTGTGAATAGAAAACATCTGTTTTAACAGTGCACAGCACAAAGGTTAGGAGAATAGTCACAGGTCCCCTGCCTGATTATTCAGGATGTACCAAGTATCTTTGCTTCTGCTTTTTGGCAATGTCCAGAAGGCTGAGCTCTACTGAAGCAGAGACTCCCTTTTCCTCTCTAACTGTTAGCCAACAAGAAACTGACATAATATCATTAAGATTATATTTTAAAAAACTTCACGTGTTACAAGCCTGCCTCAGAAGGCAGACAAGTCTTCAATTTAGCATCTTTGAGAGTGCTTCACCACTGCACTGGGAGTGCAGCTGAGATTATGGACCTCAAGTCTCTAGAGTGTGAGGCTCAAACCAATGGGGTTTAGACCCAGAGGTGAGAGGGCTACTAGTAAGTCACCACTGACAACATGATGGCTCAGTGGCACCTGGGTTCAATTCCACCCTCAGGCGACTGTCTGTGTGGAGTATGCACGTTCTCCCTGTGTCTGTGTGCGTTTCCTCTGGGTACTCCGGTTTCCTCCCACAGTCTAAAGATATTGCAGGCTAGGTGGATTGGCCATGCTAAATTGCCCATAGTGTTCAGGGATGTGTTGATTAGGTGGGATATGGGGTGATGGGTCTGGGTGGGATGCTCTGAGGGTCGGTGTGGAAGGGCCTGTTTCCACACTGTAGGGATTCTATGATCTCTGATAGTGTGACAGAACTTGATATGTGTTGCACCTAGATGTAGGGTGCTCAACAGGCCTATTTGGCAGTGTGTTAGCAGTCAATTCACAAAGGCATAAATAAAAAGAAATGTTTAATTTTTAGGCCTCCTGCCAAGAAAAGGCTTAAGCAGCAAATAGGAGTGTTGAATATGTTAATTAGCAACCACTAAAAGAACCTGTGTAAAATTTGTCGCCGTGACCCAACTTAACTCTCAATCCAGTATCTGCAGTACTTTGCTCCTAATTTAGGATCCTTCATTGTTCCTGTGGATGTCCACTAGAGACAGATATTTCATTTTAGCTCCTTCCTGTGATGCCAGGAGGAGTAGCATTTTGTTTCCTGCATTATTTCATCATTCAGGTCATTCTCTGCAGTTAATGTTCTCAGAAAGAAAGACATGACAAAATGCTTTACAGCATTAAGTCACTGTTGCAATGGTGGAAATGCAGGAGCCAATTTACATACAGGAAGCTCATATAAAAGCAATGCAACAATGACCAGGTAACTGTTTTATTTATATTGATTGAGGGATAAATATTAATCAATGAAGAACTCTCTTTTTCCAATAGTGACATGGAATTGTCCCCCTAGCTTGTGAAGGAAGGCAGAGTCTCAGATTAAGTTTTCATCAGAAAAGTGGCACCTCCAACTGTGCAGCACTCTCTAAATATTGCACGAGCATGTTAAACTTGAGTTTTGTTCTTAGTATTAGGTGATGGGGGGGGGTGACATAAGGAGAGATATTATTATGCAGTGAGTTGTTAAGATCTGGGATGCAGTGCTGGAAAGAGTGGTGGAGACAGATTAAATTGCAGTTTTCAAAAGGAAATCAGATAAATACCTGAAGAGAAAAGAAAAGCAAGGCTACATCGAAGGGACTAGCTAACTTGCTGTTGTGAAAGGTTGCTAGAAATATGATGAGCTGAATGGCCTCATTTGGTGGCATTTTCCAGAATGGGAAATGAATGCACAATGTTCTAGTTCAGGCGTGAGAATGTAAATGATCGAGGGAGAGCTGTGCATGAATTAGCTGCTGTTTTTCCCAAATTCCGACACAGAACGCATTTTATTAGCTCTCAAATTCTTCAGGATGTCTCAATATCATGGAATGACTACAGAAATACAAGTCCTGCTTTTTTTTTCAGCCTGGCATGTTAGAAGATGGGAAATAACTGAGCAAACAGGCCATGTTCTGCCTGTACCACCATCTAGTGGCAGGAGACACACAGTCACATATCATTCCCTTGAAATTAATAGCAACAGGTTTAGGCCATTTGGCCAGACTGCGTCATGTTGCTGTTCACACTGTACATGAGTTTCCACCTACCCCAATTCATCCAAACCAATCAGTAGAGCCTTCTGTAGATGGTGCTGATATTGTGAGAAGTGAGGGTTTAACTACCCAGGATTTGTATTCTCAATGTCGAGATGTCAGAAGGTTGTGCAGCCGATGGAGATTACAGAAAGGAAACCAATTACTTCATGATGGATCTTTGCATCTACTGACAAGACAATTCGTAGCAGTTTTATTCCAGCTTCTTACAGGTAGCTACGATTAAGATTTGCCAAGATAGAACAATTCTGCGATGCTGGATCTTGAACTGAAGAATTAAAAGGATGTTGATAGCTACACAAATGTTCACTATGCTGGTGATCACCTGGTACAGTACCTGAGAGCCCCAATATTGAGGGGTTCAATGGGTAACACTCTTCCCTCTCAATCACCAAATTATGTGTCAAGTCCACAGCATGCAGTCTGGCCTGCTACACCTAATGCAGGACAGAGGAATGTTGTATTGCTTGAAGCCCTGTCTTTTGTATAACACATTAAACTAAGCCCCTGCTTGTTGGGTGGCATGGTGGCTCAGTGGTTAACACTGCTGCCTCACAGTGTCAGGGACCCAGGTTCAATTCCAGCCCTGTGTGGATTCTGCATGTTCTCCCCATGCATGTGTGGGTTTGCTCTGGTTTCCTCCCACAGTCTAAACATGTGTAGGTTGGGTGGATTGGCCATGCTAAATTGCCCGTAGTGTCTAGGGATTGCAGGCCATGTGGATTAGCGATGGGAAATGCAGGGTTACGTGGATAGGGTAGGGAGGTGGGTCTGAATGCTCTTTGGAGGGTTGGTATGGACTTGATAGGACAAATGGCCTGTTTCCACACTGTGGGGATTCTATGTCATAAATGTAGATGTAAAAGATCCCATAACACTACTTTGCAGGAGAGCTCTCCCAAGTGCCTTTGACCAATATTTATCCCGCAAGCAACATCACAAAGAACAGATTATCTGGTCATTATCACATCACTGTTTGTGAGAAATTACAGTGAACATTTCTTACATTACACTTCATAGAGTACTTCATTGGCAGTAAACTGATTTAGGATATCCTTCAGTAATGGGCTTTATCTCCACCTGTCATTTACTCTCTCTCCTTCTCTAGCATATATATATGACTAGCTACAATCAGTTCTGAAGAAGGGTCACTGGACCCAAAACATTA
The DNA here is from genome assembly GCF_021869965.1 of Rhincodon typus. NCBI lineage: Eukaryota > Metazoa > Chordata > Chondrichthyes > Orectolobiformes > Rhincodontidae > Rhincodon > Rhincodon typus. The sequence continues at coordinate 27,346,740 of NC_063334.1, forward strand.
ATTCTGCATTCTCTCCACAGATGTTGCCAGACCTGAGGAGTTTTTCCAGCAATTTCTGATTTTGTTTCTGATTTCAAGCATCGCAGTTCTTTTTTTTTGTTTTGATGAAAGTCACATTTCAATGAGAGTGATTTTTTGTTTGCTTATTACAAAAAATATCCTCGGTATGTTGACCAAGCAAGATTGAAACTTCTGCTTTGTGAACCCCACTGCCAAATCCAGGCAAGCTGAATCCATCACCAAGGTGACATCTATCTTTGCATCTCATTACATGTTCTGAAAGCTGTTGAAATGTCAGACAGAGCATTTTGAAAAATCATGATTTGAGGTGTCTATTAACAGGGGCAAACTGAATCTGAGCATAATTGAACAGCTCAGTATCCTCAGCCATGCCCTAGACTTCCTCTTTGACTGAAGATCAATAAAACTGAATTAATTTGGCAGGCAGGGAATTCTATCTATTGACCGAGGTTGAGGCAAAATGCGGAAATAATGTCATTGAATGGTGTGAACAGCCTTCTTCTTTACTCATCCTGCATGCCCTCAGGTCGTCTGCTGGTACACATCGGTGTCACTGATGTCACTGTCAGTCTCTGTCTGATTCCAGCTTTCTCTTTCCCTTCCTCCTGAATTACTTCGCCTTAACAACAAGTTGCATTCATATAGCACCGTGCAAGCAGTAAAATGCCTCAAAGCACTTCACGGACGCACAATCGGGTACAAGTTGGTACTGAGTGCCATAAGGAGCTCTTAGGGCAGCAGAAATGGTGTTAAGGCGGAGGAAGGGGTCGGGGTAAGTCGTTTCAGAGCTTATGGGTTTGGCAGCTGAAAGCACAGCCACCAATGGTTGAGCAATGGAAATAAAGGATGCTTGATGTGGAGAAATGCAGAGATCTTGGAGCAGTCTAGAGTTAGAGGTGGTGATGGAGATAGACAGCAATAAAGCCTTGGACAAATGTGAACACAAGGATGAGAGTGGTACCAGGAACTTGTGTTTAAGGAATCAATGGACCATTCTCACAAAGAATGGGTAAGGTTTAGATAAAAGTTTTAAATAAAGATTTGATAGGTGGATAAAGAGGATATATTTCCTCGGCAGGGGAGGGGGAGGCACAAAACAAAGGTCTGGCATTCTCTTCTTCCATTCCCCCAAAAGGTTGTAAATTCTAGGAGTCAATACAAGACTGAGATTGATATACTTTTCAGAGGTATGTACATCAGGGAATGTGAAGCATAGATAGCCAAATGGTTTTGAGGTACAGATAAGCCCCAATCTCTTTGAGTGGTGGAACAGGCTTGAAGGCCTGTAGGCCCTCACCCTATCACTATGTTGGTAGGAAATGCAAACCTTTGACTTCCACATAGGTTTCTGAGATGTGTACATTTGTAACAAAGAAAGGAAAACAAAAAGAAAACTGTCAAAACCCCGAACACGATTAATTGAGAATAAAAAGAAACAAAACAAATTAAGGAAAGTCATGAAATGTTATGACAAGGACATTGGGTGAGTGACACTGTTTAGTTCACACAGAGAAAGCTCATTGATTGAAGTTTAAGCAGTCAAATCAGGTTGGTGCCTTAATTGGGAACCTTAGCTGCTGTAGCTTTCTCTATTTATATTCTTACATACAGGGTGAAACTCATCATCACTTCCAATGTGCCAGCGATAGCCTTCAGCCAACTGAGTAAAGAGTATTCAAGAATCAAGATCTCAGAGGAGAGAGATTTTAAAAAGACATGAGGGTCAATTTTTTTTTACAACGAGGGTTGTTCGCATATGGAATGACATTGCTGAAGAAGTAATGGATGTGGGTACAATTACAATGTCTAAAAGACATTTGGATATGTACATGAATAGGGAAGGTTTGGAGGGACATGGGCCAGGCGCAGACAGGTGGGATTAATTCAGTTTGGGCTTATGCTCGGCATGGACTGGTTGGACTGAAGGATCTGTTTCCGTGCTGTATGACTCTGTGACTATAACTCTATGACTAAGGCTATGATCACAGGGCATCAGTGATCTGTATGCTCCTATGTTTTTCAGAGACTTGGAAGACCAACAACAGGGAGCATGAAACACAAGGGAGGTATCACCAGCAGTGCCCAACCCACAATACACTAAATTCAGTGGCAAGAAAGGCAGTTTAATGGCAGTGTCCTCTCCAAGGCCAACCTGTCCAGCTTGAAGGTGCTAATCACTCACAACCAATCCCAGTGGGTGGGAAATGATGTTGGCAAGTCTGACACCAGGCTCACCAAACAGCTGTTTTACTTGGAATTCAGTCACAGTGGGAGACTCCCAGGGGCGGGGAAGGTAGGAGGGAGGTGGTGGGAAATGGAAACTCTTTTAAGGATGTCTTTAAAGCACCCCCACTGACTCATGGGAGTCCCTATCTTGGGACCAACAAAAATGGAGAAGGCTAATGTAGGAAGGTATCAAACGCATTGGGAAGCTTCATCAGGAATATACAAAGGTGAAGTCAAGGCCTCAGAGGGAGCACTCAACCTTTCAAACAATCCATACCCCCCACCCATCAAATGCCACCTCCTTCCGTGGCAGAGCCTGCAGATCATCTACTGGACCTCCCAGCCATCTCAGAAAGATAGCCTATGGTCGGGTTCTCAAACCCATTGCTTGAAAGGATTATCAGTGTCAAAACATTCATCATATTTTTTTTTAAAAGACACTCAGATACGTATGGCAACAGACCAGGAGTCATGAAGGTGGGATTAAATTGGATAGCTCTTTCCTAATTGGCAAGGATGCAGTGGACTGAATAGCCTTCTGTGCCATTAAAATTTCGATGTTTTAATGTAGCAGAAAATAGAGTTGAACAGTTGTTTTTCAGGCTGCAGGTTAAATGTACAGTAGTGTCCTCTAAGGATACATATTAGGACCTCTTCTCCTTTCGATACATAATAATGATGATCATTTCAATGTTTGCAAATGCCATGGACTCAGTAAAGTTAGTAAACTTCAAGCAGTCACTGATAGGCTGGTGAAATGGGCAAGAACTTGACAGCTAACGTTGAATGCAGAGACGAGTGAAGTGATGAGGGTGGAAGGAAGGCTGGGGAGAGAAAATGCAAACAAAATGATACAATTTTAATGGAATACAGGAAGAGAGAGACACTTGGGGAATTTCAGCGTAGAAATGTACCTACTCCCCATAGACTGCAGTGGTTCAAGGTAGCTCACCGCAGGCTACTCAAGAGCAATTAGGGATGGGCAACGGATGCAGGCCTAGCGAGCAGTGCTCATGTGAATACATTTTTTTATAGAAATTCTTCGAGGTTGTCAAGACAAATGAACGAGAGTAACAAAGAGTAAACATACAGGACTCTGGGCTCTATAAATAGAGTTCAAAAAGTAATAAATTACATTGAATCTTTACAAAACGCTGACTGGGCCTCAGCTGTAGCAGCATGTCAAATGAAGGTAAAGATATCAAGGCCTTGAAGGGGGTATAAAGGAGGTTTCCTTCAGTAGTATCAGAAATGAAGCACTTCAGCCACATGGAGGGAGTGGGATTGTTCTCCTTAAAGCAGATAAGGTTAAAGGAGAGTCTTATTTAACAGGTGTGTTAAAAACCATGAAAGGATTTTGATAATCATAAATATAATGAAAGGGGTTAATGAATGGGTGCATGGTTCTCATATGTATGCTACATTGTAGCTGTGACCTTAGTTTTCATGTGATTGGACTCTGCTAGAACTTTGGGACCAGTGCAGCTTAGAGTATGGAGCACTGCTGCCTTATCACAGTGTATATATCATTAGCAAACATTTTTTAAAACAAAACCAAAAAGTCTGACCTGAATTTGTATGAAGAACTGAAGAATTCATAATAAGATGGTTGGAGAAATTGCTTCTACTGGAGAAGGATAGCTTCAAGCTTGAAACAGAGCTAATCAGTCTAATCCACATTCCAGCTCTCGTTCTATAGCTTAGAGTGCATAGATTTAACTTAATTGGCAAACAAGGAAGTTGGAGAAATGATAATTTTTATTAACACAGTGAGTTGTTGTGATCTGGAATCTGCTACTTGGAAGAGTGATGGAAACAAGTCTAAAAGAAGGTTTTAAATGGATACTTGAAGGGAAATAATTTACAGGGAATAGAGGATTTGGGAACAGGAGTAGGTCATTTGGACCTTTGAGCCTGCTTCACCATTCTACAGTGGATTATGGCTGATTTGATTGGGGTCTAATCTCGACTTTCTTGTCTGACCTTCCCATAATCCTTGTCTATTAAAAATCTATCTCGCTCTGCCTTGCCACACACTAGTTTAAAATCATGTCTCCAGAAACACTGACAAGTTAATTATTAAACCCCTTCATATATACAGAACAAAGCTCATATGCCACTAGTTCAAATCCCCCAAAATACTAATATATAAAAATCACACACCTTACATCACAAATTTTACAATTAAGTCTGGAACTGACATTCAATAATTGTGTGCAGTTATATGAAGTTAACTAGTTAAGCTGTAAATTTAATACAGTGCTATTATTTAACAGTAAAACATTGCAAGTGTTTATATGTCTCATTATTTATATCTGCTTACCTAATTGATGTATCCAGGCAACAAGGTGCAGGGCTGGATG
>NC_063334.1:27351749-27393391 GCF_021869965.1 Rhincodon typus
TCTGCTCCTATGATGCTGCTTGGCCTGCTGTGTTCATCCAGCCCTGCACCTTGTTGTCTCGGATTCTCCAGCATCTGCAGTTCCTACTATCTCTGATGTATCCAGGCCTCAGCTTTCATGTTGTGCTGCCAGTCTCTGGCTCTCTTTCTCAAACCACTGCTTTTATATAAAAAGTAAGAATAGAGCCTACTCCCTCACTTACCAAATTCCCAAGCTCACAAGCAACGTGGGCAGGGAATTTTATTGTGCTAGAGATAACAGTTGGATCAGCTGCTTGATAGCAAGTGTCAGGAAGCCCTTTCTCATGCACTTGCATCTCATGAATGCCTATTAAAAGGAAAGCTCACCACAGTAAGCTCTTTCCAAAAGACCAACCAATATGGCCTTCTGATGTCTGACTGCATATAAGCAGTATATAGCAGGTGGCATACTATGTTTGTTGGACATTGAGTGGCGGTAGCCTAAATTTCCTGAGACCTGGAAAGTGAGGGGGGCAGGCTAGATTATGATGGGCACAGACGAAGATTGTGTAGCCAAGGTTAGATATCTGTCCTAGGAAGCGAGGAAGATTGACCACATAAGGGTGGTATGCTAACCGGAGAATGGTGGACGGGCCAGAGGGCTTTGATGTCCACTCCAACTGCACACGTGAGACTCCTGGCTTGCAGGGAATGAATTCCTTTAAATATGATGCCAGAACCATGGACTCCATAAGGTGGTGATGGGAGGGGGCATTGTTTAGGGTTAGAGACCTCCTGCCCATACGGGATTTCACACGCTGCCTTTTGTCATATGTAAGGAGCTGGCGACTGCACAATCGCATGGGAAAAGCCACCCTTCCCTGAGTGAAAGTGGCACTCACTTCCATGCCCACTACTCAGTTTGTACTGCAGACAGAAGACTTCACTTGGTGTCAGTTCAGGCTTGCTCATGTCCTTTGGGGAACAAGGAAGAGGGGACTAATTGACCTGCTCTTTCCAGACAGCCAGCATAGGCAAGGTGGGGAGAGTTACAGGATTTTACAGCTCTGGTGTTGTACTTGCAATCATAGTGTAAGCTCAAAATTGGAAGATAATTTCTCCAGAGCATTCAGGGATAAGATTACAATTTGAACTCTATAATCTGATAATTTACATAAAATTGTCATAAGATCTCATTAATTTGAAGAGGGTTTAACACAATTTACCAGTGTCTGAAGGGATTGTTGAAATAAGTGCTATGATCTGCTTCCGGAATACTTGTTTAGTCATCAAATAAGCTGCTACTTCAGACTCTTGTACTTTATGATGGATTTTTGTCTCAATTTCAGACAAAGCTTAATTAGAATGCTCTTTTTAAATGCGCATTTTGGCAGGTGAGCCACTTGATTGGGTTTGTGTATGGTAAGCCTCCAATCTCCTCTACGGGCTTCTGAGACCGTTGCAATAAGCCTAGCAGGTCAGATAATACTTCCATTCCAAAACTAAATTGCATTGCAAGCTTCTGCAAAAGATTATCAGACTAGTATTCTCCTCTGGAGAAGGTTGAGTCATGAAATTTTATTAAATTTTGAAGGTTTTTCAAAGGACAGACAGCTCACCACAACCACATTCAGGACCCTCAATGTGATTGGAATATCTTACGACATTAAAATACTAAATAAATGCATTTTTTTGATGTTGTTGAATATTTCTCTTAGAATTCTAGATGCTCACCATAAGAATAGTCTGTTGCTGTAGTTAGGAGCCTGTGTTCTTTTTAAGATCGCTCCACAATTGTAGTGATTGGAACCAGGTTGACCGTGTTAACTATAACATTTTTGATTGGGATTGTTAAACTGGGCCAATCAGGAAAGCCTTGGCTGACCAATATAAGGAAGAGGTCAGAATCTCCTCGGTTGAGGATTGACTCTGAACTGGCTGGCTACAACCAGTGTACTGTGCCCTAGTAAATAAGGTGTGACACTGGCCTCTGTACAGTTCTTGCAATAATATAAATAGCAACTGTTTCGGGCCTGCTTATGTAGCCTTCAATCAGATTCATGGGAAATGATGGAGAAGGGGCCTATGAATCTTAAAAATTCAAAAGCTGCCTCACAAACTTGTATTAATGAAATACATTATAGCAGTCATTATCATTTAAAATATAAAAGATGGGTCAAATTGCCAGGTTGTTCTGGAACATTTTGAAGGTGTTTTGTTTTTGTTTTGCAGATGGATGCAAGCACTCCCAATTAAATGAAGTGATGTAAAGTGAAAGACTGCTGGACAGTGCCTTTTGAACTCTAGTAACATTGGTGTTCCATTTCATTCAGGGTTACAAAGATAGAGCGTGTGTTATTTATCTCAAGAACTAGTAAAATGTCAAAGTCAGCATAGAACTCAGGGCGAATTTCAGAAAATAAGAGAGGAATTGTTCATTTGGCCCTTTGAATCATTGATTAGGATCACAGCTGATCTTCTATCAGAGCTTCACATTCCTGTAAAATTGACAAATTTCTTGTTACCCCCTCAGTGTCCAAAACACTCTTGATCTCTTTCTTGACTATCTTCCAAGACTGAGCACCCTCAGTCCTCTAGCCTAGAGAATTGCAAAACTGACAACCCTCTGGGATTTAAGAGATTTATCTTTACCACAGCCCTAAGTGGTTGAACCCTTTTTTTGGTTAATTCTAGCCATTAGAGGTTTCAGTATAACTTCATTCATGGAATCTCTACAGTGTGGAAGCAGGCCATTCGGTCTGTTGAGTCCACACCGACCCTTCAAAAGGCATCCTACCCAGACCCACCCTGCTCCTATCCTTGTAACCCATGGCTAATCCAGCTAACCTATACATTGCTAGACACTATGGGCAATTTAGCACGGCCAATCCCCCTAACCTGCACATCTTTTGATTGTGGGAGAAAACCAGACCACCCAAAGGAAACCCACACAGACACAGAGAGAATGTGCAAACTCCACACAGAGCCCCCATGCATACCTTTGGGTCAAGGTTCAAAACAGTTTGTGTACATGTGTATTTAGTACTAAAAAAAAAATCAGTCATCATTCCCTGTTAGAGCGGCCACTGAACCCTTGTTTGAAGTCATAGACAAATTACCGCTGAAAACCACAGTAAAGCTACATTAATGAATCCTGAACAAGATTTAACAGGATGAACTTTTCTTTTAGGTGACAAGAAGCATTGTAATAAGAGTAATTAATCCACAAGGGTTTCTAATAGAATACCTAAGGAAAACTTGATCCCGGCAGCAGACGGATCAGAAACCAAAGGACACAGATTTAAATTAATTGACAGAATTCAGAGGCAGTGACAAGGATTTTTCAGCAATGAGCAAATTCTGATCTGGAATCCAGTGAGTGAAATGCTGGTGGAAGTAGAATCAATAATAACTTTTGAAAGGAAACTGGACAAATTAGCTAAACAGAAAATTGGGGTATTGTTAACTGTATGTCAGTATGTTTAATTTTATTCAGGTTATGTGTATTGACGGGGGATTTGTTTGTATCTCTATAAATCACACTGACTAAAAATGTGGTCACATGAGTTAAGGGATACAGGCTTGTAATCTGAAACTCTGAATAAAGGCTTACAACAGTGAGTAAAAATTGGCTCAACTTTTATCCTTCACAAACTGGCTTCCTGGAATATAAGAGATATAAGGAACAATCTCGAGGTGGATTTTGGGATGTGTATGATGCAGTGAGACTAATTGGAAAGCTCTTTCAAGGAGCCAACCTAGATCTGCTGGGTCAAATGGTCTCCCTCTGTGATATAAGATTTTACAAGTTTATATCTCCATAAAGCATGTCATTGCATTTAAATACTTGTGTTCATTTGCTCAAAATATAATTTGGCAAATGGACGGACAGACTGTCAAGGGAGAAAATCAAAGTGAAGGCAACCATGACAGAAATTTGAAAATCCTTCTGTTCCAACATTTGCATTCTGAATCAATACTGATAATTGTCCTGATGTTTTGATTCATTCAGCAATGTAATTAGTAATGAATGTTTTTCTTCACGAGAATTTCCCAAATCTTCTTCACCCAACACTTAATCAGTAACAAATCTAAATTATAAGGAGGGAACCCAAAATTGCAGGCTGTTAACTGCAACAGCTGTGTTCAGTTGCAGTGTGCATTCTCATTATGTTTGTGGCTCTTTCCACATATCTTCATTAGCGAATGACAGCAGTCATCTATCCTGATTCTGTTCCCCTGCCGCAGCTCTGTCAAGTGAAATACAAAGCTTGGCTCGGTCCACACAACAACTACCTGCCTTTGGATAGCGCCTTTAACGTAGTGCAATGTCCTAAGGCATTTCTCATGAGTCATTATCAAATATATTTGGCACCGAGCAATATAAGAGACATTAGGAAAATTGCCTGTCGTTTTCAGTGTATGCTTCCATGTATTTGTTGACTGTTGACTACTTGCTCTGCATGATTAGTCAAGCCTGGGTGTTGCCACTTAGAAACTAAAAATTGAGCTGAGGCAAGCTATTGCAAATGTGAAACAGCAGACATTTTAAAGCATTGAATAAAACTCTTGTTGCACATATAGAAGCTAGTGTGACCTCTCTATCTCTGAGTTATGAAGTGAAACAGTGCCTAAACGTATGCACGAAGTCCTAGTTTTGCAGAGCATCTTAAAGGAGGACAGAAAGATGGATATGGACATGGGACTCAGGCAGCTGAATATACAACAGATTTGAAAGGAAAATCATAAGTTATGGTATAAAAAGGACAATAGCAACATGGATAGAAAGTTGGCTGAGTGATAAGGAACTGAGAGTAATGATTATTGGATATCTTTCAGATTAGAGGAAGATTTGTAATGGAGTTTGGAACCCTTGCTTTTCCTATTATAAAGTAATAACGCAGATCTTGATTAGCAATGGACAATTTCGAAGTTTGAAGATATCATGAAAATTGAAAAGGATTGTAAATTTTGAGGAGGACAGTGCAGAACTCCAAAAAGACAGTGACAAGTTGGCGGAGTGGGCAGCGAGATGGCAGATAATGTTCAATGTAGAGAAATGGGAGGTGGTGCACTCTGGTAGCAAGAAATTGAAAGACAATATAAAATAGGTGATACAATTCCAAAGGTGGTGCAGGAGCAGAGAGAGGATGTATACATGCACAGATCATTGAAAGTAGCAGGACAGGTGGAGAGGGCAGTTAATAAGGCATACAGTGTTCTTGGCATTATTAATAACGGCAGAGAGTACAAAAGCAGGAAGGTTACGGTGAATTTTTATAAGACACTTGACTGACCTCAGTGGGAGTGTTGTGTAATGTTGTGAACACCACATTATAGGAAAGATCCAAATGTATTGGGAGATATGTTGGAGATACAATAACACCACCGTTGTGGGACAGATCTTAAACAACATTAAGACAAAATGTAGGAAAGAGATTGAGAACTTAGCGCATGGTGTAAAGATAACAATCTCTCCATCAATGTCAGCAAAATGACGGAGCTGGTCATTGACTTCAGGAAGCGGAGTGGAGGGCACGCCCCTTGTCTGTATCAATGGTACTGAGGTGGAGATGGTTGAGAGCATCAAGTTCCTGGAAGTGATGATCACCAACAATCTGTCCTGGTCAACGCGATGGTCAAAAAAGCACAACAATATCTTTATTTCCTCTGGAGGCTAAGAAAATTTGGCATGTCCACAAAGGCTCTTACCAATTTTTATAGCTGCACCACGGAAAGCATTCTATCTGGATGCATCACAGTGTGGTTTGGCAACTGCTTTTCCCAAGACCACAAGAAATCAAAGAGAGTTGTGAACACAGCCCAGTCCATCATGTGACTAGCCTTCCATCCACCGACTCCATCTACACTTCTCACTGCCTCGGGAAAGCAACCAACACAGTCAAAGACATCTCCCACCCCAGTTACACTCTCTTCCATCGGGCAGGAGATACTGAACATAGAACATAGAACATTACAGCGCAGTACAGGCCCTTCGGCCCTCGATGTTGCGCCGACCTGTGAAACCAATCTGAAGCCCATCTAACCTAAACTATTCCATTATCATCCATATGTTTATCCAATGACCATTTAAATGCCCTTAAAGTTGGCAAGTCTACTACTTTTGCAGGCAGGGCATTCCACGCCCTTACTACTCTCTGAGTAAAGAACCTACCTCTGACATCTGTCCTATACCTTTCACCCCTCAATTTAAAGCTATGTCCCCTCATGCTAGCCATCACCATCTGAGGAAAAAGGCTCCCACTGTCCACCCTATCTAATCCTCTGATCATCTTGTATAAAAGTTTGAATACACATATGAATAGATTCAAGAACAGCTTCTTCCCTGCTGTTATTAGATTTCTGAATGGACCTCTCAAATTTCAAATTTAGTGTTAATTTCACTCCTTGTGCACCTTCTCTGCAGCTGTAACATTGTATTCTTTGCTCTGTTCCATTACCCTATGCACTTTGTATGGTATGATCTGCCTGCACTACACACCAAACTAAACTTTTTGCTGTACCTCCGTACATGTGACAATAATAAATCAAATCAAATCAGATCGTGCAGAATTGATTTGCAGGAATGGTTCCAGGAGTGAGAAACCTTGACAATGAGGATAGATTTAAGAATTTAGAACTGTTCTCCTTGATGAGAAGAAGGCTGAGACAGATTTAATAGAGGTTTGCAAAACTATGAGTGGGCTGGATCGAGTAGACAGGGAGAAATTGATCCCATTTCTAAAAAGAGAAGAATGAGAGGGCACAGACTTAAAGTGATGTGCAAAATAAGCAAGGGTGATGTGAGAAAAAAACTTTTCACACAGTGAATAATGAGCGTATGGAGTGCATTGCTTGGAAATGTGGTAGAGGCAGGATGTGGGGCATTCAAAAGGGCATTGGATGATTATTTGTACAGAAACGGGATGCAGGGAATAAAGCTGGAGTTTGGCACTAGGTAATGATGTTAATGTGAGGAGCTGCTGCAGGCATAGTGGGCCAAATGGCCTCCTTCTGCCCCCATAACAATTCTGTGATTCAGTGAGGGCATGGCCACCAATGGTGAAGGGAGATGTGCAAGAGGTCAGAAGTTTAGGAGCACAGGAAGTTGCAAGGGTGGAGAAAGTTTCAGTGGCAGGGAGGGGAGAGGCCATAAGGAATTTAAGAATAAGGATGAGAACTTTAAAATTGAGGTGCTTCCAAATGAGTCAATGAACACAGGGATTATGATTGAATAGGGCTTGAAGTAAGTTAGGACACAAACAGCAAAGTTTTGACTGAATTCTAGTTTAAGGAGAGTGCAAAGTGGGCCAACCAGGACAGTACTGGAATCATTAGGTCTTGGGATTAAAAAAGCCACAGATGAGGGATTCAACAGCTGAAAAGTTAGGGTAGAAGTGGAAGTAGGCCATCTTGGTGATGGAAGCTTAACTCTGTGCCAGATAGAACAGCAAGGATTAATACAAATGGACTAACCCGCCAGGATTAGCCTTTCTCCAGGGGATGGAAAAAAGTTACGAGATTACAGGAAAAGATTAGCAAGGAATGGGGCTAATTGAACAGCTCTTACAAAAAGCTGGCATAAGTGCAATGGGTAGAAGGGCCTTTTTCTGTAGTGTACCATTCTTTGATGCTGTGATTAATCTCCTGGACAACTCCATAAATAAATCACAGGGGCATGAACAAAAAAATTACTTTTCATGTTTTGGGAACAGTCTTGTTTATCAATTATGAAAATACTAGAGGCTGAGGAGAAAGAAAAGCAATTTGGTTGCCAGTTAACAGCTATCGAAGAGTCTGTTTCCAAATTGGCCACTGGAAGGCGGGCACCATGATGATGGACATGTGTGAAGTAATTGTATAATTTATATACACTTTTTAATATCATTTGTGTTAATTTTATTGCTTTGGATTTTGAAACAGTGACATATGGGTTTTTCTGTGTATCTGAGGGAATTAATAATTAACTTGAGAGTGTTTCTGTAGCTGTGGTATTTTAAAAAGAAACATTGTGACAGGGCTAGTTTTCAGGGCTAATGGAGTTTTTATTTAACTTAGGTGGTTCTAGCAACATAAACAATTGTGCCTCAAGATTTTTGTCAGAAATTTCTGGACTTGTTCTTTTTGAGCTCAGGGGAAACACCACTAGATTAGAGAGAGACCTTCCCAGTTTTACTTTCCATTTTAGACAGTTCTGCAGAAGTTTTCATGTTTTACATTGCTCCTGACAAAGAGTGAAGAGAGTTAGATTTGTTAACATGAGATGACCTTAGAGTAAAGAGTTAGTGATAGAGCCAGACTGGAAGTGTTTGGATAAAACTGCTGAGGAGGATTATTTAAGCTGAATACCACCTACTGTCCTCCCTTGACTGATGAACCAGTGCTCCACAATGTTAAACAACACTTGGAGGAAGCACTGAGGGGATACAACCAACCAGTGCTGGCATAAATAAGAGGGTTGCCTAAAGTATGACTTTTGCTAGTTTCAAAAGATGCAGTTAGTTAGGGCTGTTCATAGCGCAATCAGTACTGAAAGACTGTGATGCAGCATTTTGTTCATTCGTAAATATACACATGTAAATATAAAAACAACAGTTCTGATTTGCAAATTATTTTGCAAATACCTGTTCGGTAATACAGAAGCTTGTTGAACAAGCCACATTTTGTCAAAGTTTTTGTCATGCATTCATCAGAAAATTTTCATGACTGCAAATGGAAGAACCAACATTTATACAGTATGAGAGGACAGCACTCATTGGTTGACAAGTGGAACGCTGATTGGTAGAGCCATTGCGATGAAGAATACACTCATTTACATTGATTGACAGCCACCAGCCAGGCTTTGTTTAAAAGTTAAACCAGGCAGGTTGCCTCTCACTGATCAAGGCACTGCCTGAGAATTAACCAGTAAATGGCTGTCACTATTTTGTTGAGTTGAATCAGGTACAGTGCATGTAAATGTTCTCTGCATCTGCAAAAACAGCAGCCCTTGCATTAATATTTGTAGCTTCCAGTACACACAAGTATGCCACACTGCAACCCTGGCTGACAATCTTAAATTGTTGGTTGGCATAATTCTTGGCACACTCAGACCCTATTTTCTGCATATAAACTGATGTTTTCCCAGCCACCATCAGTTCTGAAGAAGGGTCACTGGACCCGAAACGTTAACTCTGTTTTCTCCTCCACAGATGCTGCCAGACCTGCTGAGCTTTTCCAGCAACTTTGTTTTTGTTCCTGATTTACAGCATCCACAGTTCTTTTGGTTTTTAGTTGAAATAATCTCTGGGATATATACCCACAAGCCTGACATCACACCACAATGAAATTTTATTTTGCAAATAAAAACTGGAAGGCTCAAAATCTGAGATAAAATTGAAAATGTGCTGGAAACACAAACAGGTCAGTCAGCATTTCAAACAGGTCAATGCTCAGAATGCCACTCTCCACCAGAGCAATTCCAGATCTTTAGGCTGGCATTCTTGTGCTGCCTCTGAGTAAGTGCTATGCTGTCAAACGAACTGGCAAATCGGAGCCTTGTTCTTTATTCCAATGAAGTCTAAAGGCCAACCTTTGCTCTGGACTCTGTCAATCGGGAAGAAAGTGGATCCTTAACACTCACCCATTGACAAAGGGGACATACTCGGTGGTTCAGTCAAGGTGGTTCAGACCTCCAAATGGTCCTTCGCCAAGCCTACCCATCTGGGGTGGCCATCCCATTAAAGAGGGCGGGTGAACTCCTGATGCTGCCAGCCCAATCAGAGGCTGGGATCGTGGGGCAACTCAGCTAAGTAAATACATGGAAAAATTTGGCCCCGACTTGTAATGTCAACTTTCCTGCTCCTCTGATGCTGCCTGGCCTGCTGTGTTCCTCCAGCGCCACGCTGTGTTATCTCTGACTCCAGCATCTGCAGTTCTTACTGTCTCTGAAAAATTCAAGGGGTTTGGGGGTCAAAGAACAGCTGTCCTGACTATTATTCCATTATTCCAGCCTCCCCACCTCTGCCCCCACCACTTGGAGCCAAGCAAATGCTGCCCAAAGATTTTCCCAGTGTCACTGTTTGAAAAAGAAACAGGAGTCTCTGTCAGTAACCTGGATACATTCCTCTCTCCAGCAATCCCAATGGAATACAGATTGACCAACCAGTTAGCTCATTAATTCTGAGGAAGGATCACTGGACCCCAAACATTAACTCTGATTTCTCTCCACAGATGCTGCCAGGGCTTTTCCAGTAATTTCTGCGGTTTTTCCCTGATTTCCAACATCCACAGTTCTTTTGGTTTTTATTGTTTAACCCACTGCTACATCTCTTTCAGATGTGCCTACCTTGAAGAAGTTCTGCTCCTCTCTCCGACAAGATTTCCGTTCCAATCTTTTTTCTTGTCCACCATCATTAATTTCACTGTCGCTCCTGGTGTTTGACAAGGTATTTGCTCAAACTCGTTTCCATAGCCACATCACATTCCTCAGTGATTGCCTCCGGCTCAGACTCATGGATACCAACTCAAGTTTCATCCTTCGTGTTTGAATCCAGCCAAGATTACAGTATCTCCATGGTGTTAAACATTCCACAGACAGTTCTGAGGAAGGGTCGCTGGATCCAAAACATTACTTTTGATTTCTCTCCACAGATACTGCCAGACCTGCTGAGCTTTTCCAGCAATTTCTGATTTTGTAGCTCATTGGTGGGGCAGGCTTGATAGGCGGAAGGACCTATTCCTGACCTGTGTCATTTTGGAATCATGATGTTTCCAAAATGGCTGCTAAATTAGCCAACATTAGAGTCACTGTGCTTCACAAATAGAAGTGAAACATGTTATTCGACTGTTCCCTTTGCATCAGTGGCAAATGGCAGCTCAATTCAGAGGTTATCCTAGGTTCTCCCTTCTCCCTCAATCTACCCTTAACATTAATGCATTTATATAATACCTTGCATAATGTCAGCACATCCAAAGGTGATTTACAACTAATGATGTACCTTCTGAAGTGTAATCACTGATGTAATGTGAGAAACACATCTGCCAATTTTCATGCGGCAAGTTCCCACTAGCCCAATATGAAAATGACCAGATTGGTTGTTTATATTTTATGTATTGGTTTGGACAGCAGGGAGAACTTCCTGCTCTTCTTCAGAATTACACCACTGGATCTTTTATGTCTACCAGAGAGGCTAGATGGGACCCCATCCGAAAGACTGTATTTTATTGCCTCAGAAACAGCATTACTTGATGCAGTTTGTGACTTTCTACACGTTAATCTGCATAACATATACTTCAAGGACTCAAGTTCTTGTTGAGACAGAAATCTTGAAGTTTATTTACGGCAGTAACTATGTATGCTTCTACAATATAATGGATTTATGCACATTGCCTGGGTTCTCTGTTTATTGATGTTATTGCACATAACATAGACATAGCTGACTAAATGCAAAAAGTACATGGACTCCATGACACACAGAGCAACTGAAGGTGCTGTTGGGTACCTTTATAGGAGAACATCATGTCATGATGTCAGTTAACTGTTGTGAAGGTCTGATCTGGAATCTGTGCCATAATACAACACTACCCACTGAGGCCTGGTTGGAACAACGCCTGATATTTCACCTTGGGAGCTTACAGCCTAATGGCCTCAATATTGACTTCACCAGCTTCAAAATCCCTCCACCCCCATCCTTTTCCCATGTCCAGCCCTCCCTCTCCTCCTCACCTCCCTAACCTAACCTAACCTGTCCATCTTCCTACTCACCTATCCACTCCACCCTTCTCACTGACCAATCATAATAACCCCCTACCTACGACCACCTATCACCATCCTACCTACCCTTCCCCAAACCCCAAACCTCTCCCTTTAATTACTTCTGGGCACCCCTTCCCCTCCTCATTCCTGACGAAGGGTTTTGGCCTGAAACATTGACTTTCCTGCTCCTTGGATGCTGTTAGACATGTTTTGCTTGTCTAGCTTCACACCTAGTGACTCTGGCTTCCAGCATCTGTAGTCCTTACTGTCTCCATTGATGTGTAGACTTGTGCATTGCCTTTAGCTCACAGACTTTCACATCTCACAACATCTCAAGCTTCAGCAGTTGATGAGTCAGTGCATCATAAGCTCCTCATTAGCCTGAAATAGGGCACAGCAAATCCTGGTTCTGGCAACATCACTGCAAGGTTTGCTTTTATGAAGCTGGTGACACAGGACAACACTGATGAGAGATGGATCCAGGAATTTCAATATACTGTCCTACACCTGATTTGTGATGTGCAACATTTTGGTCAAAAAAATCTCCATTGCTTCCTCCTTAACGTTCTCCTCATTATCGAAGTGACAATCCTATAGTACAAATGGTAAAACATTCAGGCAATTATGTAATAGTTGCACTGAAGAAAACAAATTCTTAGTTCCGATTTGCATCACTGGCTGTGAGGATTCAGGCACTGTGCTTAGGTACTGTTATAGAGGTAGAGTTAGGTAGTCTTGGTAATCTTGCCCATCCCTGCCCCTCTGCTGCTACAACTCTTATACATAGAATCATAGAATCCCTACAGTGTGGAAACAGGCCATTCGGCCCAACAGGTGCACACTGACCCTCCAAAGAGTATCCCACCCAGACCAATCCCCTACCCTTTCCCTGTAACCCTGCATTTCCCATGACTAACACATCTAACACTAACATAGACTATACATCCCTGAACACTATGGGCAATTTAGCATGGCCAATCCGCCTAACCTGCACATCTTTGGACTGTGGGAGTAAACCCACACAGACACAGGGAGAATGTGCAAACTCCACACAGACAGTCGCCTGAGGGTGGAATCAAACCTGGGTCCCTGGCGCTGTGAGGCAGCAGTGCTAACTGCTAAGCTGCATGTTTGAATGTTTTAATGCTTTCCAGCTAAGTAAATTCAGTTCTTCCAAAACTTGTCTGCTTGTATACTAACTCACAAAGGTCCTGTTCGTGCAGCACCTGATGGACTTCTTGACCTACCCTGGCTCCAGGTCCAGCAATCCCTTGATTTTGGAATTCTCATGTTTGTTTACAAATCCCTCCCTATTTCTGTGTTGTCCTTCAGCCCTAAAACCCTCTGGGTCCTCAATGTACCTCCAACTCTCATCCTTTGTACAGCTCCAGTTTTTACCTCTGATGACCACACCTATAGTTGCCCTCTGGAATTTCTTCACACATCTTTCCGACTCTCTGGGCCAGATTTTCACGGAGTCAGATTGACTGGGGAGCTCTTTATAAATGGTGGCCAGGACCTGAATCTGGGATTCCTAACCCCTCGCCTGGGCTTTCAGATTTTCAGCTATTCACTGTTCAAAGGTGTGGACTTGGTCAGGTAATGAGCCCATACCCAGCATTTCTGCCCTGCCTGGCCCCATTGTGGGCAGGAACAGGTCTTAGACCATCACAATTTTCCTGAAATCAGCTTTTCATTGAGCCATGGTTCCTGGCGCCTTAGAGCTGTTTTAAACTACAGACTTCATGAGGAACCCTTTTGAAAGGTAAGTTCAAATGCTGCTCCTCGTGTTCCCAATGCCAAGGAATGTCCTCTACAGCACATCCCAACGCTCTAATATGCCACCCATGCCAAGCTACGGCTCTTCCATTCCCATACAGCCACCACACAGTACAGTGGCGCATGTGTTAAAAAAACGGCTGATTGAAAGAGATTCATTCATCACTTTCCACTGTATTAAAACAACTGTTAAAAAAAACCTCATTCACAGCAGCTCAATTAAAGTCTTAATCATTCAGACCCTTTATAGTTTCAAAAGCTGAAACACATAAACTGATGTAAAAAACATTCTGAATTTGATAGGTGAGATTTGACAATGAGAGCTGTCAATCAAGCAGGAGTGTGTGTGTTTCCGCTCTCCAATGGTTACCTGGGCACTTGGTCAAGCCTTACTATGTATTGCTGACTGAGAGCTGCCTTGTGGATGACACTCTGGTTCTTTTTAGCTCCAATCTTAATTATTCCATCCTTAATGACCATATCTTCAGTTAGAGGGCCTAGCCTTTGCAATCCTCACCTCTCCAAATCTTTATCCTTCTCCCTCCTCCTTTTCCCAAGCTTTTGGTTATTTGCCCCAATATTTCATTATGTGGTTCACAGCCAAATATTATCTGATTATTTCTCCCATGAAGCAGAGTTTTCAGGTACATTAAAGGTGCTACATTAAAGGAAGCTGTCAGCTAATTTATATATCTCAGTGATGCTGAGCTGGGAAGGGTACAGTTCTTTAAGTTGGTAATTTTGATTGCTATCTTGTGGCTGTATAAATGAAAGAAATGCTAAATGCTCACGAACAGCAGATGTGAACAGCAGCAGCCTCTGCTATACTGTGGGGCATGAAGAAATAATCTCCAAACGTTCAGGTCTAAGCTATCCCTGAAGTGAAAATAAGGAGCTACATTTATTAAAAACCGAAAGAACTGCGGATGCTGTAAATCAGGAACAAAAACAGAAGTTGCTGGAAAAGATCAGCAGGTCTGGCAGTATCTGTGAAGAAAAAAATCAGAGTTAACGTTTCGGGTCCACTGACCCTTCCTCAGAATTGATGGTAGCCGGGAAAACGTCAGTTTATATGCAGAAAATAGGGAGGAGGGTGGGGTAGTGAGTAAACAACAGGATAGAGTCTAAACAGAGAGAAAAACAGTTGGACAGCCAAAGGAATTGATAATGATCTGCCTAGGAGGGTGATAGCCATTAATGGGGACTGTTATTGACTAACAATAGGTAGTGTGTAATGGCAGGCTATGTGATAACAAGGCTTCAAAATCTCCCCTCCCCCTACCGCATCCCAAAACCAGTCCAGCTCGTCCCAGCCTCCCTAACCTGTTCTTCCTCCCACCTAACCCCTCCTCCCACCTCAAGCCGCACCCCCATCTCCTACCTACTAACCTCATCCCACCCCCTTGACCTGTCCGTCCTCCCTGGACTGACCTATCCCCTCCCTAACTCCCCACCTACACTCACCTTTACTGGCTCCATCCCTGCCTCTTCGACCTGTTTGTTTCCTCTCCACCTATCCTCTCCTCTATCCATCTTCTATCCGCTTCCCACTCTCTCCCTATTTATTTCAGAACCCCCTTCCCCTCCCCCATTTCTGATGAAGGGTCTAGGCCCGAAATGGCAGCCTTTCTGCTCCTATGATGCTGCTTGGCCTGCTGTGTTCATCCAGCTCTGCACCTTGTTGTCTCGGATTCTCCAGCATCTGCAGTTCCTACTATCTCTGATAACAAGGCCTGGTGTGTGGGGTAGGGGGCTGGGACATGGGAGAATTTAGGCCCTAGGATTACTGAACTTGATATTGAGTCTGGAGGGCTGCAGGGTCCCCAAGCGGAAAATGAGGTGTTGTTCTTCCAGCTTGCGTTGAGCTTCGCTGGAACACTGCAGCAAGCTAGAGACACAGATGTTGGCCAGGGAGCAGGGTGGTGTGTTGAAGTGGCAGGCAACTGGAATCTCAGGGTCTTTTTTGCGAGCAGAACGTAGATGTTCTGCGAAGCGGTCACCCAGTCTACACTTCGTTTCCCCAATGTAGAGGAGACCACATTGTGAGCAGTGAATGCAGTAGACTAGATTTCGTGGAGTGCAGGTGAAGTGCTGCTTCACCTGGAAGGTATGTTTGGGCCCTTGGATACTTGGGACGGTGGAGGTAAATGGGCAGGTGTTGCACCTTTGCCGGTTACAGGGGAAGGTGCTGTGGAGGGGCGGGAGCAGGGGGGGCGGGGTGCGTGTTGGGGGTGAAGGAAGTGTGGACCAGGGTGTTCAGAACAGAACGGTCCCTGCAGAAGGCAGACAAGGGAGGGAGCCAAGTCATTGTCAACTCCTTTGTCTGTCCAACTGTTCTTCTCTCTCTTTAGGCTATCCTATCGTTTATTCCCTACCCCAACCCCCTCCCTATTTTCTGCATATAAACTGACATTTTCCCAGCCATCATCAGTTCCGAGGAAGGGTCAGTGGACGCAAAACATTAATTCTGATTTTTTTCTTCACAGATACTGCCACACCTGCTGAGCTCTTCCAGCAACTTGTGTTTTTGTTCTTGAACTACATTTATTCTCAGGATGTCTTAAAGCACTTTGTAACCAATGAAATGTTTTGAAGTGGAGTCACTGAATTGATATTCTGAAGTCCCCAGCATCACAGATACCAAAATTCAGCCAATTCAATTCTTTCCATGTGATCTAAGGAAATGGCTAAAGAAAGTGAATGCTGCAAAGGCTTTGGGCCCTGACAAAATTCAACAGTAGTGCTGAAGACTGGTTCTCCAGAACTAACCACAACACTAGCCAAACTATCCCAGTACATTTCAGGCATTTACCTGACAATATGGAAAATTGACCTGCTATGTCCTGTGCACAAAAGGCAGGAGAACTCCAACCTAGCCAATTACTGCCTCAATATAATAAATGAAAGAACTGCGGATGCTGGAAGTCTAAAACAAAACAGAAATTGCGAGAGAAATTCAGCAGGTCTGGCAGCATCTGTGAGTGTGGAGAGAAAGCAAAGTTAGCGTTTCAAATCCAGGGAAGACAGATCACCAGCAAAGTGATGGTGGTGCCATCAAACAGTTCTTGCACAGGAACAGCCTACTCACTAATACTCAGTTTGGGTTCCGCCTGAGCCACTCTGCACCTGACCTTATTACAGCCTTGTTCCAGACATGGGCAAAAGACCTCAGCTGACCTGAGGGGAGGTGAGAGTGCTGAACATGACATTAAGGTAACATTTGACCCCCAAGTCTGGCTTCAAGGAGCCCTAGTAAAACCAGAATCAATGGGAATCGGGGAACAATCATCCATTTGTTGGAGTCATGCTGAGCACAAAGTAAGATGGCTATGGTTGTTGGAGGTCTCTCATCTCAATTCCAGGACATCACTGCAGGAATTCTTCAGGGTAGCGTCCCAGGTCCAACCTTCTTCAACTACTTCATCAATGATCTTTCCTCCAACATAAGGTCAGAAGTGAGAATATTTGCTGATGATTCCACAAAGTTTAGCACCATTCACGATTCCTCAGATACTGATGCAGTCCATGTCCAAATGCAGTGAGTCTTGGACGTCAATCAGGTTTCAGATCATAAGTAGCAAATAACATTTGCTTCGCACAAGTGTCAGGCAATGATCATTGCCAATACTTGAGAATCGAACCATCACCTCTTGACATTCAATATCATTATCATTGCTGTATCCCCACACAATCAACATCCTGGGGATTATCATTGACCAAAACCTGAACTGGACCAGCCATACAAATATTGTGGCTACAAGAGCAAGCCATTGGTTAGGAATTCTGTGGCAAGTAATTCTTCCCCATCTGCAAGACATATGTTTCATAAGTACGATGGAATATTCTCCCCTTACTTAGGTTGTGCAGCTCTAATAATACTGAAGAGGCTCCACATTTGTGTATTTGAACTCAGACAGAAGCAGAATTCGATGAATTCACCAATATCTTCAATAATTACCAACCCCATTCATAACTTTGAGCCACAACACACAAATAAAGCACTATTATCCTTGATAGTGCAATACTTAAATGCACACAGGTCAGCAATTTTTTTTCTCGATATAACTGAATACATACTTTGACAGTCAAAAATCTGTAGTCCTGAAACCACCTTCTGCAGACTGATGAGGTAACAGCTAATGTGTTTAAAGCACATAACACTGAAATATTTGATACAGGCAGTTATTACTCTGTTTTACTGTATCTCAGATTTAAATGTACCAATTTAACAAGTGTTCTTTATAATAGCCATTACAATCTTTTCCACTAAGTAGATCCTGAACATTGACAGTCTTAAGCTAGAGATGCCACATTCATTTACATCTAATTCATTATCTCAATGATTTCAAGTTTTCCTAGCTCCTAGTGAATGCTTCCTTGTGGAGGAACTTGAAACTGTTCTCTCTTCTTTACACCCACCCTTGTATCCTCTCTCCCCTCCTGCCAATGCGGCCTCCTATCCTCTCTCACAACCTGTCACATTTTCCCACTTCCCCCCAAACCCAAAAGCCTCATTTCTCTTTCCCTCCCTCATTGCTGCTTCTTGCTCCCAGTCCCTTTGTGACCTCCCTGACTCCCCGCAGCTGCTTTAGCCTCCCGAGCTGCCCCTAGCCTGTTTAGGCCTCCCCGTTACCCCCAGGCCCCTGTGTCCCCTTGCCTCACTCCAGTAGATCTGCATCTCCCCTGTCCCCTTGGGTCTCCCAGTGTGTCCCTCTATTTTCTTTGCATCCCCCTGTTTAGCCTGATCCCACCTGTGGTCCTCTGTCTCTCCTCACCACCGCCAGCCCTCTACTTCTCCAGACCGCATCCAGCCCCCGACTCTCTGCTCCATCAGTCCCCTGTGTGGTATCCCCATCTCCCACTGTCCCATTGTGGTCCTGCTGTCTCTGCCCTCACAGACCTCTTGCGGTCTGTTACCACCCAACCCCAAACCGCAACCCCCAAGTCTTGCAGTCTCCCCCTTCCCCTTGGACCCGTACCCCTTTCGACCTCACATGTACCCCTCTCGTCCCACAGAGACATGGAGGCTGCAAGGCTTTGGCACCCAATTCCAGCCTTGGCAAAACATTGCGTGCTCCAAGCCTCAGGATGTCAGCCCCCTATTCCCCAGATCTTGAACTTCACCCAATTCTGATGAAAGATGTCAGAGGTGAATTAGTAACCTCTGGTTCCCTCTCCACAGATGCTGCCTGATGGACCCAGTGATTCCAGCATTTTCAGTTTCTATTTCAGATTTCCAGCATCTGCAGTATTTTCCCTATCTGGAAGAGGGAAAGTGCTTGGCTCTCCCACACCCGTAGTTGACAAAGTCCCTGCACGACTCACCAACATTGTAACAATACTTGCACAGAATTGAGACCACCATCTGTGCCTAGAGGGCAGCAAGGCATGCTGCCAGATCTGGATTGAATACACCACTTTACTCATTCAGAACCCCAAGCTCTCCTGAAAGAAATAAAAGCACAGGAGAAAGGAAAATGTCTATTTCTGTGGGGTCTTTTACAAAATCGCCAAATGTAGTCACTGTTGCAATATAAGGAACAGAGCATCTACTTTGCATATTGCTAGCCCTAACAAACAATAATGTGATAAGGACCAGATTTTGTTTTTCAGATGTTGGTTGCAGGATAAAGGGTGTCCAAATCAATTCATTAACTCCTCAGGGAGTGGACTGGGCCTTGGGCTGACATCTCATCTGAAAGACAGCACCGCTGGCACTACAGTGCACGTTCTGCACCATAAGGAACATCAGCCCAGATGTTTCTATTCAAGTCTCTAGAATAGGTTGTAGACTGCAATTGTCTGATTCAGAGGCTGTAATTCACTGTTAGCCACTGAGCTACATCTGACACTAAGACAGCCATATTTCCTGGATGCACGAACCCACGTGGGAATGTAACTGTGCTGTCTGGAATCGGGTAGCAATTAAAAATGCAGTACAGGAGCTAATTGTCCCTCCTTTACCCAGATGGCTAGCAAGTAATACCACAAGGTAACACAGTGGGCACTCCCTCCTTTTCTTTCTTGCCCACTGAAATAACTCCACAGAGGCCAGTATCCGGTCACCAAGTCACCCTTTATTTACACATGCAGAGTCTATGACACTGATCCAGCTCCCTCAGAACCAGCTGTCGGTGACCAGAACCTCTGACACTCCTGTTTATATCTGTCAGCCAGGGCTCCCTGATTGGGCCAGATTAACAGCCCTAATAAAGGAACTCATATTCTATGAGGTCCACCTGGCTGACCTCATTACAATCACTACACCCACTTGAAACACAAGTCTTCACAGTCCCTGACGAACTAATCCTTTATTGTACTCATTGGTTAAGGTGGGGGAAGGGTTCTAACCTGGCATCTGACATTATGGCTAGCTAGACCCTGCTAGTAAGTACATAAACATACAGCATTGGATCAGCGGGTGCAACTGGCCCATTTGAATCAGGAGGTTGTGGATTTAAACCCCACTCCAGTGATGTGAACACTAATATCCAGGCTGAGGGAGTGCTGCACCGTAAGAAGTGCCATGTTTGTCGCAAAATATTAAACTGAGGACCCATCTGGCCTTTCAAGTGGACATAGTTTGTTTGTAACATTTCTAGGGGGTGTGGATTCCTAGCTAATATTTATAGCTCAAAATATTTCACACACAAAATAGAAACACAGGTTGTTCAGTCATTGTTACATTGTTGTTTGTTAGATCTTGGTATGTAACAATTGGCTACTGCATTTCTTACTTTACAACTGTGACAGTCCTTCAAAAGCACTTCATTGACTGTAAAGTTCTTTGCAACATTTCAAAGTTGTGAAAGATGCTGAATAAAGGCAAACCTTTCATTTAAATTACCTATCTCCTCATAACTTCATATCTTATATTTCACCTATTTCATGGCATTAGCAGAAGAAATGACCTCTACTCAGACACCCTCACTTAAAAAGTAAACTTCCCGTGTTGTTTACATACTGTTATAGTGATGAAAATGAAAATGAAAGAAAATTCCTGCATCATTCTCCCCACACACTCGCACCTCAGTTTGAATTACAAGAGAACTATACAAATCCCAAACTGAGAAAATGAATGCAAAGGGGCCATTTCAGTTTGATTTTTTTTATTGTATGTAATGCTGATCCATGTGGAGGAATGTGAGAAGGGGACCGAGTACAGCAGATGGTAAAACCCAGCACATGTATAATCAGACGGGCGCACACTGTGTCTCCTACCAGCAGCCAAATGCCAGTCAATATCACAAACAGAAGGAGAGAGACAGTCATCTGGAATAGAATGGCTTTGTCAGAGGCTGCTCAAATTTCTAGGGTTATAAATAAAGAACAGTATTAATTGAAGGGTGCA
The DNA here is from genome assembly GCF_021869965.1 of Rhincodon typus. NCBI lineage: Eukaryota > Metazoa > Chordata > Chondrichthyes > Orectolobiformes > Rhincodontidae > Rhincodon > Rhincodon typus. Next base: position 27,372,577 of record NC_063334.1, read on the forward strand.
GTTGCATTTATATCGACAATTTTATTGATGTAGGGCTATCCTTTCATTGAAGATTTCAGATTGCTTTTTTGGCAATATAGCGCACCAAAATTAAATTCTAATTTAATTCTATTTTTCTGGTCCGTCTCAGGGCAAATAGCTAGGTAGAAGCAGCCAACCTTGATATTAAGATCAAGAACTATTCATTACCTGTAGGCATGCATATGCACATAATCAGCAGCTCCTGTAGGATATGCAGTTAATGAGAAAGGTTTGCATTTGAAAATGGAGAGATCTTAATGTAGAACTGTGTCTTGTTGCAGTCTCTTGTTCAATAAGTATAATGTGGACATAATGATACGTCATGTTTGGCGTCTTGTATCCTATGCTCAAAGAAGGTTTATATTTCCAGAGGGCTGGAAATTATTTGATAGCCCCATTAAACTCAGGTTAGGCTCTCCTCCCTCACCTAGCTGGTAGTGGGGCCTTGGTTTCATTGAGTAGCACTGTCCCCCCTAGGCAGATAGCTGTGGGTTCAAGTCCCACTCCAGAAACATAAGCACAAATGTCCAGGCTGATGCTGCAGGACAGTGTTGTATAAAGATGCAAGGGTCTGAAGGGAACAATACTGAGGAGTAGTAAGAACTGCAGATGCTGGAGTCAGAGATAACACAGTGAACGTTGAGGAACACAGCAGGCCAGGCAGCATCAGAGGAGCAGGAAAGTTGACGTTTCAGGTCGGGACCCTTCTCCAGAAAAGCCTTTTCTGAAGCATTCAGTTCTGACCACTGTATCTCAGTAAAGATTCACTGGGCTTGGAGGGTAGACAGTGCAGGTTCACCTGAATGATCTCACACTACAAGGAGATCAGGCTTGTAAAGTTTGCAGAGTAGAAGATTGAGGGATGGCCAAATTAAGCTGATTAATGGAGTTGATAAGCTAGGCAGAGACAGGCAATCTCCCCTAGTCGAGGGCATCTATACCAAAGAAGTGTAACCCTTAAACTGGAATTAGACTGTTCAGGAATGATGACAGGAAGCATTTCTTCCTACAAAAGGCAGTGGAAATCTAGGACTGTATCCCTCAAAAAAGTTGGTGGGGCTGGGGGTAAACTGAAAATTTCAAAATGTTGATTGATTTTTGTCAAAGGGTAATACAGGATCACACAACCAAAGGGTTGTTGAAATCACAATACTAATCTCATTGAATCGCAAAGCAGGGTCAAGGGCTGAATGACCTCCTCCAGGTCCTACAAATTTTGAAAGTTATCCAAAGTGATACTGGGCCTAAACGGTTCTTCATTCTCAGGTGAACACTCTCTGAAGCAGACCTCCAGCACTTGACACAGCCAAATGAAACCTTTAATGCCTGCTTCAGAACCCAAAACCCAAATAGCAAACTGGATGTTGTGAATTAAAACGTAGGAGCAGGAATAAAATTAAGAAAAGGGTCTATAATAGAATCAGGAACAGGCATTAATGTCTGGAGCAGGATACAAACTAAATTCTGTCTGCTCTATGAACGGAGCAGAGTAGACTATTCAATTCTTTGAATCTACTTTGCCATTCAATTAACAAATGGCTGATCTGGTTTTGTTTTATTCACTCGTGGGACATGGGCATCGGTGGCTAGGCCAGCGTTTATTGCCCATCCCTAGTTGCCCTCGAGAAGGTGGTAGTGAGCTGCCTTCTTGAATCACTGCAGTCCATGTGCTGCAGGTAGATCCACAATGCAGTTAGGAAGGGAATTCCAGGATTTTGACCCAGCAACAGTGAAGAAACAGTCATATCTTTTCAAGTCAGGATGGTGAGTGACTTGGAGGTGGTAGTGTTCCCACATTTCTGCTGCCCTTCTTCTAGATGGAAGTGGACATAAGTTTGGAAGATGCTGTCCAAGAATCTTCAGTGAATTTCTGAAGTGCATCTTGTAGATAGTACACACTGCTGCTACTGAGTAACAGTAGTGGAGGGAGTGGATGCTTGTGGATGTGACACCAATCTAACGGGCTGCTTTGTTCTGAATGACTTCTTGAGTGCTGCTGGAGCTTCAGCCATCCAGGCAAGTGGGGAGTATTCCATCATACTCCTGACTTGTGCCTTTTTGGTGCTGAACAGCTTTTGGGGAGTCAGGAGGTGATTTACTCACTGCCAAATTCCGAGCCTCTGACCTGCTCTTATAGTCATTGTATTTAATGGCTACTCCAGTTGAATTTCTGGTCAATGGTCACCCCCAGGATGTTGGTAGTGGGGGGTTTGGTGATGGTATCACCATCAAATGTCAAGGGATTGTGGTTAGATTTTCTCTTATTTGAGATGGTCAATGCCTGGCTTTTGTGTAGCGCGCATGTTACCTGCCACTTGTCAGCCCAAGCCTGAATATTGTCGAGATCTTGCTGCATTTGAACATGGACTGCTTCAGTATCTGAGGAGTCACGAATGGTGCTGAACATTGTGCAATCATCGGCGAACATGCCCACTTCTGACCTTATGATGGAGGGAAGGTGATTGATGAAGCAGCTGAAGATGATTGGGCCTAGGACATTACCCTGAGGAACTCCTGCAGAGATGTCCTGGATCTGAAATGACTGACCTCAACAACCATGAGCATCTTCCTATATGCCAGGTATGAATCCAATCACTGGAGAGTTTGCCCTCTGATACCCATTGATTCCAGTTTTGTTTGGGCTCCTTGATGCTACACTAAGTCAAATATGGCTTTGATGTGTCAACATCTATCACTCTTAGTTTACCTCAGGAGTTCAGCTATTTTATTCATGTTTGAACCAAGGCTGCAATGAATCAGGAGCTGAATGGTCCTGGTGGAACCCAAACTGGGTGTCACTGAATAGGTTATTTCTGAGCAGATGCTGCTTGATAGCACCCATGTTGATGACACGTTCCATCACTTTACTGATGATTGAGAGTGGACTGATGTGGCAGTAATTGGGTGGGTTGGATTTGTCTAGCTTTTAGTGTACAGGACATACTTGGGCAATTTTCCACATTGTTGGATAGCTTGGCTAGGAGACCGGAAAGTCCTGCAGCACAAGTCATCAGGTACTATTGCCAGAATGTTGTGCGAGCACATAGACTTTGCGGTATCCACTGTCTCCAACCTTTTCTCGATATCAAGTGGAGGGAAATGAATTGGCTGAAGGCCGACATCTTTGATGCTGGGGACCACAGGAGGCCGGGATGGATCATCTACATGACATTTCTGGCTGAAGATTGTGGTACCTGCTTCAGGCTTATCTTTTTCACTGATACGCTGGTCTCTTCTGTCATTGAGGACGGGGATATTTGTGGAGCCTTCTCCTCCAGTGAGTTGTTTAATTGTCCACCACCATTCACAACTGGATGTGGCAGGACTGCAGAGCTTAGATCTGATTCATTGGTTGTGGGAATGCTTAGCTCTGTCTATCATTTGTTGCTTATGCTGTTTGATGTGCAAGTAGTCGTGTTTGGTAACTTCACCAGGTTGACACCTCATCTTTAGATATAACTGGTGCTGTTCCTGGCATGCCCTCCGGCACTCTCCATTGAACTAGGGTTTATCCCCTGGCTGGGTGGTAATGGTTGAGTGGGAAAAATGCTGGGCCATGAGGTTGCAGATTGTGTTGCTGTTGATGGCCCATAGTGCCTCATGGATGCCCAGTCTTGAGAGTTGCTGGATCTGTTTGAATTCTTTCCCATTTAGCATGGTGGTAATGCCAGACAATGCAATGTACAACACATTCTCAATCAAGGCAGGTCTTTGTCTGCTTAAGGACTGTACAGTGGTCACTCATACCGATATTATCAAGACAGATAGATTAGGTCAAGTGTGTTTTTGCCTCTTGTTGATTCCCTCACCACCTGCCGCAGACCCAGTCTAGCAGCTATGTCCTTTAGGACCTGACCAGCTCGATCAGTAGTACTGCTGCCGAGCCACTCTTGGTGGCGGACATTGAAATCTCCCACCCAGAGTTCATTTTGTGCCCTTGCCACCCTCAGTGCTTCTTTCAAGTGTTGTTCAACATGGAAAAGCACTGATTCATCAGCTGAGGGAGGATGGTATGTGATAGTGAGCAGGAGGTTTCTTTGTTCATGTTTAAACTGAAGCAATGACACTTCATGGGGTCCAGAGTCAATGTTGAGGACTCCCAGGGCAGCTCCCTCCCGATTGAATACCACTCTGCCACCACCTCTGTCCTAAATGGGAGAATTCTTATTTTTGAACTGTACCTGCTACTCTAGACCCACTACTCTTGATTCTCCCATGGAGAGAAACATCCTATTAAAGTCCATCTCTACTCAGGAGCCTGCCACAGCTACTTTTAAAAAGTATGATTTTCTAACATAATCCATAAAGACAAACACTGCAACTGACCCTCACGCTCTTCCAGTCAGATACGACAGTAGCCAGATACTGCACCATCCCTCCACTTTATACCATGCCCCTCACAGCCCATTGTCACACCATCCCCCTCCCATTGCTGCTCCACTCTCCTCTTTGGAATGTAATGTTTCAAATGGGTGAGATGCCTGTGGAAGTCCCACAGGCTGCCTACAGCTAACCCAAAACCAGCTGCTTAGGTCCAAGACTTCATTTTGTTTGCATCTTTCAGTTGGGGTGCATGGAGGGGTTACCAACTGTCCAGGATTACCCAGTTTCCAGGGCTTGAAGATACTTTCCAGTCCGTTGCTGTAATCGAGGCCTGAGAGAAAGACCGTAGGCAATGAATTTTCTTTTGTTATTCACTCTAAAATGATTAGAAATGGTGAGAAAGGTGTAAAATTGAAATTCAAGAATTTATCCAAAGAGATAACAAAGAGTGCTCATTTCTTATTGGTCTTGGGAAGGGCAGCATGATGGATGGGAATCAATGGTGATAAAATATTTGCAGATATTCCAAGTTTGAACACCAAGCGCTTACACCACCAGGAATATGTCCAAACAGAGATGCTAATCTTAGATGTATGTATCCTATGCATGGCACTCAGCTCATGTCCAAGTAACATGTTTTAGGGCATTTTAACCCAGAAGCCCAATTACAACTTCTCAATTATCCAAGAAACCAAAGAATAAGATATCACCATCAGCAACTTGTTTCTCTACTTGCCTTGTAAAATCTGTCAATGACCTGTATTCTTTTCATCTCTATTTTGAAATGATAAATTTCTTAAAGAGAGAGAATATGAAATCAATGCTCGGGTTCAAAAGAAAGACTTAGCCAGAATGAATGGGTAGCCTTTGCCCGCCCCTCTCTAAAACAAGTTCCCACACAAACACCATCACATCCACTGCCATATCGCCTTGCTCAGTGCTCTGTGCAATTAAACATAATGATCTACCCATTCACAGTATTGTTGGTTCTCCCTTTACATGCAAATTTAATGATTAGATGTAGAGACCAACACATCATATCTGTCTGACAAGGTTTGAGTAAAATACTGTGATGGCTTTTGAGATGAAGGCTTCATATTTAATCATTGCTGTGGTCTTGAGTTTGAAAGATTTTGAATACCTGGAATGGTATTTTAAAGAGGTCAATGAAAGAACAGTGGAACTTATTTTGAACAAGACATTGCTTGGTCATCACACGTCCTGTGATAAACTTGCTTTCTTGAGAGCCCCTGCCTGGGTCTGTGACTTTCAGGCTGCAATGTCTGCTTTGACATTATTTGGAGTAGTTGGTGACCAATCTGTTGAAGGAAAGAAGCTTTCCTTTTTCTGCAAAAGAACCAATGCTGTGAATCTAATGTTGTCCCTGCTCTTGCATGAGAAGCCTCTAAAATAGTTCCCTAATGGTATTGTTAGGGGTAGCTATACCTAATGAACTGCAGTGGTTCAAGAAGACCCAGCCAGTGGCGCCCATCTCGTGGGAGTGAATAAAAATATATGGCCAATTGACAAATCCAAAACTGATTGCAGCGGAGTGCAACACTGCAAGGTAAACAAAGAGTTGTGACAGATTCATATCTGATTAGATATTGAGGCAACATGGAAGAGGCAGGTTCAAGCAGAATATTTGTCTTCTTCACCTTCCTCGGAAGAAACTTCACTAGCTATGACAGAGATCATACCAAGCTAAAAGTAACTTGTAAAGAGCAGATCCAAGGAAACTGAGCATTTTCGTGAGTGTGATAGGCGAAGATGAATAAGAAGGTCCAAACCAATTAACATGTTGAAATAAAAGGTTTCCATGTTTCAGCACAAACCTACAGTCAGTCTGGGAATAATTACCTGCTGACACAGATGGAATGTGTGGTGCAGACAAACCCACCACTGAGATGGGGCAACCAATGTCTAATGATTCAAGATACTGCAAAGAAGCAATTGCTTGTTTCAGAGAGGAACCTGACTCCTGCGAAAGAAATCCCAGAGATGAAAGGTTCTCCAGTTTAATGGGACCTTCAGGAGAAGAATCAAAGACAACTCTTCTCCACTCAGCAAACTTGTACATCCAAGCAGAATTCATTCCATAAGAATAGTGAAACCGCCAGATCACCTGAATTTGCAAAGTCAGAGACATGGGAGAAGATGGTTTAGTCATAAATGTAATTATATAGGTGTACTTATAAGATTAAAAATTGACAAAACTTGGGTGGTATATTGTATACCTATCTGGAAGTATCTCAAAGGGTTCGTACTGAGGAGTGACTAGGCACAACCCCCTATGATGATGTTGTATGGACTTGTGGGCAGAACAGTTTAGCACCCTGAAGAAGTGAGACCTAACATCCAGGTCCTCCTCTCTGTAACAATGTCTCCCATATCAATGTAATGTGCAACTACTTGCTAATATGTAATAGATTACATATTGCTTGCTACAAGAGACTTCCAGTTAGACTTAGAAATGGTCTTCTTCCATCACACAAGACCAAGCTGATCCTGCAGTACAGAATGGTGGCAGCAGCTTTCATCATGAACATAAACTGAAACAGCACAGAAACCTGGGCTGTCCATGCAGCATTACCCAGGATCAACACTGAGCAGAATCATAGATTCATAGAATCCCTACAGTGTGGGAACAGGCCATTTAGCCCATCAAGCCCACACTGATCCTCCAAAGAACATCCCACCCAGACCCAAACCTCTACCCTATCACTGTAACCCTGTATTTACAATGGCTAACCCACCTAGCCTGCGCATCCCCGGACACTATGGGGCAATTTAACATGGCCAATCCACTTAACCTGCACATCTTTAAACTGTGTAATCTTAGGTAAAAAGGTGACTTGCATTTCGATGGAACCTTTCACCAACTCCAGATATCCTAAGCTGCTTCTCAGCCAATTAAGTATTTGCCACTGTTGTAATGTCAGAAATATGGCAGCGGCAAGCTCCCACAAACAACACGGGATTAAAGACCAGATCATCTGTTTTAGCAACCTCAGTTGAGGCTTAAATATTGGCCGTGAACACAGGGCAGAACTTCCCTGATCTTCCTCAGAATCATTGTGGGATTCTGTATGCCCACCTGAGAGAGAATACAAGACTTTAGCATAACGTTACATGACGAAGCAACATCCTTAACCGTGCAACTCTCCCCCAGTGCCGCACTGGATTGTCGGATTATGTATGCAAATCTCTGGGGAGGGCTTGAACCCATGATCTTCTGACTCAGAGGCAAGACATTGCTGTTGGTAGGACACATCTCATTACTTTAAGTAACAGTGTTGGCATGTTGTACAGCACTGCACATCAGATGAGCTTTGATCAAAGTAGTACTTCAAAGAAGAGAAGCTCTGCAATTTAAAATATAGCTTTAGAATGTGCAAAATTCATCTCAAGGGAACTGAATATCTCCATCTGTCAGCACGCTAACAGAAGAGCACTTAATGCTTCCCCAGGCTTCCAAATTGGGACTAACACTTGATATGTCACAATACAAGCAAGATTTTGTGAAATAAATAACATTGACATGGGCCATTACTTTGAAGGGTGAATAACAGAATTGCAAATGAAGGGGCAGGTCATCGTGGTATAATTGAATAATGCTTTATAACTACTTAAAGCTCATATTTTAATTCTATGGTAAAAATCTCCATTGGGTGCCTAACTCTGCATGTCAGCTTAAAACATAGCCAGCTAAAGTTAACATTGCGTAATTGCATCTTGAATTCCAGTCAGAAAGAAATAAATTAAACCTTATTGCTGTCTGTGTGCATTAAGCCCATTTCAGCAAGAAAATATTACTGTTACACAAATGCTTTCCAAATGGAAACTGTTAATAACCCAGGGCACGGTTCTGATGGGTGTTAGGCTTCTCAATGATATCATTACCAATTGTAACAGCTTCTGCATGTTAGTTACTTCCAAACTCGGGTTTAACTCACTTCAAATGAATTAGAATTAATGCTTCAGCAATTATTGTATAGGAACTTAGATATGACAATTCGCACTGGTGTTTTTATGAGCAGGCTATGTCAATGAATGAGCTGATCAAACCTTCCATGAAAATATGAAGGCAGCAAGCGTTATTGATACTCACTGCCACTACGCATTTGGCAAAAGACACCTGGAGGCAAATCCATATGAATCCCACTGGTGGCAGCTTGGGCTCAGTCTGTTGTACTCAGTCCTAAATCAGAAGAGTGAGTTTATACTTCCCCTCCAAGGGACCAGGCCACACTATACAGCCTAACACTCTGTCTGCTGAATGTGTTATCTGATGTTTTATCTTCAGATGAGACATTCAACTTTGAGCCACATCAGGCCTCTCAAATGGACGCAAAAACAAATCTCCATTCTAAAGAAGGACAGGAGAGTCCTCCCTATGCCTTCATCAATATTTCCCAATGAAATCTAAACACATATTAACAATGAACAGCTTCTGGCCCCTCTGTACAGTACAGGGGTAGAAATCCAATTACATATTCAATCAAATGGAAATAACTTGCTTTCCATTTCACCTTTCAAGATTTCAGGTCAACCTCAGGCCCTTTATGATCAATGGGGTACTTTTTGAAGTGTGGTCATTGTTAGATATTTTCTAAACAATCTGTTCAGAGATGTTACTGCACGCCACTGGAGCAGGTGGTACTTAAACCCTGGACTCCTGGCTTAGAGATAGGGACACTTCCACCATGCCACATGAACCCCTAGTCATTGTTATAATGTAGGTAATGTGGCATCCAATTTGTCCACAACAAACTCTCACACAAAAAAGTTCACTTGTGACGTTAGGTGAAGTGTAAGTATTGAGCTCTTCTTTAAAACACAAGCAGTCCCTAGGTTGTGAATAGGTTCGTCCCTGAGGCCATTTGCAAGTCAATTTGTAAGCAAGTCAGAACATAATACAGGACAATATAAAGCAGATACCCAAAGCATAGGAAATGTCCACATGTTGAATATTTAAAATTACAGCCCATATATGGGACCACTCGTAGGTTAGAGTGTTAGTAAGCCGCACGTTTGTAAATTGGGGACCCCCTGTAGCCTGTGATTTACGATGCCTGCTGGTCACAGCTCTTCTGCTTGCCATTCCCTTCCCCTTTTGCCCTCCTATTCATAGCTTTTCTTTCTTTTCTTCACCTCCACACCCCCACCCTACCTGATGAGTGGAGTGAAGGACCAGAGCGCGGGGGCTGTGACCTGCGGTGCAGTGGAGCAAGGGGGCTGTGTCCTGGGGCAGAGTGGAGCGAGGGGGCCGTGTCCTGGGACAGAGCGGAGCGAGGGGGCCATGCCCCGGGGCAGAGCAGAGCGAGGGGGCCATGCCCCGGGATAGAAGGGAGCGAGGGGGCCATGCCCTGGGATGGAGTGGAGTGAGGGGGCCATGTCCCGGGTGGGCTGTGACCCAGGATGGAGCGGAGCGAGGGGGCCGTGTCCCGGGGCAGAGCGGAGCGAGAGGGCCGTATCCCGTGGCAGAGCGGAGCGAGTGGGCTGTGCCCCGAGATGGAGTGGAGCCAGTGGGCCGTGTCCCGGGGCAGAGCGGAGTATGCAGGCTGTGTCCCGGGGCAGGGCGGAGCGAGGGGGCCATGTCCCGGGGCAGAGCGGAGCGAGTGGGCCGTGTCCCGGGTTGAGCGGAGCGAGTGGGCCCTGTCCCAGGGCAGAGCGGAGCGAGTGGGCCGTGTCCCGGGGCAGGGTGGAGCGAGGGGGCCGTGCCCCGGGGCAGAGCGGAGCGAGTGGGCCGTGCCCCGGGGCAGAGCGGAGCGAGTGGGCCGTGCCCCAGGGTAGGGCGGAGCAAGAGGGCTGTGCCCCGGAGCAGGGCGGAGCAAGTGGGCCGTGCCCCGGGGTAGGGCGGAGCAAGGGGGCTGTGTCCCGGGGCAGAGTGGAGCGAATGGGCCGTGTCCCGGGTTGAGCAGAGCGAGGGGGCTGTGCCCCGGGATGGAGCAGAGTGAGGGGGCCGTGTCCTGGGGCGGAGCGGAGCATGTGGGCCATGTTCCGGGTTGAGCGGAGCGAGTGGGCCGATTCCCGGAGCGGTGGCAGAGTGAGCCATTGATGGTGACCAGCATGTGGAGGCAGTGTGATCCCATGCTCTCCGGCCTGTAGACGCGGACTGGACTTTAAGTACTTATGGCCACTTATCATTCTGGACTTTTTCACTGCTTCATGCTGATCTATATTCCTTTTTCTACTCTGTAACCACACTTTATTTTTTTGCTCTGTAAGATATGTACCCAGGTACTTGTACCTAAGATGACGCCAATAAAGACAGCCATTATATAGACTTTTCACTGTACTCCTGTACTGGAGTACGTGTAACAATAAAGGATATTCATTTCCTTTCTCATTTCATTTCATTTCTCTATGCTACGGGATCTTTCTCACCCACCCCAAAGTATAGACAAAGCCTCGATTTAACATTTCAGCAGGGCAATATCCCTTTAATCCCACAGTGGTAGTGTTAAACTGGGTCAGGTGAGCAAATCTCTGAATGGGACTTGAACCACAAGCCCCTATCTCAGAGCTGAGAGTGCCCACTATAGCTTGGTGGGTAACCCTCCCCTGACCCTGAACCAGGAAGCTCAGGCCTTGGAGAGAACAGCATCAAGCTAGAACACATTTTTGTTCTGTCGGCAATCATTTTACCGGCCTTTCGCAGCTATTCGATTGGACCAAGAACAGACACACGTAAAAGATAGTCACTTAAATTGCAGTGAGACATTCATAATTGCAAGGCCTGTAAGTGATAGGTAGAAGCAGCTAAGGGGTACAAAGTACTGAGCTTCTGTTCAGAAAATGTGTAAAAGAACAAAGGTTTCCTCCAGGTTATAAGACTGGGGACACTGACAGAACTAAGGGAAGGAGGCATTTTTACTCTGCAATATCCTTCTCTTTCCCAGCTCCTCTCTGCTTAGGAGCTGAACTAATTGACTGTCTCAACTCTGAGTTGGTTGGAAGCATTCTCCAGAAGAACACTGATCAGAGCAGGTAGGGAGGCAGCAGTTTGCATGTATTCCCTGTGACTGTGTGGGTTTCCTCTGGGATCTCCAGATTCCTCCCACAGTCCAAAGATGTGCAGGTTCGGTGGATTGGCCATGCTAAGTTGTCCATAGTGCCCAGGGAATGTGCAGGCTAGATGGATTAGCCATGGAAAATACAGGGTTAATAGGGTGGGGGAGGTGGGTTTAGGTGAGATGCCGTTCAGAGGATCAGAGCAGACTTGATGGGCTTAATGGCCTCTTTCTGCTTTGTTGTGATTCTATCATTCTCTACAGACAGAAGCACAAAATCTAACCTGACATTCCCATTGTAGTACCAAAGTACTGTTGGAGCTACTGTGTTTCAACAAAACTGCTAAACAGAGGTTCAAAAGATCCCGCAGCACTATTTTGAAGAGCAGGGGTACCTTGTCCAGGGTCTTGACCAATACCTATCTCCCTATCAATCTCATGAGAAATCAAATAGCTTGATCATCATTATACTGCTGTTGTCGGGAATTTGCTGTGTGCTAATTAGCTGCCGTGTTTCCCACATTATAACAATGACTGCACTTTTTCTTTTGATGTAAAGTGTGCCTGGCCATGGTGAAAAATGTTATATAGATTCTGCTTACCTTCCTCTCTTTGAACCATGTCTGACACTACTGCCACTATAAGGCAAGACAAAGAAAAGAAATAAGCATGCCTGAAATCCACATCTCAAGGCTTAGATATGAGAATTTGATAACTTTAAAAACATTATTGCTTAGATGTTCCACACTGCCTAGTGGGAACGCTCCTATGTTGTTTGATGTTGACTACAAAGCTTTCAGCAATATTAGATAACACATCATTACATTAGTTCTGATCTTCATATGTGGTTTTTGCAGGAGACTAAATACTCAGAGGGTGGAATTAAATATACTTACGAGATAGAGGCAAAGGTTATAAAGATGTAATGTACCTGTAATTATACTGCAGCATCATAATGTTCCAGTTGATCCTGGAATCGCAACACATTGTTTTTGGTTAAACCTGTATTTAATCATGAACAGATCAATTATCCATGAGTTGGAGGATGTGTTGTTTTATAATACTAGAACTGTTGTGAGTAAACTCAGGGCCATTTATTTATATAGTGGTTGAAAATTCTGCCTTTGTAAGATGGCAATTTAATGATCTCAATGGTGATTTTTAAAAAAAACAGAACAAAAATGTTTACAATTCTATAGAACTTTTGCAATGACCTCAGGGCATTCCAGAATATATTACAGACAATATCTATCAAGATGGACTCACCTTGTAATCTTTCAAACACCAATTTGCATGCTCCCACAAATCACAGCGTGATAACTGTCATATCATCTGTTTATCTTGTGATGTTGCTTGAGGAACAGATATTGTCCCGGATTACTGGGAAAATTCCCTCTGCTGATCTTCAAAATAATGCCATGGGAATTGTGTGATGGGGCAGAAGGAGCTTTGGTTTAAAAGCTCATGTGAAAGGCAGCACTTTGGACTGTGCAACCCTCCCTCAGAACTACACTGAGAGTGTCAGCCTAGATTATGTACCTAAATCTCTAGAATGGGACTTCAATTCACAATGCTTTAAGGCAAAAGCACGACCCATTACGCCATGACTGACAATCTTCCAATTAAGGAAGAGTTATAAATGAGTGTTAGGTATGGACATACATATTCAACTCTGAACCTCACTATCTTTGACCTGAGCAATACATTAGGTACAAAGAATTAAACTGTCAGTTTGAAGTGAGGAAACCTTTCTTTTTCTTCAATTATTTTATGGCATGTGGATATTGCTGGCAAGGCTTATTTTTGTTGTAAATCCCTATTTGCTTCAAGAAGATGGTGCTGAGCAGCTTTCTTATATAGCCACAGATTCAGTAGAATAGCTACACTGTTAGTGCTGTTGGCAAGGATTTTCACTCAGCAGTAGTGAAGGAACAGTAATATATTTCCACATCAGGATGGTGAGTAGCTTGGAAGGGGACTTGTAGGTGGTGGTATTCCCATGACTGTTCCTTGTCTTTCTCTGAAATTAAAAAAAGGCAAGTCTATTGGGAAACATGGATCCATTATCATTTGTCATAAAACCCATCTGGTTCACTCATGTCCTATAGGGAAAGAAGTCTTTCATCTTTCCCCAGCCTGGCTGATATGTGACTCCAGACCCCACAACAATGTGGTTGACTCTTAACTCTGCTCTAGGGGACACAATGGCTCAGTAGCATTATCGCTGGACTGTCAATCCAGAGACAAAAAAAAACTGCAGATGCTAGAATCCAAGGTAGACAAACAGAAATCTGGGAGAGCAGAACAAGCCAGACAGTATTTGGAGGAAAGGAGCAGTCAATGTTTCAGGTATTACTCTTCATCACGGCTCTAAACTTTTTTAAAATTGGTCTGTAAACTGTTGGGAGAAATGGAAACAGAGAGGTAAAGAAAGGGGAGGACGGTGTCTGAGATAGACCAAGTGAATTTGAGGGCGGAGTGGAAGTTGTTAGTGAAGTCGATGAACTGCTCCGGTTCAGCCTGGGTGCGGGATGCAGCACCGATGCAGTTGTCGATGTAATGGCTGAAGAGTTGGCGAACAGTACCAGTGTACATACTGAAGAGGGATTGTTTGACGTAACTGACAAACAGGCAGGCGTAGCTGGGACCAATGCGAGTGCCCATGGCAACCCCGTGGATTTGGAGAAAGTGGGAAGAACTGAAGAAAAAGTTATTGAGAGTGAGGACTAGATCGGCAAGGTGGAGGAGGGGATTTGTATGGGGGGACTGGATGGGCCTGTTGGAGAGGAAAAAACTGAGAGGATGTAGGCCATCGTTATGGGGTATGGATGTGTATAGGGATTGAACATCCATAGGAAAGATGAAGCGCTGGGGCTAGGGTACCGGAAGTTTCCAAAGAGGTGGAGGGCATGGTTTGTGTCCTGGATGTAGGTGGGGAGCACCTGGACTAAGGAGGAGATAATGGAGTCACGGTTAGAAAAGATTAGTTCGGTGGGGCAGGAGCATGCAGAGATGATGGATCAGCCAGGGTAGTGAACTTGAGCAGGTAAAACCGGGCAGTACTGGGTTGGGGGACTATAAGGCTGGAGATGGTGGAGGGGAGGTCACTGGAAACAATGAGGTCATGGACAGAGTGGGAGATGGTGGCTTGGTGGGTCATGGTGGGGTCATGGTAAAGGGGGAGGTAGTGCGTGGTGTCAGAAAGTTTGGCGTTCGGCCTCTCCTGAAGAAGGGTAATACCCAAAACGTTGACTGCTCCTCTCCTCCAGATGCTGCCTGGCCTGCTGTGTTCTTCCAGCCTCTTGCTTGTTAATCCAGAGACCCAGGTTCCTGCCACAGCAGATGGTGGAATTTGAATTCAATAAAAATCTGGAATTAAAAGTCTAATGACGACCATGAATCCATTGTCGATTGTCAGGAAAAACCCATCTGGTTCACTAATGTCCTTTAGGGAAGGAACCTGTCTTATCACCTTACATGGTCTGGCCTACACATGATTCCAGACCCACAGCAATATGGTTGACCCTTAGCTGCACTCTGGGCAATAAATGCTGGCCCAGCCAACAATGCCCTCATCCCGTGAATGAATAAAAAAAAGAAAAAAAATCCTCTCAAGAGAAAGAATTGTATTCCATTCACTACCTTAATCACTTGCTGCAGCTGCATACTAGCACTTTGAAACTCCGGTACTGCACTCAAACAGTCCTGCATATTAAAATTCAGCAACCATTCACAATAAATAATATTCTGCTTTTTCATTCTTCTTGCTAAAGTTAACAACTTCACAATTTCTATCTGCCAGATTTTTTCCCACTCACCTAACGTAACTATATCAGGAAGTAACCTACGCTTGCTATGTCACTTTCACAGCATATTTTCCTACCTATCTTTATGTTATTTGCAAATTTAGCTACCAGACCTTTGATCACTTCTAAGTCATTGGCACAAATTGTATAAATTGATAGCCCAGTACAGACCCCTGCAACACCCCACTCATCACATCCTGCCATTCTGTAAAAGTCTCATTTAGGCATACATTTTTAAAATCAGTCAGTCTTCTATCCATGCTAGTATGTTATCCTGTATACTTTGCTCCAACTTTGTACAATAACCTTTTACGTGGAACCTTGCCAAATGCTTTCTGTAAACCCAAGTACAGAACATCAACAGGTTCTGCTTTACCCATAGTACATGATTCCTGTACAACGAATGATAATACATTGATTATACACAATTTCCCTTTCACAAAACCATGCTGACTCTTCCTGTTAACTTGAGTCTTTTTTATATAAGTGCGCAGCTATCATCTCTTTCATGATCAATTGTAACACCTTTACCATGCTAGATGTTCAGCTAACTGGCCTATGGATTCCTGCTTTCCGTCACCTTGTCATCCTGAATTGAGGAATTATTTGCTATTCTGTCTCTGATGGAACATTTGCTGAGTCCAGGGAACGTTGGAAAACTAACACTAATTATCACCTCATTCGTTATCTCATTTAAGGCCCTAGAAAGAAATCCATCAGGTCCAAGAGACTTAACAACCCACCACTCCATTAGTCTGCTCAGTACAACTTCCCTAGTGATTAATGCACATAATTAATAGACATAATCCAAGATTAGGTACACATATATTATTGCGAGATCTGTGTCAATGAGAATGATAGCTGCTGCAATTTATTTGTATTTGATATACTGGAGACAATTCAGAGACAACATTAAGAGCAAGAAGAGCAGGCAAAGACAGCATCACCAAGAGGAGCAGGGAACAGGAGAGGGCAGGGGAGAGGGAGGTGAGGAGGTCAAAATCACTCAAGACTGTGCGCTAATTAGCTATTTGGTGAGTCTCTGGGTAAATGGTTAAAGAATTTTCTATTACATTTTAGCATAGTGTACAAATGGTGATAATGTTAGTAAAATATGTGAAGGGAAAACAAGTTGAACAAGTGGACAAATACGTGGCAGATGCAGTATAATGTAGATAAATGTAAAGTTGTCCACTTCAGTAAGAAAAACAGAATGGCCATTTTTAAATGGTAATGACTTGGGAAAGGTTGATGTACAAAGGGACCTGGTTCGCCATGTTCACTGGTCACTGACAGCAAGAATGCAGATGCAGCAAGCAGTTGGGAAGTCAAAAGGTATCGTGGCTTTCATTGCAAGACGGTTTGAGTCCAGGAGAATGGAAGTCTTACTGCAGCTGCTCAGGGCCTTGCTGAGACCACATCTGGAGTACTATGTGCAGTTTTGGTCTCCTTACCTAAGAAAAGGTATACTTGCCATAGCAACAGTGCAGTGAATGTTCACCAGACTGATTCTGAGGATAGTTTGTTATATGAGGAGAGATTGGGTTGACTGGGCCTATACTCACTGGAGCTTAGAAGAAGAGGGGAGCTCCTTGAAATGTATAAAATTCTGACAGGGCTGGATATAGGAATGACGTTTCCCCTGACCAGGGGATTCAGACCAAGGGGTCACGATCTCAGGATGACGGAGGAGAAATTTCTTTACTCAGAGGATGACAGAGAACCTGTGGAATTCGCCACCCAAGAAGGCTGTGGAGGCAAATTCACTGAATATATTTAAGAAAGAAATAGAAAGATTTTTAGAAGCTAATGGTGTCAAGGGATATGGGGAGAGAGTGGGAATAATGCATGAGACAGAGGATTAGTCATGATCATGGTGAATGGGGGAATGGGTTCAATGGACTGAACAGTAAACTCCTGCTCATATTGTCCATGTTTCTCTGTAACATTTTAAAGCATTTAGCTGTCAAAAACAAGTCCGGTTTGTTAAAATGTCCACCAATCCCAAGTATACTCCCAGAAATCGTTCTTAAAATCTACCTTTACCACTGAGGCCACCTTGGCCTTGTAGAATTACTCAAACTAAAATGGGAATGCAAAATGAATAGTAATATTTATTTGGACATGTTTCTGCAAAAGGATTTAATCAAAAGAAGGACCGAGTGTGAGAATAATCTTATAAATGTTACACTTATGCACAATTTTAGAAGGTTAAGGTTCAATTTCCATGTCAGGGCCTTTCACCACGGACTGGACTTCAAAAGTGCTTCATTGGCTTTGAGGCTTTTGGGGTATCCTGCAGTTGTGAATGATGCCGCATAAATGCAAGTCTTTCTTTCATCCTTTATGAGAAATCATGACATGAATCTCCTTTTTCAACAAGATTGGAGAAAGGTAGTGTCCTTGGCCCAACCATCTTCAGTTGTTTCATAAACGACCTTCCCTCCATCAGAAGTCCAGAAGTGGGGATGTTCGCTAATGATTGCACAATGTTCAGCACCATTCACAACTCCTCAGATGGTGAAGCAGTCCATGTTGAAACACAACAAGAGCTGAACAATATCCAGGCTTGGGCTGACAAGTGGCAAGGAATGTTCACAAATGCCAGGCAATATCCATCTCCAATAAGAAACAATCTAACCAATGCTTCTTGACATTCAATGGTGTTACCATCACTGAATCCCCCACTATCAACATCCTTGGGGTTGTCATTGACCGGAAACTCAACTGGACTCACCACATAAACACAGTGGCTACAACAGCAGGTTAGAGGTTAGGAATACTGTGACGTATAACTCAACTCCTGACTCCCCAAAGCCTGTCCACTATCTACAAGGCACAAGTCAGGAGTGTGATGGAATACTCCCCACTTGCCTGGATGGGTTTAGCCCCAACAACACTCAAGAAGCTTGACACCATTGAGGACAAAGAGGCCCGCTTGATTGGCACCACATCCACAAGTATCCAACTCAGTAGCAGCTGTATGTACTATCTACAAGATGCAATGCAGAAATTCACTCAAGGTCCTTAGACAGGGGAGGTGTTGGTGTAGTAGCAATGTTGCTTGACTAGCAATCTGGAGGCCCTGGTTAACATTCTAGGAACATGGGTTCAAATCCCACTATAGTGAAACCTGAATTCAAATCTGGGGCGGCACAGTGGCTCAGTGGTTAGCACTGCTGCCTCACAGCACCAGGCACCCACATTCGATTCCACCCTTGGGTGACTGTGTGGAGTTTGCACATTCTCCCTGTGTCTGCGTGGGTTTCCTCTGGGTGCTCCAGTTTCCTCCTACAGTACAAAGACATGCAGGTCAGATGGATTAGACATGCGAAATTGTCCGTAGTTTCCAGGGATGTGTATGTTGGGTGGATTAGCCATGGGAAATACAGGATTAGGACTGCTTCCGGGTTAGTTGCTCGTCAGAGGATCAGTGTGAATCTGATGGGCCGAATGGCCTGCTTCCACACTGTAGGGATTCTATGTTCTACGTAAGCACCTTCCAAACCCACAACCACATCCAACTACTAGGACAAGTGCAGAAGATACACAGGAACACCCACCAACTAAAAGTTTCCCTCCAAGTCATTCACCATTCTGAGTTAGAAATATATTGCCATTCTGCCATTGTTGCTGGGTCAAATTCCTGGAATTCCCCCCCTGGAACAACACGTGGACTGCTGAGATTCAAGAAGGCAGCTCACCACCATCTCCTCAAGGGCAACTAGGGATGGGCAATAAATGCTGACCAGCCAGCGACTTCCACATCCCACATGTGAACAAAAAATGTCAATTCTCCCTGTCAGGAATCACCCAAAATTTACACTGACGTTGCGGGAATTCCTCATTTCAATGTGAAACACCACATGATTTCATTAGTGGGTCACCGATGGGAAAAGACAGGTATTATCCTGCTTTTCACCAGAGCAGCAACTTCTAAATGCAGGCCTTGATTGCATTAAAAGGAAATGCAGCGATCGCTTTGTAATGCCGTTTCCAGGACAACAGCAAGACTTCAGAGGCTCAGGATATTATGCTAGCTCAGTCACTGTGTTGATTAAAATAGAACTGCAGTCATAACCAAGAGAGTGTTTATGATTTCGTACTATAGTGCACTTCCGAAAGTCAGGTACAAATTACAGTCGACAATTTGACAGCACTCAGCACTACTGCATTCTTAAACTGTCAATTTTAAGACCAGGTCGCTTGGTGTGAGGGGTGGTTGAGGTATTTTCCCTCACTGTATATAGATTTATGTTTATATTTCGGATTGGATAAAAAGGCTTGAAATTCAGTTATGCAATTTCTTATAAGATTTTGGGCTTCAGTCATCTTGGTCTATATTGTTTTGTAGGACATGTAGGATATTGTAAACATAAAAGTTTAACAATTTGATATGAATAAATAGTGATATGGAATATTTAGCATAGATGGTCTCAGCAAAGGGAGAGATGGAGAAACCGCAAACATACATTGGGTGTGGTGTGGTGTACAGTTGAGAACAAATGGTGAAAAATAAGGCAAAATAATTCAACATTATAGAGGTCAGCATTAATATCAGTCTTGAACAAATGTTCTCAGTGTCAGAAAGGCTATAACAGTCAGAGTCACGGAGCTGCACAGCACAGTAAGAGACCCTTTGATCCAACTCATCCATGCCGAGCAGATATCCTAAATTAATCTAGTCCCATTTGCCAACATTTGGCCCAAATCCCTCCCAATCATATGGCTTTTAAATGTTGTAATAGTACCAGCCTCTACCACATCCTCGAGCAGGTCATTCCATACATACACCACCCTCTGCGTGAAAACGTTGCCCCTTAGGTCCATTTTAAATCTTCCCCCTCTCACCTTAAACCTATACCCTCTAGTTTTGGACTCTCCTACCCTGGGAAAAAGACTTTGGGCTATTCACCCTATCCATAGTGCACTCAGCCTCTTCCTATAGCTCAAACCCTCCAATCCAGGCAACATCCTTGTAAACTTTTTTCACGCTCTTTCAAGTTTAACAACATCTTTCCTGTAGCAGGGAGTCCAGAATTGAATGCAGTGTTCCAAAGGTGGCTTAACCAATGTCCTCTACAGCTGTAAAATTACCTCCTAACTCTTATACTCAATGCACTGACCAATAAAGGCAAGCGTACCAAACACCTTTTCCACTACCCTGTCAACCATCTTCAAGGAATTATGAACCTGCGCCCCAAGGTCTCTTTGTTTGGCAACATTCCCCAGGACCCTATCATTCAGTGTATAAGTCCTGCCCTGATTTGCCTTACCAAAATGCACCACCTCACATTTATCTAAATTACACCTCATCTGCCACTCCTCTGCCCTGTGGCCCATCTGATCAATATCCTGTTGTACTCTTGAGATAATTTCTTCACTGTCCGCTACACCATGAGTTTGGTGTCACCTGCAAACTTACCTTCTATACTCGTATCCAAATCACTTATATGAATGGACCCAACACCAATCCTTGCAGCACACTGCTGGTGAGAGATAGCAGGAACTGCAGATGCTGGAGAATCTGAGATAACAAGGTGTAAAGCTGGATTAACACAGCAGGCCAAGCAGCATCAGAGGAGCAGGAAGGCTGACGTTTCGGGCCTAGACCCTTCTTCAGAAAAATTTTTTTCTGAAGAAGGGTCT
>NC_063334.1:27393791-27409396 GCF_021869965.1 Rhincodon typus
CTCTCCCTGTATTCCATGTGATCTAACCTTGCTGACCAGTCTACCATGTGGAACCATTGCTATTGTTATAATATCGACTACACTTCAAAAAGTACTTCACTGGCTAGAAAGTGCTTTAAGATTTCTGGAGGTTGTGAAAAGTGCTATATAAATGCCAGTCTTTTTTTCCCTTTTACATGGCTTTTATTGGTCTCTACAATTCTTCAGGGCAAATATCAGGAGGGAGATACAGTGGCTCAATGGTTAGCACTGCTCACAGTGCCAGAGACCTGGGTTTAATTCCACTCATGGTTGACTGTCTGTGTGGCGTTTCCACATTCTCCGCATGTCTGCGTGGGTTTCCTCCAGGTGCTCCGGATTCCTCCCACAGTCCAAAGATGTGTTGGTTAGGTGGATTGGCCATGCTAAATTACCCATAGTGATCAGAGGTGTGCAGGCTAGGTGGGTTAGCCATGGGAAAATGTGGGGTTACAGGGATAGGTTGAATCAGAGATAGTAGGAACTGCAGATGCTGGAGAATCTGAGACAACAAGGTGCAGGGCTGGATGAACACAGCAGGCCAAGCAGCATCATAGGAGCAGAGAAGCTGACGTTTCGGGCCTAGACCCGATAGGATTGGGTTTGGGTCTGGGTGGGATGCTCTTTGAAGGGTCGGTGTGGACTTGATGGGCTGAATGGCCTACTTCCACACTGTAGGGATTCTCTAAAATGAAAATAACAAGGAAATGTTGTGAGTTTAAGAATCATCAGAGAATCTGTGTAAAGAATAAGTCAAGTATAGAGTCTTGCTATTAACCAGGAAAGGCTGAGAATCTTTATAACTGTGCCAAGTTATTTAAAGGGGTTGTGGTTGTTGGAGGTCAGTCGTCTCAGCTCCAGGACATTTCTGCAGGAGTTCCTCAGGGTTATGTTCTAGGTCCAAACATTCTGTCTGCTTCATCAAGGTCAGAAGTAAGGATATTGGCCATTGCTTGCACAATGTTCAGTACCATTCGTGAGTCCCCTGATACTGAAGCAGTCCAAATGCAGCAAGACCTGGCCAATACCCAGGCTTGAGCTGAGAGATGGCAGGTAACATTTGCGCAACACAAGTGCCATGCAATGAGTATATCCAACAAGAGAAAATCTAACCTTAGCTGTTTGATATTCAATGGTATTATCATCACACAGTTCCTCATTAGCAACAACTTCAGGTTGCTATTCACCAGAAACTGAACTGGACTGGTCGTATAAATACAGTGGCTACAACAGCAGGTCAGTGGCTAGGAATCCTACACCAAGTAACTCACCTCCTGCCTCTGAAATCCTGTCCATCATCCACAAAGTTTAAGTCAGGAGAATGATGGAATACTCCCCACTTGACTGAATGAGTGCAGCTCCAACAAAACTCAAGAAGATTGATTGGCATCACATCCACAAACATTCACTCCCTCCACCACCGATACTCTGTAACAGCAATATGCATCAACTACAAGATTCACTATATAGATTCACCCAGGCTCCTTAGATAGCACCTTTGAAACCCACAACCACGATCATCTAGAAGGGCAATGGCAGTAGTTACATGAGAACACCACCACCTGTACATTTCCCTCCAAGTCACATATCATCCTGACTTGGAAATATATCACTGTTCCTTCAGTGTCACTGGGTCAAAATTGTAGAACTCCCTTCCTACCGCACATGGAGTATAATAGTTCAAGAAGGCACCTCACCACCACCTTCTCAAAAGCCACTTGGGACAGGTAATAATCGCCCACATCCCATGAATAAATTTAACAAAATCTCCAACGCCTCCAGCTCTAACTCAGAAAAGAGAACTTTTTGGAAGGTTGCAGACACTGGGTAATTGCTCATTGAAAGTTTAAATTTACCAGATAATTACACTATACTCGGTTCAACTTTCAGGGTATGCCCAGTCTCTGACTATTAAAATCCAGGTGATCTGGATTATCTTGCCTTCCACCAATTAGCAATAAAGTTCTTTATTTTTCAGCCTGGGTGAAGTCAATGCTTTGTACCAGTTCGTACATAGATTATGGTGCACTAAAAATCTTGTGACAATAATCTCAGAATTGATGTCAAAGCAAGTAATTTAACACTGTTGCAAAAATGCCTCGAATTTGTTTAGATCAGATGATGTTTTGCTCTGAAAACACACTTGGATTGGTTAGCAACCTAAAAACATAAAGATATATTGATATTAAAAGTACCAACAACTTATATTTTTATATGAACTCTCTATTGTGAACTATTCCAATAAACTTCACAGAAGCATTACTGAACAAAGTTTGCCTGAGACATAAAAGGCGACATTAACTCAGGATTGATCAAAGTGAAAACTTTTAATTGAAGTGACTGAAAGACAGTGGTGATAAGGCTTAAAGAGGGAATTCCAGAGCTCAGGACTCAGATAGTCAAAGGCACAACCATGAAACTTTGAGCCAAAGCCACACAAGGAGATATTGGGGCCTGAGCAAAACCTGTAAAAGAGGTAGGTTTTAAGGAGACATTCTTTGAAGGGTGCAGAGAAGGGAACCTGAATGGTTGCCTGGATTAGGGATTTTAGCTTCAAGGCTAGGTTGAAGAGGTCATCACAAAGAGATCGAGGCGATTGATAAGTGGTGTTTCCCAGGGATTAGAGACAACAAGGTGCAGAGCTGGATGAACACAGCGGGCCAAACAACATCATAGGAGCAGGAAGGCTGACGTTTCGGGCTTAGACCTATGATGCTGCTTGGCCCGCTGTGTTCATCCAGCTCTGCACCTTGTTGTCTCGGATTCTCCAGCATCTGCAGTTCCTACTATCTCTCTTTCCCAGGGATTGATGTTGGGACCCTTGCTTTTTCTGTTTTATATAAATGATTTGGAGATAGGTGTTGAGAGAAAAATCTCTAAATTAGCAGATCATACCAAGCTCGGGAGAAGAGTGAATTGTGGGGATTATGCTGAGCAACTTCAGAGCAACACTGATAAGTTGGCCAAATGGACAGACACCTGGCAGATTAATTTCAATGCAGAGAAATTTTCGTAATGCGTTTTGGTAGAAGAAACATGGAGAGACAATACAGACTCAATGGTACAACCTTGAGGGGAGTATAGGAGCAGAGGGACCTCAGGACTCAAGTGCATAGTTCTCTGAAGATGGCCAAGTTGAAATAGTTATTAAGAAGGCTTATAGGATCTTTGAGTTTATAAATAGAGGTATAGGGTATAAAAGCATGGAAATGATGCCACACCTCTGCGCATCATCGTTCAGACCACATTTGGAGTATTGTGTTCAGTTCTAGGCACCTTATTTAAGGACGGATGTTAAAGTTCTGGAGACAGTCCAATGGAGATTTACCACCATGATACCACGAATGAAGGATTTTAGATACAAGGAAAATTGGAGAAATTGAGTTTATTCTCCTTGGACCAGAGAAGAATTAAAGGTGACCTTATTGAGGTTTTCAAAATTATGAAAAATTTTGTCAGGGTAAAGAAGGACATTCTGTTGCCACTATTTGGTCTGTGAGGAACTAGGGGTCACAATTTCAAGACTGTCAGCAAGAGAGCAAAGAATAAAATGAGAAATTTCTTTACTCAGAGAGTTGTTAAGTTTTGGAATGCACTTTCTGGGGCAGTGGTGGAGGCAGATTCCATAGGAGATTTCAAAAGAGAGCTGGATATATATTTGAAAGTGAGGAATTTAGAGAGCTACGCAGATGGGGCTGGAGAGTGGGACTAGCTGGGAAGCTCTTTCAACAGCTGCTATAGACACAATGGGTCGAATGGCCTCCTTCTATACTGTAAAATTCTATAGTTCTACACAATTGAGAAGGCACAGGGAATACAGGACACAGATTTCAGGTTTTGGCAAAGATATTCAGGAAGGGACATGAGGATGAATGTTTAATGCAGCAAGTGGTAATGAATTACAACTCCCTGCCAATGAGGGTGCTGGAAGTAGAGATGACGAATAATTTCAAAAGGAAATTAAATGAACACATGAGCAAAATAAGTCCATAATGTTATCAGCATGGAGTGGGTATAGGACTGATTGGACTGTTTTACAGAGACACGACAAGGACTTGATAAACCAAATAGCCTCATGCTATGCTGTAAAAGCTCCATCACAGTATCACTTTCAAGGGAAGGAATAAAGAGTCACTCAGGTTATTGGATCAATTCTTAGATTTAAAGAAGGAATATGCAGCTCAATTCAAACAAAATTATAAGTTAAATTTCCTTTCTTGCCATAAACCATGGCAGTTTTTGAACAATAGAAAGGGCACCTGCATCTCTAATGTCATGGTATTTTTGTTTGAATCACTACTGCAGATTCTCTTTGCTATTTAAGCTTTGTAGGACGTAACACTGTCTGGCTTCTCAAGCTTGTTTCTCTGAACCGCATCTTGGATTACTAAATTAACAGAAATATGCTACACTTAGTGTTTCATCATTACAGTTCATCTCTCACTAGAATATATTTGTTTTGTTAAATGTCAAGGCATCTTATGAATGTAAGTGGAACATCTTGCCCCTAAACACCTCCCACTTGAATTACTGGCCATTGAAAGAAGAGAACTGAACTGGACAGGTTAGCAAAATGGTATTTTCCTCATTCATCCATCAATATTTAAGAACTGTTTCTCCCTTGTGGATAATATCTCTGGCAATGTTCTTGTTCCATTAACATCACGTCTCTTCTGAGAAAGCTGGCAAACCCAGTGAATGCTCAAGCCTCTTGATAAAGCTGCACATTTGAACTGGATCTCTGCTCTCTGGAATTAATGTTCCCCATGCCAACTAGCGCCAGTGAAGCACTGAGTTGATGCAGCTATCTTCAATAATAATTTTATATTTGTACATTAACCAGCAGACTGACAGCTGCAAATGGGCTCGGTTTTAATGGGTTGATCTCTATTTTCAGCATTTCTGAGAATTTCCTCTTCTCTGTCTTGCTAATCCTTTCAGCATCAGTCTTTCAAAGTCCAGGCTTCTATATGAGTCGTTACAAATGACCAAGGCTCCTTTGACAACGTCTCCCAAATCCAGGATCCTCACTATCTAAAAAGACAAGGGTGGCACCTGTAATGGGAACACCATCACCTAGGAGTCACATAACCGAGACAACAAGGTGCAGAGCTGGATGAACACAGCAGGCCAAACAGCATCATAGGAGCAGAAAGGCTGATGTTTTGGGCCTAGACCCTTCATCAGAAATGGGGGAGGGGAAGGGGGTTCTGAAATAAATAGGGAGAGAGTGGGAGGCGGATAGAAGATGGATAGAGGAGAAGATAGGTGGAGAGTAAACATACAGGTCGAAGAGGCGGGTATGGAGCCAGTAAAGGTGAGTGTAGGTGGGGAGTTAGGGAGGGGATAGGTCAGTCCAGGGAGGACGGACAGGTCAAGGGGGCGGGATGAGGTTAGGAGGTAGGAGATGGGGGTGCAGCTTGAGGTGGGAGGAGGGGATAGGTGGAAGGAAGAACAGGTTAGGGAGGCGGGGACAAGCTGGGCTGGTTTTGGGATGCGGTAGGGGAAGGGGAGATTTTGAAGCTTGTGAAATCCACATTGATACCATTGGGCTGCAGGGTTCCCAAGCGGAATATGAGTTGCTGTTCCTGCAACCTTCAGGTGGCATTGTTGTGGCACTGCGGGAGGCCCAGGATGGACATGTCGTCTGAGGAATGGGAGGGGGATTTGAAATGGTTCGTGACTGGGAGGTCCAGTTGTTTATAGCGAACCGAGCGTAGGTGTTCTGCAAAGCAGTCCCCGAGCCTCCGCTTGGTTTCCCCGATGTAGAGGAGGCCACAACGGGAACAGCGGATGCAGTATACCACATTGGCAGATGTGCAGGTGAACATCTGCTTGATGTGGAAAGTCTTCTTGGGGCCTGGGATGGGGGTGAGGGAGGAGGTATGGGGGCAGGTGTAGCACTTCCTGCGGTTACAGGGAAAAGTGCCGGGTGTGGTGGGGCTGGAGGGGACTGTGGAGCGGACAAGGGAGTCACGGAGAGAGTGGTCCCTCCGGAAATCAGATAAGGGTGGGGAGGGAAAGATGTCTTTGGTGGTGGGGTCGGATTGCAGATGGCGGAAGTGTCGGAGGATGATGCGTTGGATCCGGAGGTTGGTGGGGTGGTACGTGAGGATGAGGGGTATTCTTTTTTGGTTGTTATTGCGGGGACGGGGTGTGAAGAATGAGTTGCGGGAAATGTGGGAGACACAGTTGAGGGCGTTCTCGACCACTGAGGGGGGGATGTTGCAGTCCTTGAAAAACGAGGACATTCGGTGAGAGAATCATAGGCTGGTGCTGAGGGATGTAAGGCTAAACTGAGAATAACGGTTAACAAGGTCATGTTGGTGAAGAGCAATTAAACATAAAAGTAAAGAAAAAAAATAACAGAAATAAAAAGGGGCTACAAGTAAGCATTGTATTTCAATAGTATCTTTCAGTAGATTAAATGAGAACATTTTCTCTCCTAGTGGCAGCAGGGTTGGTAATCAGGAGATCTATATCACACCTCACAACCAATTCATTGCTTTTCAAAGAGTAGTGACTGTTGTATTGTAAGACACATAGTGACCAATTTACATACAGCAAGCTCTCAGTTAAGCAGCAATCTGGCAATAAGCAGGTTATCTATTTTAGTGAGAACATATAGGGTATTAATTTACCATGTCCGAGTTCACCATTCCCTTGGTCCTTCGCTGGGAGTTCTAGCCAAGATTTTGTGCTCAGGACCCTGGAGTGGAACTCCAACCCATGAACTTGTGACTCACAGATAAGTATATTGTTCCCTGAGCCAGAGCTGCATCCATACTGACTATCTTATCAATGTTTTGTTATAATTCCAAATAAAATTATATGTATTCTTCTTGGATTTCTTCATCGAGGAGCAAAAACCAATTAAAGAGTTAGATTGATAGGATATCTTATTAGAACATAAAACTGGAAGGCAAAGGAATAAATAAAAGACTCAATTCCTAAGCTTTGCACAGGGATCTCAATAATCTAAATGATTGCTCATGAATGACCTAAATTGAACAGCAAGTTCAGGAGATTCATAACTGATGGTTCATCTCTTCATCCCCTGAACTCACAGGATAATTTGTGTCATAACAATAGCCAGCACCTTGAACATACTGTTAGTTTTCCAGCCAGATCAGCCCAATACACTTATCAAGCAATGGGAAGTGCTTTGTTGTTCCAATTGCTTTTAATTACTGTATTCTGTAAGTTCCAGTGCGGAGCATTACTGAAAGGTATGGGTCTTGCTTCTCTCACCGAGTAGCACTCCGCTACTGTTGCAAGGTAAAGTGCACCTTTTCAGATATTACTGTACTCTCACTGCATTTTTATATTTGTAATCAACACAGATAGTAAAAAGATTTTCTAGCTTTGCTCCAGATCAGTTGGTCCAACACTTCTCCCATTCTAAAGGAACACCTTTAAATTATAAAGTAATTATATTGAATGGAGAGCACAGAAACCTGCAGTCTACACTCTACACAGGTCTCTTCCCATGGAATGCCATCTCACCCCATCTACATATCCTTCAATTCCTTTTTCCTTCACGGGCTGAATTTTACTGAAGTAGGGTATATCGCTTACACACACGCACACACACGCACACACACACACGCGCACGCACAAGCACACATACACACACAAGCACGTGCGCCAAACCACACCCCACCCCGCCCACCTGCCTTAAAGGTTGGTCGTGAACCACTGGTCTTTAAAAAGGCCGCTCCACTGTGATGATACGCTGCAGGTTACCTCAACAAGGATCTTCTACCCCTTAGCAAAAGAAATCCTGCTCCCAAGAGAGTTGACTAAGCTCTTGCAGTGCCTTCAGTTGCAGACCTTAAAAATAGACAATGGAGAACTGCAAACAGTCCTACAATGAAGACTGCATGGAACCCAGACTCAGATAGATTTTGGGCATGGGACAGTGTGGAGAGTCCAGTGATGGAGACCAAGAAGGCAGGCATAATGTGCCATTTGGATGGGGAGCAGCTTTACCTCCAACACACATGGGATACTTTCCACAAAAAGAGGTAACCCCCACTCCTTTCATTTCACTTTTTTCAACCATTGCTGTTCACTGCCGTCTGCCTTTCACCACAATCCACATTAAGGTGTGGGCAACATATTATTTGGGTCAATTGTCTTGTTAACAAGTTCAACTGCCCTTTAATGAGCTTTCTGAAAATGGTAGGCAGGCTGTCATTTTGTCACCTGTCGAGCTTCCATATTAGAGGAAATTGATGTTGACCTTGCTTACCATTTGATATAATCACACCACAATTTATGCATTCGTGGAATGCCAATAGTTATGACTTCTGTACATAAATCCATCTCCACGTCTTTATCCAGCTTTCCCTTTGATGTATATATACTGTTCACCCCAACCATTCCTTTGTCAACACCCAATGGTAAAGGTTTTCCTGAATCTCCTGTTGGATTTATCAGTGACTATCTCATATTAACGGTCTCTGATTTTGAATTAGTGGTAATATCATCTCCATGTCAACCTATCAAACACTTGAAATACCATTAACAAGTCAAACCCCTCAACGCTTGTGATGGATTGCTGATTACTTTGTGCGCTTTTCCCATTCTATCAATTTCTAAACCATTGATTTGACACATACACTCAATTGCCAATCATCATATTTCTTGACATTTTAATAAGCGTATCCTGAAGCTGCTGGGATAGTTAAATTAGAGCTTTTCACGAATGGCATTTTTACTGGCACCAAACACCCTGGTGTATTTAATAGAATAACAGGACAACCACTCTCTCAGGAGTGAATGCAGGTGCTCAGCTACGTGGCCACGGTAGCCCAAGTCAAACATAGACATGTATGGGAATTCCTAGAGGCATGGTTCTCAACCTGTAATGCCGTCAACAAACGGATAGAATTGGACCCCATATACAAACCCATACAGATCAAAACCGGAAATGACCATACTCACCATAACGGACCGGACAGTATAAATTCCAAGCAGAGTAGAACAACATCGCTTCAGCGGAGGCTTCACTGATGATGTTACCTCGCACGGTGACGAAACGTCTGAACGAAAACACGCCAGCTCGGCGAGCAAGTCAACAACCTCACTCAGCTATGTGGGCCAAGTACAAGAACGCTCCAGCTCCATGATTTTCTTCAGCCCTGCCATGTTCCAAGATCTCTTCAATCCTAAAATTCGAGACTGTTGGGCATCCCAGGTTAATCCCTACATTCCACTACTCTGAGCCTCTGAAATTCCCTCCCTAAATGCCTCTACTCTAAATATTCCTAGGTGTTAGATTTTAAGATTTCCTTTTATCGACACATTCACTTTGCTAGTCTGACAACGCCAAGATGCCATTTTATGAATAACACCATATAGAGTTTGATTTTGCCTCACTTAAGCTCAAAATATTGACAAGCTAAATTATGAGTGGTCGGCAGCAATGTATAATTGGAAAGAGACCCTCAATTATACTGTAATTCCAGAATAGTGATTATGGTTTGCACTACTGCCTCACAGCGCCAGGGACCCGGGTTCGATTCCACCTTCAGTCGACTGTCTGTGTGGAGTTTGCATATTCTCCCAGTGTCTGCGTGGGTTCCCTCTGGGTGCTCTGGTTTCCTCCCACAGGCCAAAGATGTGCAGGTTTGGTGGATTAGCCATGCTAAATTGCCCACAGTGTTCAGGGATGTGTAGATTAGGTGGGTTAGACATGGGAACTGCAGGGGTAGGGGAATGGGTCTGGGTGGGATGCTCTTTGGAGGGGTGGTGTGGACCTGTTGGGCTGAATGGCCTGTTTCCACACTGTAGGGATTCTATGATATGATTAATATTAACGAATAAAGTCTGGATTTAATTTTTTTTTCTTCCAATGTCCTTATACTAACTATCAGTGTTTTAAAACTGCTGTGAGAAACAGGCTGTGGGAATAGCAAAAACAAGATTCACCCAGAATCTGATTAGCTCAAACTGTCTTTGGATCTTAAAGCCATGGAGGCATAAATGAATTGAGGTCTACTATTCTAAGAGATAAAACAGCCAGTTCAAAATGGCCCAGTGACCTATGTTTAAGGCAATTTACAGATAGGTATTTTCTAATCAACCCACTCAGAAATGCTATTATATACCTCTGGAGTATGTAGGATTTGAAATGGGCTTCCTGGCTTAAATTTACAGTTAGAAAAGGCCAATAAAATTATTGCATCACCACACTATCAGCAAATTGAGTTTTAACAGCTACTTTTAATTAAGGGGTGTTGATTCCAAAGGATCTACAGAATAATTGGGTTCTGGATGTCATGTTTTTGAGTACACTGTGAGGGCAGTAGAAATGTGGCTGTGCCTCAGATCAGGTTTTAGATTGATCTAAAAGTAATGGCAGTCAAGGACTTTATGCCCGGGTTTTCGCAAGTTTTAGGACAGTTAAGCTTGGATTGCTGTCTACATGAAAACTTGAGGTTATCTCCAGCCACACACAGTGATGGGAAGAAGTCGTCAGTTCAGTGAGATGCAATAGTTTTATGGGATCATTAGGATCCACATTAATTACAAAGAAAACAGACAGGTTTCAATAACCTCCCAGGAGCAGTATTTCTGGCAATGGGGCATTCTCTTCAAATGCACTAGAGTACTGTTGAGACTATGTGTACAAATTACCGAAGACTGAACTCCATGCCTTCTGATGCACAGGCAACAAAGCTCAATGCAGGTTTTCTGAAGAAAGGTCCCAACCTGAAACATCAACTTTCCTACTCCTCTGATGCTGCCTGGCCTGCTGTGTTCCTCCAGCTCCACATTGTGTTATCTCTGACTCCAGCACCTGCAGGTCTTGCTATCTCCTCTCTTTAAAGTGCAGCGCTTCATGTTCCACATAGCTACTCTTACAGCCATCTGGACTTAACATTGAGTTCAAATATTTCTGATCATGAACTCTGTTCTCAATTAGACACACATACATACTTGGCACAAAAAAAAGGATTAAAGTTTTCATGTTTTGCTTTCAGAGAGCAGTTTATTATTCTGAGATTGACATTCACTCAACTAATTGTACAGACAGACACACAGTTAAATTCATAGCACTCAAAATAAAGGGTGAATTTTGATAACATGCATTTTCTTTCAGGCAAAAGTGATGCAAGGGGCCTGTGTCTGTAACGATGTTTTTGATGTTTAATTTTTCCCACCCTGTACCCTATCCCTGGCCTTCCCTAGTTCTTCCTCCTGTCTCCCCTCTTACAACAGTAGAAAAGCCATCACGTTCCTCCCTCTCTTCAATTAAAAAGAAGATTCATACTTGACTCCAAATGTTGGCCCTATTTCTCTTTCCACAAGATTTGGTGGATTTTCACACAATTTTACAATTTAAATACAATCTGAGCCCAATTGGCACTCACATGAATTTTAAAAAAACTATGTGGCATAAGAAATAGGTGCAATGATATGTCACACAGTCCCTCAGACCTGCTCTGTGGAGAAAAGGGGGCAGTGAAACGCAATGTTGGACTTTTTATCAAATAAATTGTTTGCAGGAGTACAAATGACCCAGAACATGAGTGTCCCAAAAGGATTCATGTGAGATTCCGTTCCAGATCATCTTAGAGAATGTGTTCACACATTTATTTTGAAGCAGGCAAGCACAGAAATGTAAATAACTGTATTAGGAATTTTGTAACCCACAGTATAATTTCAGCACCCTTGTGTTTGTGCTTTTCTCGCACTATCTTTCCAAATGTTGAAATCTGGTGCTTTAAAAAGGATTATCTACTCCCCTTTCTCACCCATCTTGGCGCACAACAGCACACAACAGCTTTGCAAAATAAAGCAACACCTCGAATTTAAAATGATCATCCTTGCGTTCAAATCCGCCATGGACTCCCACCCATCCCTATTTCTGTAACCTCCTCCATCACTAAACTGTCTAACATCTCTTGCTTCTCCAATTCTAGCCTCCTTTGAGCGATATCATTGGTGTCCAAGCCTTCATCTGCTTCTGTAATCGCCTCTCTGAATCTCGGTGTGTATGTCTGTCACTTCCTTCAAAATACTCCTTAAAAACTATCCATTTGACCAAGCTTTTGGTCATCTTACTTAATATCCACTTTTGAAGTTTAATAATATCCACAACTTTCTGCTGAGAAGTAAATACCCACATTGCAATATTTAATAATAATTACATTTTCGGACAACATCTATGGTACAACCTTTATGGGTAAGTTTAGATATGAAGATGGAGTTAGTTAAACTGCTCAGATGTCATTTTTGCAACATTGAATTCAACACCGGTATTTGCCTAAATATACTTTCTGACACAAGTTGTGGTGTAGTTGGGCTCTCTGCCCAGAATATTCTAGTAAAATATGTAGGAATATGAAATACTACAGTTGAAAAAAACCATGCAACCCAACAAACCAACGACAACTCCTCTGAAGAGTGATCCAATTAGTCTCACCACTTCATTTTTTTTTCCAAATCCTTGAATTCTTTTCTCCTTTGAGTGGTTATCCGATTTTTGCAAGCTATTGTTCAATCTACATCTAACACTCAATGGGCATAACATCCCAAATCACAAAGATTAGTTGTGTAAAAAAAATTTTCATGATGCCACCTCTAGTTCTTTTGCCAATCGTCTTAATATTTCTGCCCTTATCAACCCTTCAGCAATTGGAAACATGTGTTCTTTATTTGCTGTCTCTTAAAACCTGCACAATTTTAAACACAATTGCCCGAAACGTCAGCCTTTTTGCTCCTATGATGTTGCTTGGCCTGCTGTGTTCATCCAGCCCTGCACCTTGTTGTCCCACAATTCTTTACTGTTAGGCAACATTAGGCAGATATCAACTTCTGCTCTTGTAATATGTCATTACATTTGAGTCAAACCCCTTTTACTTGTCAAGCTGTTCTGACATCAAAATTGGGGAATTGAGTCAAAATTGTAACCTTTGGTTCATTGTAACCCAATATAAACTGTACAGGAACGCGGGGCCAATGAACTTTAGTAATTGAGCTTGAATTATGAAGCAGTGGGAAACTATGTTGGATTTTTATAGCCAGAAGAAAATCTGTCTTTCACAAATGGGTCTTCAAGCATTGAATGCATATTTATGAGCACAGATTAACATGATAATCAGACTGGCAACTGCAGCAATTCTAGCTAACAGACTTTTAATCAAAACTATGAAGCTCCTTACTCAACACTTAACATCAGCAGTCCCTCCACTTTCAGCTCAGTAGTATATAGGCACCATACCACCCATTACACAGCCAAGACAAAGATTGCTGCACGACAACCAATCAAAAGATAGCAAGATTTTCTACGGGTACTTAACAAAGGAAAAAAGTAAGTAAAATGAGTATTTGTCCTCTAGAGAGTGAAAATGGGGAATTAATAGGAGGTAATAAGGAAATGGCAGATGACAGGAACAAATATTTTATTATCTTTTACTATGTCTTGTCTAGAGAAGATAAGAAAATTCTAGCAATAGTTGTAAATCACATGTTGGAAGGATAGAGGAACTTAAAAAAGTTACTGTCATTAGGAAGTGCTACTGAGAAAACTGATGAAACTGTGGACTGATACGTCACTAGTTCAAATGGACTTCATCTTAGGGCCTTAAAAGAGCTGACGAAGAAAGTGGTAGATGTATTTGTGTTAAATTTCCAAAATTCCCTAGATTCAGGAAAGCTTCCATCAGACCAGAAAGGAGATAATATAATCCCCGTACTGAAGAAGGGAAGGAGGCAGAAAGCGGAAATTGTAAGCCGAGATAGTAGGAACTGCAGATGCTGGAGAATCCGAGACAACAAGGTGCAGGGCTGGATGAACACAGCAGGCCAAGCAGCATCACAGGAGCAGAGAGGCTTTGTAAGCCAGTTAGTTTGAGGTCTGTTGTTGACAAAGTGTTAGGATTGATCACCTAAGAAGTTACAACTGTGTGCTTAGAAAACTCAATGTAATTGTTAAGAGTCAGCATGAATTTGTCAAAAGGAAATCATAAAACTAATTTATTGTACTGTTTTGAAGAAGCAACATGTGCTGTGGATAAATGGGAGTTGGTGGACGTATTGTATTTGGATTTCCAGAAGACAATTAGTAAGGTGCCACATCAGAAGTTATTGCAGAAAGTAAAAGCTCATGGCATTGGGGGTAATATATTTACCATGATTAGAAGACTGGTTGGCTGGCAGAAAACAGAGTAAGCATAAATGTGTCTTTTCCAATTGGTAGGATGTCAGCAATGGAGTCCATGCTGAGGCCTCAACTTTTCACAGTTTACATCAACGGCTTAGCTGAGGAGACCAAAGATAAAGTAGCTACATTTATTAATGTTATAAAAAAGGAAGAACTTAGAATAATCATCATCACTAGGGAAAAAGTACTGAGCAAACTACTGGGATTGAAGGTAGACTAGTCCCAGGGCCTGATGGCCTGCATCCTAGGGTCTTAGAGATAGAGTAAACAGAGATCATGGATCCATTCGTTATAATACTTGAAAACCCCTGGATGTGGGAAAGCTCCCCGTGGGTTGGAAGATACTAACATAACACGCTTATCAAAAAGTGAGGGAAGCAGAAAGTAGGAAACTTCGCACCATTTAATTTAACATGTGCCTTTGGGAAACTGTTAGAATCCATTAGTAAACAAGTAATAACAGGATATTTGGAAAGTCAAAATACAATCCATCAGAGTCAACATGGTTTTATGTAGGGTAAGTTATGTTTGACAAATTTGCTAGAGCTCTTTCAAGATGCAACAAGCAATGTGCATATTGGGGATCCTGAAGATGTAGTATATTTGGACTTCTAGAAGGTATTTTTCCCTTTTCATTTCTCTTCTTATACGTCACCCTTTCCACTGCCCTTGTGTTTGTCTTTCTCTTCTCTTTCCATTTCTGTTTGCTTTTCATTTTTCTTCTTATGTTTCTCATTTTCTTTTAATTCAATTTTTTTTTACTATTTTTAACTGAACCTTTGCTATTTCTAGTAGTGATACATCAATTTCAGCCTTCTCTCCTTTAAACCCTAAATGCTAAGTGATCACTTTGAACATCTCATCCTCACAAGAGCTTGCTTTTATTTTCACCTTCAATCTAATTGCTAACTCCCTCAGTTCAACCTTAGTCAAAGATTTCAAATTGTCCACTGTTATATCTTCCACTCCCAGAAATTTTGGAGCAACAGTCAAAGCCAGTGAAATTCCAACCCATGTAATATACTTCACAACAACACTTGTTTCTGATCTCACAATGTAGTTGTGTCAGTTATTCCTCACCATGAGACCAAAGGAAGAAAATGTCATCAATGTGTCTGGTCTATAGCATTGGTTGGAGGGCCTGTGTAGCAAAGAAATCTTGAATGAACTTCTGCATGAAAATGTTGGCATACTGGGGTGCAAAGCTCTAGTCGAATCGGCAGATAGTTGTCTGTAGTGTGAGAGATAGTAGGAACTGCAGATGCTGGAGAATCTGAGGTAACAAGGCGTAGAGCTGGATGAACACAGCAGGCCAAGCAGCACCACAGGAGCAGGAAGGCTGACGTTTCGGGCCTAGACCCTTCATCAGAAATGGGGGAGGGGAAGGGGGTTCTGAAATAAATAGGGAGAG
>NC_063334.1:27419396-27542041 GCF_021869965.1 Rhincodon typus
AAAATAAAACCTGACCCCAGTTTAAAACACAGACAGATTCTAAGCAAGACCTCACACCTAAAATGCATTGTTTGACCTGAGCTGTCACCTCTTGTATACATTAATAAAACCTTTAATTATCTCTGGATAACGACTTGAAAGGAATCTGGATTTTGCATTTCAGTCAGTAGTCTTCCTAACTGATTAAAGATTCAACAAGAGGCAGCCAGTTTCAGGGCTGTTACCTATCTGCTTTTAAATTCTGTGTCTTATGCCCTCTCTCTCACGCTATGCCTGAGGAAGGAGCTGAGCTCTGAAACATTGCATTTTCAAATAAACCTGTGGGACTATAACCTGGTGTCGTGTGATTTTTGACTTTGTCCACCCCAGTCCAACACCGGTACCTCCACACCATGGCCCTCGGAAATGGCCTAGCAAGCCACTCAGTTGTATCACTTACCACGAAATCTCAACAAAGAAATAAAAACAGGCAGACCATCTGGAATTGACCTTGCACCGGAAAAGACAATGGCAGAAACAACCCTGTTGACCCTGCAAAGGCCTCCTTACCAACATCTGTGGGGCTGTGATAAAATTGGGAGAACTGTCTCACAGACCAGTCAAGCAACTGCCTAACATAGTCATACTAATAGAATCAAACCAGACAGAAAATGTCCCAGATACCGCCATCACCATCTCTTAATATTTCCTGTCCCACCGGCAGGACAGGCCCAGCCGAGGTTGAGGCACCATGGTGTACAGTCAGGATAGAGTTGCTCTGGGACTCTTCAACATTTGACTTGGAACCGAAACAGGTTAAACATGGGCAAGCAAACCTCCTGCTGATTACCAAATGTCCTTCTCCCTCAGCTGATGAATCATGGAATCTCTACAGTGCAGAAAGAAGGCATTTGACCCATCGACTCTGCACCAACTCTCCAAAAAGCATCCCACCCAGACTCAGCACCCCCACTCTATCCCTGTAACCCTGCATTTAGCATGGCCAAACCATCTAAACTGCACATCTTTGCAATATAGGAGCACCCACAGGAAACCCACGAAACACAGGGAGAACATAATAACTCCAACACACAGTTGCTTGAAGGTGGAATTAAACCCAGGTCCCTAGTGCTGTGAGGCAGCAGTGCTAACCACTGAGCCATCATGGGTTAGCCCCACCCCAAACATCTGAGATGGGATTTGAACCACTGGCTTTGGTGACCAGTGCCTTATCCATAAGGCAACCGGGGTCACTGAATCAGTCCTCCTCCATTTTGAACAACACTTGGAGGAAGCACTGAGGGTGGCAAGGCTGCGAAATGTACTCTGGGTGGGAGATTTCAATGACCATCACCAAGAGTGGCCTGGCCACATTACTATTAATTGAACTGGTTGGACCTTAAAGGACATAGCTACTAGACTGGATCTGCGACAGGTGGTAAGGGAGCCAACAAGAGGGAAAAACATACTTGACCTCATCCTTACCAAGTTGCCAGCTGCCAATCCATCCATCCAGTATCTGTATCTATAAGAGGGACTGCCACACAGTTCTTGTATCCCCTTCACATTGAGAATATCCTCCATCATGTTGTATGGCACTATCACTGTGCTAAATGGGACAGACTTTGACCAGTTCTGGCAACTCAAGACTGGGCATCGATGAGGCATTTTTGGCCATGAACAGCAACAGAATTGTACTCCAGCACAACTTGCAACCTCATGGCATATTCCCCACTCAACCATCAAACCAGGGGATCAACGCCGGTTCCACAGAGAGTGCAGGAGGGCATGCCAGGAGTAGCACCAGGCAGACCTAAAAATGAGGTGTCAATCTGATGAAGCCACCAAACAGGACTACTTGCACACCAAACAGCATAAGCAGCAAGTGATAGACCGAGGTAAGTGATCCCACAACCCAATGGATCAAATCTAAGCTCTGCAGTCCTGCCATATCCAGTCATGAATGGTGATGGACAAATAAACAACTCACTGGACAAGGAGGCTCCAAAACTATCCCCGTCCTCAATGACGGAAGAGAACAAAACATCCGTGCAAAAGACAAGGCTGAAGCATTCGCAACAATCTTCAGCCAGAAATGCCGAGCAGATGATCCATCTTGGCCTCCTCCAGTGGTCCCTAGCATTAAGACGCAAATTCGATTCACTCCATGTGATATCAAGAAACAGTTGGAGACTCTGGATAGTGCAAAGGCCAAGGGCCCTGAGAACATTTCAGCAAAACTTGAAAACTTGTGCTCCAGAACTAGCTGCTCCCCTACCCTTGCAGTGCAGTTACAACACTGGCATTTATCCAAAATGTGGAGAATTGCCTAAGTATATCCTGTAACTAACTCATGAAAGGAGACCATTCAGCCCATCATATAGTGCTGACTCTATGTCTAATGGCACACACCCATGCTTTATTCCCCCATTGCACTGAAAGAATTTGCCCTTCAAATATTTATTCAGTTTCCCTTCTGAAAGCTACGTTTCCACCTGCTTCCATCACCTTTTCAGGCACCACATCCCATAATGACACATAACATACAAATAAATCTCCTTATTTCCAATCTGGCATGCTTGCAAGTGCTCAATGCAACATATAAAATCCTGTTGGCAAATGAAGTTAATGTTTGAAAACCGATAATCCATTCAGGCATGCTGGATTTAAAAAAAGTAGATTGAGAATCTAATTTGTTTTTTTCTCTCTCTGACAAGTTTAAATCATCACAAGTTTAGAATTTGCTTTACTCCTGAGATGGGAATAAGTTTCAGAATACTAGGCAGCTCATACAAACATATAACATACAAAATGTCATTGCCCTTAGACACCAGATTTCACAGCAATAAAGAAATGAGGTGCTGAAATCAAACGGTCTCTGCTCTCTCAGGTAGGTGGAAATGGTCTCAAGATAACAGTTTGAAGAGGAGCTGTGGAGTTCTCACTGCTTCCGGGATATTGTTCCTGAATCCACATCACTAGAAAACAGATAATCTAATCTGCATAACAAGGTGTAGAGCTGGATGAACACAGCAGGCCAAGCAGCATCAGAGGAGCAGGAAAGCTGACATTTCGGGTCTAGACCCTTCTTCAGAGACTGTTTGATTTCAGCACCTCATTTCTTTATTGCTGTGAAATCTGGTGTCTAAGGGCAATGAGATTTTGTATGTTATATGTTTGTATGAGCTGCCTAGTATTCTGAAACTTATTCCCATCTCAGGAGTAAAGCAAATTCTAAACTTGTGATATCTCAGATTCTCCAGCATCAGCAGTTCCTACTATCTCTGTAACAATCTAATCTGCATGACAAGGGAGTTTGTGGAAACATGCTGTGTGCAAAATGTCTGCTGTGTTTCCTACTTTACAATAGTGTCTTCACATACTTTTCCTAAAATGTCTTTTTTATTTCATTAACTGTGAATTGCTTTGCGATGCATTAAGATCCTGAATGTTCCTGCATCATTTATATGCACTATGTATTCTGTGAATTCATCTAGATTTGAAACATTAGCTTGCTCTCTCTCCATGGATGCTGTCTGACCCGCTGTGATCTTCAGCATTTGTTGGTTTCAGTCTGTGAATTCTGTGATAAGTTACTCACCACCAAACTCCTTAAAACATATCCACCATCTACAAGTACAAATCAGGAGTCACACACACTCCAACAACACCCAAGAAGCTCAAGCACTGCAGATCAAATCTCCAAACATTGATAGCTCTGCAGGGTCACTTGGCAGTATGTAGCTTAAATTTAAAATATCTATCTGTACATAGAATAATAGCCCCCTGATGAATATTGGTCTTGCATTCAGAAGTTTGATCACTCAATTCCTTGCATCGAATCATCCAGGACAAAGCAGCTGCTGATTGTCACCTCATCTACCATGTTCAGTATTCAATCCTTTCATACTGACGCAGCAGTGTGTACCATCTATAAGGTGCACTGCAGCTACTCATCAAGCCTCCTTCAGCAACACCTTTCAAACCCATCTACCATCCAGAAAGCCAAGGGCAGCAGATACATGGGAGCACCACCTCCAACCATACACCACCCAGACTCAGAAATATATTGGTGTTCCTTCAGTAATGCAGGGTCAGAATCCTGGAACTCACTCTGTAACACCACTGTCAGTGTACTTACACAATAAGGACTGCAATGGTTCAAGAAAGCAGCCACCTGCTCCAGGGCAATTAGGGATTTGCAATACATGTTGGCCTAGCCAGCAACATTCAGCCTCTGGAGTAAATTTTTAAAAAATCAACTTCTATTCATCTTGATTTATTTGTGTATCTTTACTCTTTTCTATTGCTGTTCTGTTTGTTTTTCTTTCCTTCTACACAGTTCATTATCATTCCTGGGATCAGTGAAAGTTTTAACAGTTAAAGTGTAATTAATGTATTAGCTAGGATGCCTTTCTCAAGTGGCACTATGACACACGCTTATTAGAGACAAACAGCTTGATGTGATGGAACCTCTGCAGCATATTAAGCTCCCATTGGTGTTTGAGATCCCGTTGGCAACATTAAAACAACTTTGAAGAGTGATACTTGCAGCTGACTGTCAACCGGGGTAATTATATAATTTATGTGATGGTGGATCACAGGCCAGTAACTTGAAATTTGCCAATCTGCCTGATGAACTTCATTATTTAGTTAATTAAAAAAGAACTGCCTTTGCCACTAAGCGAAACAGCAACAACAGTGTTATCAAACGCTGTCCAAACATCAGATGTGGTTCCTTTCAGTGTCATATGGCTGAGTCACCAAGATTTGGCAAAGGATTAAAGAACAGATTGAAAACTGAGCTAAGTCTTGGAGAGGATATCTAAACATAACGCTTCTCAAGTACTTCACAATTTAAAGGAGGGCATTCAACACATTTGCAGGGCTGAAACATTCTTTGGGATGAGGGAGGTGCTCTTAAAGCACAGGCTGTTGCACCTAAATTTCTCTCTAAAACAGCAATATATGTCTATGTGCACTGAGAGGGGAGTTGTCAGCTTAGCTCAGTGATAACACTTTCTGTCTCAGAGCAAAAGTCCTAAGATCAAGGGCCACACATAACCTAAGCTAACACTTTAGTGCAGCACTATGGGAGGACTGAAAGACCCACAGGCCTTGTTTGTTGGAAAAGGTAATAAACTTATGACTTCATTTAAATGTTCAGTGACACAGACACGATCACACTGCCCTATATGAAGAGCAGATGTGTTCTAGTTGATTCAGTAAACCAGGCCTAAATTCCATGGAGTTTTGAAGAATGAGGTGATCTAATAGAAAAATATAAATTTGTTTAGAAGCTGTCACCCCAGGAATCAGCCTCGTGAACCTTCTCTGGACTATCCCCAATTCCACTATTCTCTTCATTCTATAAAGTGTGGGAACTATGATGCGCAGCAACCAAGCCTGCAGTAGGCATTTGCAAACTGCAACAAAACTTCCCCCGTACAGCAGCAGCATAGCTATTACTGCAAAATAAATATCTATAATCAAAAAAACAAAGTCACATTAGCATGACGTGGTATTAGAAATAATACTACCAGAAAGATTTAATTTTAGTGATGGGCCAAATAGAACACCAAATTGTACATCTTGGAGAAAACAATTCTTAAGATCAAGAATAACTTCCAAATTAGATAATAAATCAGAAGCTGAACAAGTATTTTCACATTTATATACAATTAAGAGTATATCTGACTATGTCATCACTTGTTAAAGTATAAAAGAAGGGGCATATATCTTTGAAGAAGTACTGCAATCCTTTGACAATTACCTCAACCTCAGAACTAATAAAATCATTGAAAGAGCACAATTTAATAGCTAAGTTCAGAATCCAAGGGGATCTACAGATGATTTCATTAATGATGTCTACAGATTAGGGGAAAAGTGTGACTGTGGTGATTTCAAGTCAGAATTCATATGAGACAGAATTGTTGTAGCAATTGCTACTGAGATTTTGTCCGATTTATTACAGTCCAAAGAAGACTCTAGAGATGTCTATTCAGATGATGAGTGAAACAAGTCTGAACGCAACATAGATCAAATCAAAGAGGCAAAGGTCAACCTTGGCACAGGAAATTAATTGAATCCATTCAATTATTAAGGTACAAAACCACAAATGGCACACATAAGAAACCAAAACATCAAGTAAGACTGGCACTAAAAGTCTTTTTCAGTGCTGTAGGTAAGCAAAAAACACACTTCACGGGCACAGTGCCTGGATATTAAAAATGAATGTTTTATTTGTCACATAACGGGTCACTTTCAAAATTGTTCTAAAGTAGGACCCAGACACAAAAAAGCAGAAAGTCAAAGAGCTACCAAAACAAAGAGGTTAATGAGGTTGAATGGATTACAACAAAAGGTAAACCTGAAGTATTCCTAGTTGAAATTGTGATCTCAAACTACACTTTGTCAAACTAACATTTATATCAATGGTCATCTCACAAATTTCAAGGTAGACATGAATGCGAATGTCACTATATTATCAGATACTAAGAGATGGTTAAGAAAGCACTGTCTACACAGAACAACAGTACAACTACATGATACAGGAGGCATAGTAATTAAGATTAATGCTATCCTACTGATAATTCTCAACTATAAGGGATGACAAATAGTAGAAAACCTATACATACTTCACAATCAAGAATTCTCATTCTTGAGTAAGAATGTGTGTCTCGAGCCAAATCTTCTTCAAATGGAAAATGGAATTAAACAAGTTCCATTCACTTTAGCGATGTTGGCATAAGACTTTGTTTCATATTGTCAGTGAGATGAGAACCTGTGACTATACTGGTTTGGCATAAATGTTTTCCATTGCTATCAACATTGAAGAGTACAGATTGCAAGAATCAACAAGGTTTATGAGGAAACACAAGCACTGAGATAGTTAATGAGCAGTACACATGATTTGAACTAATTGATGAATCTATAACTGATGTAAGTTAGAGTGCAACACGACTTCCTGAACAAACAGTCATAACAAATGTGAGTCTGATGTTAAATATGAGGTGATTCAGAAGAGGCAAGTCCAAGCAAATTATTTGACTTCCTTATCTTCCCATAAAGAGTCATCAGTAACTGTGACAAACATCATACCCAGGAAGAAACAATCCTGAAACAGCAGAACTGAGGAAGGGAATATGTTGATTTCACAAATAATGCATTTGCTCCAGGTGAATGGGAATGTCCAAAATAGTCAACAAGTTGAAATAAAGTGTCTATGTAGTTCAACACAGCCTACAGGTAGATCGAGAACAAAAATCTGCTGACAGAGATTGAACACATGGTGCATACAACACCATGGAAGCCATCGCTGAGTGGGAAGATGACTGTTCAACAATTCAGGGCACTTCACAGAAAAAAATTGTCTGTTTCAGCAGGAAAGACATCCTTCATGAAGGAAATCCAAAAGATTAGTGTTTCTCCAATTTGAAAGGGACAGAAATACAGACCTGAGACTGTCAGGAGAAGAATCAAAGACAATTGTCTTCCATCCAGCAAAGTTCCAGTCTCCCAAGACTGAGGAGAACACATTGTGGGAGAATAGTGAGCCCTCCTCTTAGTCTCTGTAACTGTCATTGATCTATTATATCATTGTAACCTATAACGAGTTGTTAACATGTAATAATTTACTTCTTGTTCAATACAAGAGCC
The DNA here is from genome assembly GCF_021869965.1 of Rhincodon typus. NCBI lineage: Eukaryota > Metazoa > Chordata > Chondrichthyes > Orectolobiformes > Rhincodontidae > Rhincodon > Rhincodon typus. Next base: position 27,427,035 of record NC_063334.1, read on the forward strand.
TCTTTTGGGTCAACCAGTAGGTTTTCCTTCATCACTGAGACCAAATCAGGTCTTACATATTCTCACATTTAAAGAGGATGGTGGCAGTAAACCTACTCCACGCTGATGTACAGACTCAGTTTAGCTACACATACAACATGTGGGTGGGTCTGGGTAGCATGCTGTTCGGAGGGTTGGTATAGACTTGATGGGCTGAATGGCCTGCTTCCACACTGTAGGGATCCAATGATTCTAAGAATGAACCCAAGTTTAAAAAAAAAGTAGAAGGGGAGAGTTCATTTAGGAGAAATGTTATGAATAGTAATTTAGAACAGTCTAGAGAATGACAGTTTCTGTGAGTTAAAGCGATCAGTGATGGATAATGAAGTCCCGTTACCATTATAAATGTATACCTCAGTGAGAAAAAGGTTCATTATTCATCCACTTCCCTGTTTATTTTATTCAGAAGGTCGTGTTTTGATGCATAGGAGGTCCATGCTTGCCTATGAAAGTTGGCAGTTGTATTGAGCACAAAAATCTAATGGCGTCAAGCCAAAATAGTGTTGCTTATCATTTAAATCAGGCTTAAATGGCTAGGACACAAGTGATTTTCTTCCTGGTTATGAGAGTCCAAAATTAAAAAGGTTTTGAGAAAGAAAAAGTCGAGTTGTGCAGTATCTTGGTGGGTAGCACACTTAGTGAAAAAATTGTGAGTACAAGCTCCAGGTCAGGACATTGATCATATAATCTAGGCTGATATTTCCACTGTCATACAGAGGGACTGCTACACTGCCAGACCCCCACCTCCCATTAGCTAAAGGTACATCCATTGCCACACTGCCTTCCCAAGTGGATGTGAAAGATCCCATAAATTTGAAGAAAAACAGGTGAGTTCTTCCCCAGTGTCATGGGCAAACTTAATATCTTTCTCTTTGTTTGTGTCATTACTATAGAATGTAAACAGCCAATGTTTAACTGTAAACAAACATGACAATGAGGAACACAGCACATCAGTGCAAAAGATAAAACTGAAGCATTCACAACAATCTTCGGTCAGAAATGCCAATGGATGATCCATCTCGACCTTCTCCAAAGTCCACAGCATCACAGATGCCAGTCTTAACCAATTTAATTCACTCCATGTAATATTAAGAAATGGCTGAAGGCACCAGATACTGCAATGGCTATTGGCCATGACAACAAACTGGCAATAGTACTAAAGATGTACGTATCAGAACAAGCCACATCCCTAGCCAAACAGATCCAGCACAGCTACAACAGTGGAATGTACCCAGCAATGTGGAAAATTACCAAGTATGTTCTATGCACAAAAAATAGGAAAAATGCAGACAAACCCAGCTGAAACCACTTACCATCACATCAGCCTACTCTTGAACATCAGCACAGTGATGGAAGGGATTATCAACAGTGCTATCCAGCACACTTAATAATAACCTGCACACTGATGCTCAGGTCAAGAGCAAGTCAAAACCTTAGGAATCCTGCAGCAAGTAACTCACCTCTCGACTCACAATAAGCTGCCCACCATCTGCAAGGCACAAGTCAGGAGTGTGATGGATTGCTCCCCACTTGCCTGGATGAGTGCAGCTCCAACAACACTTAGAGAAGCTTGACACCATCCAGGTTACTTGATTAGTACCACATCCACTCCCTTCACCACTGATGCACAGTACCAGCAATGTCTACCATCATCAAGATGCACTGCAGAAATTCACCAAAGGTCCTTAAACAGCACCTTCTAAACCTTTGACCACTCTCATCTAGAAGCACAAGGGCAACAAATGCTTGGGAAGATCACCACCTGCAAGTTCCCCATCAAGTCACACACCACCTGTTTTAGAAATACATTGCTATTTCTTCATTGTTCCTGGGTCAAAATCCTGGAACTTCCTCTCAACAGCACTGTGGAGTGTCCATACCAAATGAACTGCAATGGTTCAAGAAGGCAGCTCACCAATGTTTTCTCAAAGGCAACCGGGATGAGCAAGAAATGCTGGCCCAGCCAACAACTGCTGACTTACCATGAATGAATGAAATAAAAGAGCAAGATTGTCTGCTCATTATCGCATTGCTGCCTGGAAGAGAATGCTGTGTGCAGATTGACAGCTGCATTTCCTTCATTGTCAGATTTTAAAAGTACTTCACAGAAGCCCGCCAAGGTTTTGAAAGGCACTGAATAAATGCAATTTCTGTTGATACTGCCACTCAAAAATTAACGCAATACTTGGAAGTGTTACAGCAACACAATGGATCAGGTTTGACCAAGGCTGGGGATGAGGAATATTATGAATCACAAGAGAGGAGTCTTTATCTGAATGCTAGCAGGTGGCATCTGAAATAAGAATGTTTGATATTTCTATCAAATGAGCTGAGTGTCCAACTGGTCAACAGATATTCCACATCATTAAAATGATCACACAAATCCACCTTGCAAAAATGTCTGATCTCCTGCACTGTCCATTATCCCTTATATGTATATAATCCCATACAATCACTATTCATGAAAATGGCTATTTTGTTGTGTCCAGGCCCCAAACTACCACAAGAGGGTGACCTGCAGCCATGATACTGAGGAAGTTAGTGTGAGCCCCAGTTCAGGATGGATGAGGATTTCTGTTTTATTGATGCTCAGCTGCAGCCTTAGGGCTCAGTATGCGTTTCACTGTAGCATGTAGGACTTGTGTGAGCAAGATGATGCAGTCATCTGCATATTGGCGATCTGCTATGGTGGTGGGTGAGACAATGATCTTCACTGTCAGCCTCTGGAGTCTGAAAAGCTTCTTTGGTGAACCTGTGGACCACAAACTGAAGAACATCAATGACCAAGTTGGACTGACCGCTAGGAAGATGAAGAAAAGGATGGGTGCAAGCACGCATATTATCACTTGATGCTAGTTCTGACAGGAAAGGCATGAAAAGGCATCAAACTCCACTTCAGTATGGGGGACAGTGGCTGTCATTTTGTCATTGATAAGCAGCACAAACTTAATGCATTGCCATGGCCAGGTGATGTAGCACAGAATCATCCAGAGAGTTTCGTCATCGACTGAGTCAAATACTTTCATCAGGTCAATAAAAGACATGTAAACAGCTTGTTTTTGCTCTCAGCATTGCTCTTGGATCTGTCAAAGATTAGATTCACATTGGGATTCCTGCAAAATGGAATTCTATGACTGAAAGCAGGTGGCCCAGCTATACTGTAGCAAGGATCAAGCAAAACAGCAGAGCGTAGAGCTATGCCATGGCAGCAGCCATGTTCAGCCCTGTTTCCATTCTTGATGATTGAAACAATCTTGCCATCCCTTAGGTCTCCTCGGAACCTTGCTTCATGCCACAATTGCCTGGGGAGTAAGTATATGCTCTGCACAACCGAGTTCCTCCCAGACCTACACAGCTCAGCTGGAATACCATCCTGGCTGGCAGTTCTCTCGTTTTTGATCAATGCAATGGCTCAGCAGATATTGTTCAGGGTCAGAGATTGAGAAAAGCTTTGAATATTCTCTCCCCTCCAACTAGGCTTTGATGAATCAGTATCCATGGGTGGACCTGTCAGCAGTGAATTGCTGTGGATGGCTTTCATGGTTTGGTAGATACTTCTTAAGTCACATTCTATCCAGACGACCCTGGTGTTGGGAATAGACTTGATCATCCTACACAGCATCCAGTGCATGAGATCCTCTTTTGGAAAGCTGCTCAGAGGAGTCTTCACTCATCGTCACATGTAAATAGGCACAAAGGTTACATATTGTAAGCTGCCATCCTCAGGTTCCAAATTTGGTGATTTATCGCTAATACCTAAGAGAACTTGAGACATTCCATCAGTGTTGTGTATGGAAGATTCGCTAATCTGGATCACTGCATGATCACTAACACCCTCCAGAAAGACAACATGCTGAGCATTAGAGGCAACCATTCTCACCCAGAAACTGCACTGGCTAGGCCACTACATCATAATGCTGGACTCACCTTCCAAAGCACGCTCTCTATTCTCAACTTGCAACTGGTCAAAGGTCACACCAGCTGAAAGATTTCAAAGATTCCCTGAAAGCCTTCTTGAAGAGATTTGGTATTGATCTTGCCGGCTGAGAAGCAGAGTGCACTGGCTTGCTCACATCGGCAGGTTCTGCTTCACCAAGGAGTAGCCGATTTGAAGCAGTGTGGGTGACAAAGGCCAAAGATGCGAGAGCAAGTAGTAAGTTCTAGAAGGTACAGAACCCTTCGTCAACCACAGATGAATTCATGATTAACTGCCAATGTGGAATGTGGATTCTGGACATTTCCTATTGCTGGTTTTCCCTTAGCATTTTATTTTCCCATGTTCGCCTCCTTTACCTTTCACTGATTTCATCCCTTCTCTCTTGCAGCCTCTCTCTCGCTTTTATCCTTTTCTTTTTCACTTGCTCTCCTTCACCTTGCACTGGGGCTCCATGGCAATTATCACTCTGTTGCTCACTATACGGCAAACAATCCAGCCCGAAGGTTACTTCGAAATATTTGTCGAGGGGAGAGTCTTTTGCAGGTTGTGCTCCTTTCAAGCCCGCAGTTTCTGAATTTGGTCAGAAGTTACACAACTCCAAATTATAGTCCAACAGGTTTATTTGAAATCGTAAGCTTTCAGAGCACTGCTCCTTCGTCAGGTGGCGTGCTCCAAAAACATGTGATTTCAAATAAACATGCCAGACAATAACCTGGCGTCGTGTGACTTGTGACCTTGTCCATCCCAGTCCTACACCAGCACCTCCACATCATTTCTACATTTGGGAAGAGGGCAGGGGTTAGCAACAGTATAAAATCTAAGGAGGGCATTTGTTTCTCCCTCTCTTTCTATCCTTGTGGTGCTATTAAGTGAGCAGTTTGACAGCCATTTTCTAGTTACAATACAAAAACAAGTAATAACAACTTATATTTATATGGCATCTTTAACATGGTTTAAATGAATGCGACTATTTCACAGGAGGGCTCTCAAACAAAACTGGGCAACTTTTTCAGTAAAGCAACAAGTTTATTAAGCATTTGGGGAAAATATCTGTTTTACAATAGCTCACTTGTTATTTCACTATCAGCTGTGCTCACTATCTTACTGTTTGGAATGCTGAAATTGCACTCTTTTCATTATTAATGAACAGAATATTTCCATCAGTCAATAACAACAGATAAATGAATGAAATAAAAGGATGGGGAACCATAATGTTTCATAATTTTCTCTTCAATGCTTTCCAAGGACATTTTGGTGTTCTCAACCAAAGGAAGCACAACTCTAGTCACGAAAGTGAATCAATGACAGCGGGGAAATGAATCTTTCCTTACATATGGAAGGGTGATAACTGCACGAGTGTAAATATTCATTTTGCCTTGGGATGAGAAATACTTTTTTCTGTTTATCTGTCCCTCGGATTCATCCACTAATGTGCTGGTGGGGTTATGCTATAATACAATCCTTTATTACGTATAAGTATTTCCATTATCTATATTTACAGTTTGTTGAAGAAAGAATGAACTTACATTCATACAGCATCGTTCACAACCTCTAGCTGTGAAACATTTTTCAACATGCAGTGATATACTTTTTGAAATGTAGTCATTATTGTATTGTAGAAAATACAGCAACCAATTTACACACAGCAAGCTCCCACAAATAGCAATGTGATAATGACCAGATAATCTGTTGTAATGATTTTGATCGAGGGATAAATATTGATCTATTAACCAGTGCTAACTCCCTTGGTCTTCTTCAGGATTGTGCCATGGGATCTTTTACATCCCTTTGAAGGGGTAGATGATGCCTCTATTTGAAGGTTCATGCAGCAGAGCAGTATCTCTTCAATACTACGCTAGACTGTCAGCCTAGATTATGTGCACAAGTCTCTGTTCAAGTTCCAGTCGAGTAAACATAAGTGAAAAATTATCGACAACACATGCACAGCCTCCAGGGGAATTTTAGCTTATATAAACAAATGTTGACTCATTTGAGTCACCATGCTAAGTACCTGCTGTCAGATTTATCTTCATATTAGTATTCCTTAATGCTGTTGTTTAGTTCCATGTAGAGTTGCAGACAGATAATTTGACATTCAAAATTGTGTCATTTAGATATGGCTCAATTCACAAATGCAATGGCTAATGAGGTCATGTTTTCTCATGTGGAAGAGTAAAACTAGATGTCATCAGGTAACCAAGAAATCCAGCTGGAATTCCTTACACAGGTAGTGGTGAGAATGTGGAACTCCCTACCACAAGGCGAAGATGAAGAGTAACGATACATAGAAGAGGAAGCTGGACAAACAGCTTAGGCAGAAGGCAATAATTAGTTACAAAGGTCGACTAGTTACAATTTAAATGAGAAAAGATGCTTGAGTAGAACATAAACATCAGTGTGGACTGATTGGCCGAATGACCTGCTTTTATGATACTTTTTTGCATATAAACTGAACCTAGCTCAATTTCCTCAGGTTCTCAAACAAAGCAGTTATCTGGATCGATTTGGTTGAATTTACAATCTTATCCTATACGCTGCTACATTTCAAGGTATCCAAGGTTCTTCTGACACTGCCATGTACCTTTGCATAGTCTCTCTAATGATGTATAGCTGTAATTTCTGCCATCTGCACATTCTTCAAAAAGTCTTTCCTATGGAAAAGAAAGTTCTGGATGCAGCTTCTGAAAGGTGCACATCCTACCTGTTCTCCAAGGAGATGCTGGTTAGATTTATGCTTTAACAATAAACTTTCATAGAACAGGAGGTTAAAATAATCCACTTCACAAGGCCCGGGTTCAATTCCACCCTCGGGTGACTGTCTGTGTGGAGTTTGCACATTCTCCTCGTGTCTGTGTGGGTTTCCTCCAGGTACTCCGGTTTCTTCCTACAGTCCGAAGATGTGCAGGTTAGATGGATTAGCCAGGCTAAATTGCCTGTAGTGTTCAGGAATGTGTAGACTAGGTGGGGTATAGGGCAATGGGTCTGGTTGGGATGCTCTGAGGGTCGTTGTGGACTTGTTGGGCCAAAAGGCCTGTTTCCATACTGTAGGGATTCTATGATTCAAAGTACTTCTCTGATTAAATTTGCTGAAGACAGCCACTTTATAGAAATCAATCACAGTCTGAAATGTTGGCCAGTTACCGTACCCATTAAGGAAACATTAACACAGTCAGAACCTTGTAAGAATGTAGATAAGCATTTAGCTTGTTCAAATACGGAATTGCTAATACACGCCGAGCTAGTCAAAATTGTGTGATCACCCATTCTCTCTTTGGTTCCCTTAGAGGAAGGATAGGCTCAGACTTAATGACATTGGAGTTTGTTAAGGGAAGGTGTATATAAATAAATCAATAAACAGGTCTATTTCCACTTGTGATAATATGGATCTTAAAGGTTTACTAGGTTTAGACCATGCCTTTGATCACTAAAGGGAAAAAGTGTAAAAGAAGGAAATGACCAAGATATAAACAAGCAATTAGTTCCTTTTACTGGAGAGATTGTAATCATGGTATCAAAGGCTTTCACAACAAAGGTTATGATGTCGGAAGAGCAAAGAGAGGCAGATATAAACCTGTGTAACTGTCCAGCAATCTGTTCAACGATCTAAAGTCATGAAATACCGAGCTAGTAGTGTTGATACTGCGCTGACAGAAACTGTTATGAAAAGAAATGTAAATATCTCACATAGTCAGACATTTTGATGATCATCCAGAGCAGGCAGTATGAACAAGCTTGGATATGCCACACGTATGATTTCTCAGTAAAAATCCTGTATCCATTTTAAGCATGGAGCATGAGTGGCCTACTCTGCATGGACATTTAAAATTAACGTCTGGAGACGACATGAGAAAAAGTTAATTGTCAGACTTATTGTTGTTTCCAGCTTTCCAAAACTGGGACAAGGACCAAGAGGAGCCCAAGAACATAAGAAATAGGAGCGGAAGTGGACCATTCAGCCCCTCAAACTTACTCTGCCATTAAATACAATTATGGTGGACCTTTGACCTCAACTGATGAATCATCTACCCATGGAAACTGGGAACTTGGAAAAACTGTAAAATAGGCGCATTGATGATCTGCTACCTCGATGGTCGAATCAATACTCCACTCAGACACCACTTGGAGGAAGAACTGACGACGGTAATGGTGCAGAATGTGTTCTAGTTGGGGGACTTCATATGTCCATCTCAAAGAGTGGCTCAACAGTAGCTGTATTGATCAAATCCTGAAGCATACTGTTGCTGGACTGGTCTGCATCAAATGGCAAGGGAACTGACAAAAGGGAAAAACATTTTTCACCTCATCATCACCAATCTGCCTGCCATTGATGCACTGCCAGGACAATGTTAATAAAGTGACCACTGCACTGTCTCCACAAGACAAAGTCCACCTTCACACTGTCAATACCCTCCATCATCTCATGTGGCACTATCACCTTGCTAAAGGGTTTGAACTGGGATTGACTTTGAATTGATCTAGCAACTCAGGACTAGGCATCAATGAGGCTGGATGGGCCATCAACAACAGCATAAACAAACTCCAATACAATCTGCATAGCCTGGAACTTCCCACACTCCAACCTTAACAGCAAGGCAGGGGATCAATCCTAGTTTAATGGAGAGTGCAGGAGGGCATGCCAAGTGTAGCACCAGGCATACCTAACGAGAAAGTGTCAACTTAGTGAAGCTACAACACAGGACTACTTGTGTACCATAACCAACATGTGATAGATACAGCCAAGTGATTTCCACAATGGAAGAAGAGGCTTCACAAATATCACCATCCTCAATGATGGACAGCCCAGAACAGCAGTGTAAACGATAAGGCTGAAGTTTTTGCAGCAATATTCATCCAGAAGTGCTGGGAGGATGATCAATCTCAGCCTCCTCCGGTGGTCCCCAGCATCAGCCAATTCGATTTGCCACATATGAGATCAAGAAACAGTTGGAGGGTTTGGATACTGCAAAGACCACAGGCCCCGACAACATTTCAGCAATAATACTGAAGACTTGTGCTTCAGAACTTGCCACATCCAGGGTGGCAGAGTGGTTCAGTGGTTAGCACTGCTGCCTCACAGTGCCAGGGACCTGGGTTCGGTTCCAGCCTTGGGCAACTGTCTGTGTGGAGTTTGCACGTTCTCCCTTGTGTCTGCGTGGGTTTCCTTTGGGTGGTCCAGTTTCCTCCCGCAGTCCAAAGATGTGCAGGTTAGGTGGGTTAGCCATGAGGAATGTAAGATTAGGGGGGTGGGTCTGGGTGGACTTGATGGGTTGAATGGTCTGTTTCTGCAGTGTAAGGATTCTATGATCAAGACCATATTTGACAATGTGTGGCCTCAACAAACCCAAGCAAAACTGGAGTCAATGGAAATCAGGGGGAAATCTCTTCACTGGTTGTACCTGGCACAAAGGAGGTTGGTTGTGGTTCCTGCAGGTCAGACATCCAGATTTTATCAGAGGGAAGCAAGATTCCACCCCCTTGCACCCTCGCACCTGAGCAAACAAGTCCAGCTCGTCCCTGCCTCCCTAACCTGTTCCTCCTCCCACCTCAAGCCGCACCTCCATCTCCTACCAACCAACCTCATCCCGCCGCCTTGACCTGTCCGTCCTCTCTGGACTGACCTATCCCCTTCCTAACTCCCTACCTACACTCACCTTTACTGGCTCCATCCCCGCCTCTTCGACCTGTTTGTTTCCTCTCCACCTATCCTCTCCTCTATCCCTCTTCTATCCACCTCCCACTCTCTCCCTATTTATTTCAAAACCCCCTTCCCCTCCCCCTTTTCTGATGAAGGGTCTAGGCCCGAAACGTCAGCCTCTCTGCTCCTATGATGCTGCTTGGCCTGCTGTGTTCATCCAGCCCTGCACCTTGTTGTCTAGCATCCATGCTCCAACTGTATCTCTGGTTGGGGGAGGAGGGTGTTCAGGCAGTGGTGTAACAGTTTTCAAAAACAATTTAATTCACACACTAAATGCGAAAAACATTCAGATTAATTTCACACAGTCATGCCAGACCTATAAAGAAAAGGATTTCTTCTTTGTTCCTCCCACTTAACTTGTGCTCGTTAAAGAAGCTTCAATACAACAGATCTTACAGGGCATTTTTCATTGATTGTGTTGCACCAGATAAACAGTGATTTTATTATTCATCCAATGACTTCAAAGAATTCCTCCACTGAGAAACCACTCACTCAAACAACGCCATGCTGGTCATTTACATCAGCACAAGTCAATAGTTCCCATGACTTTTAATGTACCTTCAATTGTTTTATCCATTTATCAAGCCGAAATCATAACATAATGCATTGTCAATAAATTCTACAGTCACATGTATTCGTTCAGTATATATTAGACTCAGTATTTCAACAGAATACTATCCTGGATGTTTTATCACAGAGGATGGTGATCATGGGAGCAATACAGAGGAAGTAATAAAGACAAAGGAGGTGACCTCTGACTCCAGCATCTGCAGTTCTTGCTATCTCAGAGGTGATCTCCAGCTGTGTTTCCATCAGTCAGGAAGCATTGGACTAGAAATGCAATCTAAGATGAGGTTCCATTTATATATTTACACAATCATGAATGCCACCTACTTCTACCTCCATAGCATCACCTTAATCTTCCCTGTCCCAACTCATCTGCTTCTGAAAACCTTGCCCATTCCTTTGCTATTCTTTTGCACTCCTGATGAGTCTCACACATTTGAGGAGCCACAAATTTCACATCATCCAAACTCTGCTACCCAGGTCCCAACTTGCTCCAAGTCCCATTCAGTCATTTCCACCCCCACAATGTACTCACTGACTTTCACCGGTTCATAGAGTCATACAGCATGGAAACAGACTCTTCAGTCCAATTAGTCCATGTCGACCATGTTCCCAAACTAAACTAGTCCCCACTTGCCTGCATTTGGCCCATGTCCCTCCAAACCTTTCCTATTCACACACTTATCCAAATATCTTTTAAATGTTGTAACTGTACCTGTATCTACCAGTTTCTCTGGCAGTTCATTCCACATAGAAACCACTCTGTGCAAAAATGTTGCTTCTCATGTCCTTTTTAAATCTTTCTCCTCTCACCTTAAAAATATGTCCCTTAATTTCCCCACCCTAGGAAAAACATCCTTGCTATTCACCTTTTCTATATCCTTCATGAGTTTATAATCCTCCATAAGGTCACCCCTCAATCTCCCAGGCTCTAATGAAAAAAAAAGTCCCAGCCTATCTTTATAACTCATACCCTCCATTCCCAGAGACATCCTGGTAAATCTTTTCTGAACCTTCTCCAATTTAATAAATCCTTCCAATATCAGGGTTACCAGAACTGTACACAGAGCTCCAGAAGAGGCCTCACTAATAACCTGTACAAGCTCAACATGACGTCTCAACTTCTACACTCTTAGTTTGAGCAACGAAGCATGCTAAGTGCCTTCTTAATTACCTTGTCTACATGTGACGCAAATTTCAAAGAACTGTGTAGCTGAACCTCTAGGTGTCTCAGTTCTATGATACTAGTCAGAGCCCTACCTTTAACTATGTAAGTCCTGCCCTTGTTTGTTTCACCAAAATGCAATATCTCACAGTTATCCAAATTAAACTCCATCTGCCACTCCTCACTCCATTGACCCAATTGATCAAGATCTCTTTGCAATCTTAGGTAACCTTCTTCACTGTCCACTATATCATCAATTTTGGTGTCATCCACAAACTTGCTAAGCAACCTCTTAAATTCTCATCCAAGTCATTTATATAAATGATAAACAAAAGTGGACCCTGTACCAATATCTGTGGAACACCGCTGGTCTCAGGCCTCCAGTCCGAAAAACAACACTTTAACACCATCCTCCATGTCTTACCGTAAAGCTAATTTTGTATCTGATTGGCAAACTATCTCTGAATCCCATGTGATTTAACTTTACTAATTAGCCTACCATGCGGAAGGTTGTCAAAAGTTTTGCTAAAGTCTAAATAAACAACGTCTACCACTCCTGCCCATATCAATCTTCTTGTTTTCTTACTCAAAAAAACTCAATCAAGTTTGTAAACCATGCTGACTATCCCAAGTCCTTGCCTCTCCAAATGCATGTAAACCCTATCTTTCAGAATAACCTCCAACAACCTACCCACCACTGATGCCAGACTCACAGTTCCTAAGCTTCTCCTTACAGTCTTTCTTAAAGAAAGGCACAACATTAGCCATCCTTCCTTCCTCCGTAACCTCACCCATGGTTATAGATAATACAAATATCTCTGCTAGGAGCCCCGCAATCTCTTCCCTAACTTCCCAAAATGTCTGGGACACACTAGATCAGGTTTTCTAAAACCTCCAACGCTTCCTCTTCTGTATTGTGAACTGTTTTCAAAACATCAATATTTATTTCCCCAAGTGTGAAGTGTGCAGTGATTCATTTTGGAAGGTTGAATTTGAATGCAGAATACAGGGTTAGTGGCAGGATTCTCCGCAGTGTGGAGGAACAGAGGGATCTTGGGGTCCACGTCCATAGATCCCTCAAAGTTGCGACCCAATTTGGTAGGGTTGTAAAGAAGGCTTATGGTGTGTTGGCTTTCATTGGCAGGGGAATTGAGTTTAAGAGCCGTGAGGTTATGCTGCCGCTCTATAAAAGTCTGGTTAGACCACATTTGGAATATTGTGTTCAGTTCTGGTCACCTCATTACAGGAAAGATGTGGAAGCTTTAGAGAGGGTGCAGAGGAGATTTACTAGGCTGCTGCCTGGACTGGAGGGCAGATCTTATGAGGGAAGTTTGAGGGAGCTAGGGCTTTTCTCATTGGAGCGAAGAAGGATGAGAGGTGACTTTGCAGAGGTTTACAAGATGATGAGAGGCATAGATAGAGTGGATAGTCAGAGACTTTTTCCCAGGGTCGAAATGACTGTTACGAGGGGGCATTAGTTTTAAGGTGATTGGAGGAAGGTATGGGGGAGATGTCAGAGGTAGGTTCTTCACACAGGGAGTGGTGGGTGTGTGGAATGCGCTGCCGGCATTGGTAGTGGGGTCAGATACTTTAGAGATTTTTAAGCGACTCTTGGATAGGAACATGGAGGATAGTAAAATGTAGGGTATGCACGGTAGGGTGATCTTAGTAGGATAATAGGTCGGCACAGCATTGTGGGCTGAAGGGCCTGTACTGTGCTGTACTGTTCTATGTTCTATGTTTCTATGCTCAAGTTTTTTTGCCCCCATTTCTTTCTCCACACCTTGGTAAGCTTTAAAATTCTCATCTTTAGTTTCAAATCCTTTCACAGCTTCACCCCTCCCTATACATGTAATCCCCTCCAGCTCTGCATGCTTCTGATTTATTCATGTTTGTCCAACTCAGGCCTCTAGAACATTCCTGATTTTATCTACTCCACCATTGGTGACTGCGCCTTCAGCTGTGTAGGCCTTAAATTTGGAATTCTCCCTCTAATCTCTCTGCTTCTTGAGCTTGCCTTACCCTCATAATATTTTCCTTAAAACCTAACTCTTTGCTTATAGTGTGGTCACCTGCCCCCATATCTCTTTGCCTCAAGGCCATATTTTTATTTATAAAGGTGTGTCTGGGCATTTTATTATGTTAAAATTATTCTATAAAAAGAAGATGCTGTTGTTGCAGGAGTGGTCTTATAAGAAAATGCAAAGAGTTGTGGAGTAACTATAGAATTTCAGCAACAAAGTCTGTTAATCATCTACAAAACAGGAAAGATTGCTCAACCATGGCTTACAAAAGAGCTTAGGAATAGTATTAGATCCAAAGAGAAGATGTGTAAAATTGCCATAAAACATAGAAGCCTGAGGATTGGGAGCATTTTAGAATTCAGCAAAAGAGAATTTAAAGTTTAATCAAATGGGGGAAAATAGAGCAAGACAGTAAAATTGCAATGGATATAGGAACTGACCACAAATATGCAATGAGAATGGGATTAGAATGAACAAATAGAGATCTCCTACAGCCAGAAGCTGAGGAAATTATATTGGGGAACAAAGAAATGGCAGAAAAATTGAATACATACTTTGATTCTATCTTCATGAGAAAAGAGCATGAATAACCTCCAAGAAATGTTGGAGAATTAAAGGTCGAGTTAGAGGGCATTGAAGAAAATCTTACCACATACATAAGAAAATGTTGCTGGGACATTAAAGGGTTAAAGGCTGGCAAATCAGAGGGCCTGCTAATCTACATTCCAGAGTCCTAAGGTCAGTCTTTGGAGGTGATCTTTCAAAATTCTATAGATTCTGGAACAGTTCCTGTAGATTGGAGGGTGGAAAAAGCAACTTCATTATTTAAAAAGGGAGGGTGAGAAAAGAAACATAATTACCCACCTGTTAGCTTAACTTCAATTGTTGTAAAATGCTAGGGTCTACTATAATGAGAACAGAACATTTGGAATGGTATCAGACAAAGCCAGCATGGGTTTGTGAAAGATAAATCATGCTCAACAAATCTACAGAGAATTTTCCGAGGATATAACTAATAGAATAGATAAGGGAGAACTTTGGATACGGTTCAGTTGATTTTCAGAAGGCTTTTGATAAGGTTCTGCATCAGAGGTTAATAGGCAAAGCTTAAGCACATATGGAAGAGAGGATAATATATTGGCATAGGTTGAGAATTGGTTGACAGACAGGACACAGACCGTGGGAATAAACGTGTCTTTTTCCCGAGTGGCAGACAATCCCTCGAGGATCTACCTTGAGCTGTTTCTATTCACAATCTACAAATGACCAGGATGAGGGAACTAAATGCAACATTTCCAATTTGCTGACAACACAAAACTGAACAGGAGATTTCAAGGTGATTTAGACAAATTGAATGAGTGGAAAAACACATGGCAGATGCAGCAAAACACAGCTAAATTTGACGTTACACACTTCAGTGTGCAAAAAGGAAAGGCACAGTACTATTTAAATTGTGATATATTGGGAACTATGGATGTACAAAGGGATTTGGGTGTCCTTGTACACTGGCCAATAAAAGTAAACAGGCAGGTGCAGTAAACAATTATGAAGGCAAATGATATAGTGGCCGTCATTGCAAGAGGATTGGAGTTCAGAAGTATGGATGTCTTACTGCAGTTATCCAAGGCCTTGTTGAAACCACACATCTATTGCATTCAGTTTTGGTCTCCCTCCCTAAGAGAGGATATACTTGCCATAGAGGAAGTCAGTGGAGGTTCACTAGGCTGATAAAGGGCATGCCAGGACTGTCCTACGTAGATAGGTTTGACTGAGCCTGTATTTGCTACAGTTTAGAAGGATGTCATGAGATGTGATCGAAAAATATAATTCTAATAGGACTGGACAGTCTAGATGCAGGAGGATGTTTCTATTAATTGGAGAGTCTAGAACCAGTGGATACATTCTCAGGACACAGGTTAGACCATTTAGGATTGAAATGAAGAAATAATTCTTCAATCTAAGGCTACTGAACCTGTGGAAGTCTCTACCACAGAAGACTGTGGAAACCAAGTCACTGAATATGTTCAAGAAAAGGACTGATATTTTTCAGATATTAAATGCATCAAGGGATATGAGAAGAAAACGGGAACATGACATTGAGATAGAGGTTCAGTCATTATTACGTTGAATGGTAGAGCAGACTCAAAGGGCTGAATGGCCCACTCTTGATTCTTGTTGCTATGTTTCAATGAGGTTAATTGGAGATGGCTCAGCAAAAGCAGCAAACTGTTGGAATAACCGCAGAGTCTGGAGATTATAGAATGATACAACACATAAAGTGACTATTCAGCTTATTATGTCCACGCCTGCTATTTGAAAGAGTTATTGAATTCAATCCACTGTCCTGCAAACCTTTTCTTTTCTCAGTATAAACCAGCTCCCCTTTTGAGAATTGAATCTGCTTCCACTGTCCTTTCAGGCAACATGTTAAAATCAAAGCATCTCATTACCAACATAAATTCTCTGTCTACTCTCCGATCATTTTAGAAATGTCTTAAAACAGAATCCTTTGGCTGCCCAATGGCAGTGGAAATGCTTCAGTGGCATAAACCAAGAGGTTCGAGTGATGCGGTATTTGAATGGTGAGATTTGAGGTAGAAATGACAACGAAACCTATCTCAATGTCAAGATCATCGCGTGTCAAGATTTAGGCTTTGCAAAAAAAAACAGCCTGGGCATGATTCTTGCCTGGCAGCACTGAATTGCCATTTCATGGCCATTACTGTTTGTAAACACTTCGGTAACAGCCTACCTTGCCTCATTAATATTCAGTCTCTCACCTTACTGAGCAAGCTCGAAGTCAGAAAGCCATGACCAGGAAACTAAAGTGGGTGCACTGGGTACCAACATCTCGGGGCACGCTCAACGGGCACTGACCACATAGCACACTTCTGCACTTCAATGCTGCACCTTAGGCTGCACCAGCAATGTAATGGGGCAGCAAGGACACTGTATGTTCTCAGGAATGTGCATCCAGCTCTGGCTTGGAGCAGGCTGCATCTCCAGGGTTTTCACTCATTGTCAGAGCTCTCACTTACTCTGAGCCTACCTGGCCGCTCACAACATGCCTGCCTTGCATTGCTTTTGTTGCACTTTGCCCCCTCAGCCAGGCTCACAGTGGCGCTGTCATGCTGAGCCATTTAGCGCAGACAAAGGAAGGAAGCTTGTCTTAGTTGTCAGCCA
Source organism: Rhincodon typus (assembly GCF_021869965.1). Classification (NCBI taxonomy): domain Eukaryota; kingdom Metazoa; phylum Chordata; class Chondrichthyes; order Orectolobiformes; family Rhincodontidae; genus Rhincodon; species Rhincodon typus. The sequence goes on from NC_063334.1 coordinate 27,443,645, forward strand.
GTCTCAGTGAAGTCAAGAACAGGCCCACAGCAAGTGAAGGGCAGCTTTCAATTCCAGTCTAGGTCCTGCTCAGGGTGGTCACAGTCAGGATTCGCCTCATAAGGGGTGAGCAGCTAAATGACAAGCAGCACTCCTGCAATGGGACTGAGGAGCAGATATCATGAGAGATGAAAATGGGCAGCACAGCTGTCAGTGTTAGTGCAGCTGGAAGGTGTCTCAAGCAATGAGTAGGTAGAACGGAGGGCATGTAGGGCTAGGTGGTATCAGGGTGAGTGACAGCGAGTGAGGAAACTGCTGCAGGCAATAGTGAGAGTGGTAGAGCATGGGTCTTAGTGGATCCAGTAGCAGAGACTGACTGCGAGGTATCAAAGGAAGGATGGTGGGACCTAATTAGCGGACTGGAGAAGGACATTGACATTCTTCACACAGGACTGGGGTTTCCTCCAATTGCTGGGAGTGCATTAACTGGGTGGCAAACTCAGACTAAATTGGCACAGCTTGGCATCATAGCCTCAACTGCTGATCCTGGTGGAGGATGTCCCACCTTATTACTACCTCATCCAGCAGGATCTCCAGGTCTCTGCCCATGAAGCAAAGCACCAATTTCCCTCTATCTATCAAGTCCAGAGCAAATATTAGGAACTGCGCAAGGCAGCTCAAGACTGACATCTGAGCATGCAATGGGCTTTTACCGATAACACAGGCACAAGGGATGCTGATGAATTCCAGGATATCTGGTGAGTAACAAATTGTTCTGGGAATGACATGCAGTAATATAGGGAGGAAACTGGATGAAAGAGATGCTACAGGAGCACAGTAGGTGATTAATGAGTTCTGCTTGATAAAATATAGTGAGAAAAGTTGCTAGGCATTGTGATAACAAAATATCCCAAAACTCAATGCAACTCAGCCTTAGTCAAAGGCATTAGTTTCAGCCCTCTGTATTCACTTGATCAAAAGCCTTCAGTGTTTTGAACACTTCTACTTAATTTCCTCTTAACCTTCTCTACTCTAAGCAGAACAATCCCAGCTTCTCTAAGTCTCTCCAGATGGCTTAATGTCTAATTGGTTTAAATGTACATAATTGGGAGCGTTGGCAGTGCATGCAAGCTTAGAGGTGTTGAAGCATAATTTCATTTTAATGCAAAAAAAGACTTTTGAGGAGGTGGTTTTGGACTGAAGTCAGGAAAAAACTCTTTTTTAAGTCAAAGGAAAACAGGATACAGATGGTTCAGGAACATTCTAAATTTCTTAGGTGAGACTGAAAAGGTGGAGGTGAGAAAAATGACCACTTTCTGGAATGTTGAATGTGGAGTGTTAATAATAAACAATATTCCCCCTCCTTATTTAATCTGTGGTTATTTTGATGCAATCATATCATTTGCATAACTATTGTAAATTTGCACTTCCATGCTGTGTTAAGGCCAGTTCAAATGTATTGTTATAAAATGGCTAAACTCCAGTGAAACCAATCGCTGCAGGTGAATATGGTTTATAATAGGCCAATGCCGTCATTTCTCCAAGACATTCAATTTTCCATCAATGTTTGTATATGTTTATGTATTAAATTTGGATATCATGTCTTTTTATTTGCCTGAGTTCACAAAAGGCATTAAAACATTTACTTTTTGTAATCCAACATACTTATTCTTCCAAAAAGAGATCTAAAAATTACTTGCATTTAGAAGCCATCTTTTACACCATGCCAAAACATTTCACAAACAATAAAGTACTTTGAAGTCACTTGGTAGAACAGAACCTGAATACTGCTGAAAAGAGAAATGCGTCACATTCAACAAGCCTCTTATCTTGCATTCATCTGGACAAATGCAAAAATGCCAGAGTTTGGACAATCACAACAATTTACTTTCCGAGATAAAATGATGCCAAATTGGAAATTCAACCTTGCCTTCTCCATGGAAATGTATTCACCAATCAAACAGGACTGTAGGCTCCTCAGGCTCCGGGTAATTGAAAGGAAATGTGCAAGTGCCCATATGTGAATGTATGTCAATTCTAGCAACATAAATTAGCCTAGTTATAAGCTTGATTGATTAGCTTAAATTGGTTGATATTGTGGTTTTTGACAAACTCTGAATTGTTCATCAAAGACTATCTAATTGTGGAGTCATATCTAAAGTAAAGGTTTTGATTTGTATTTGGCCAGTGTGAACTGATCACATACAGTTGGTACTCTGCTTTACATGAGCATCCAAAGGAACTTGCTTTGATGCATTCAGCCAACCTCTGGGTCAAGAGGCTGCTCGCACATCAAAGCTTTCCTTACCATACCCTGGAATGGCAAATTGTCACAAAATTTAAACAACAGGTTAAGCAAGTTCACGCTGCTACTGTACAGTGACTATGCAAATGATATTTTCCCACTAACAGAATGCTACCAACAATCCAGAAAGATTTTTGATGTCCAATCTATTGAGATGGTGGAATTTGAATTCAATAAAAATCTGGAATTAAGATACAAATGATGCCCATGAAACCACTGCTTTAGGGGTGGTACAATGGCTCAGTGGTTAGCACTGCTACCTCACAGTGCTAGGGACCCAGGTTCAATTCCACCCTTGGGCAACTGTCTATATGGAGTTTGCACATTCTCCTTGGGTTTGCATGGCTTTCCTCCGGGTGCTCCAGTTTCCTCCCACAGTCCGAAGATGTACAGGTTACATGGATTGGCCATGTTAAATTGCCCATAGTGTCCAGGTATATACATGCTGGTGGCTTGGCCATGGGAAATGCAGAGTTACAGGGATTGGGTAGGATGCTCTTTGGAGGGTCAGTGTGGACTTGATGGGCCAAATGGCCTACTTCCACACTGTAGAGATTCTATGATCAACACTGAATTTGAGTGCCAATGCAACATCATAGACTGTTTGTCCTATCCAAGTGGAAAAGCCAGTAAAACTTGCAAATGACAGATATTGGTATGACTATTCTTATAGTCCTCAAAATGGCGCATCAGTATGACCAGCACATTCATTTCAAGTATTACTTTTTTTATAAAGTAGTTTTCACAATGCACAGTAATTGGCTGATCGAATTAAACAGTATGTTCGTTCAGTTGGTAGAGTGGCAAAAGAATGATTGTTAAGACCACAAATTAGAGAAAAAGATACTTAAGAAAGACAATTATGTTCTCCAGGTTGAGGTTAAGTTGTATAAAGATATGAACCATTTGCTGGATGATAATAACCTCTTTCATTGACTGAGGAACCTTTAATGAAAGGTAAAATACCAGAGAGGAATCCTGTGTTATGAAAGCAACCATATTTTTAATAATGGACAAGTGTTTGCATTATAAAGAAAGTAGTTTGATGAGGTGAGGCTATTATGGTGGGGAGTGAGAAAAACATTCGATGATTTGGTTTATTACTATGCTGTTTAAATGAAACGTATAACCCTCCCTCATTACATCTGCCATTAACATTATTTATTGCAGCTATTACGTGACACTGTTCCAGCTAGGTTAAGGATACGACACAATAATCTATAGCTGTGGCAAGCAACCATGTGGAAAAAGCAGAACAAATTCTAGACAAATTAACTTTATGCCCAACAAGTGCGCTGAATTATAAGAGATTGTTATGCGATTTGCGCCAGTGCAATATGCTAATCACATGATGTCTCACAAGTCAGCCAAAATGTAACTAAAGCATAATATGATAATTGACCACAGTTAACGGAAAAACATAGGCTGGGAATTTCCTTAAAGTGAAAAATTTAACATTCGTTCTTATGCTAATATTGTCCAGCAGACACACCAAAAAGTGGCTAATTTTAAAGAATAATATAAAGAGGTAGAAATGAGAATCAATAATGTAGTCCTCTGAAAGGGGAGTTTATTACTTGTTTAGATCATGTTTCTAAGGAAATTAACATTTTAACAGAATTTAAACACAGTAAACACAACATGTTCAAAGAAATCCAATTGCAAAACTGTTCCAATGTTAAGTGGACAAAATGCTGATGCCGTTAAAATGCATTGAAAGAAGAAGTAAAGTGAGAAGAAGCATAAAAAAGGAAATGGCTGTAACATGGTACTAGACAAGAGTTACAACACAAAATATTACAAATCAACATTCAAAATACGTCAGGTCGGTGGGTGAATTCACCCCCAACAGTCCGCAAACACCTGGAAAAACTCAATCATAAGGGCAACAAATCAGAGAAAGGTAACTCCAATGAGTATAATGGACAGAGCCTGTGAGGGACTGTCCTTCCAATCACAGGCTGATTCAGAAACAACAACCATGGAGTGAATTCACTGAGTCTGTATTATTAATCATGTTGACGTTATGCATCTGATGCATCAGAGCATGTTTTGGCAACTGCTCTGCCGAAGAACACAAGAAATTACAGAGAATTGTGAACACAGCTCACTCCATCATGAAAACCAGCCTTCCTTCCAGTGACTCTGTCTACAGTGCCCAATGCCTCGGGAAAGTAGCCTACATAATCGAAACCACCCCCCCCCCCCCATTATATTCTCTTCCACCCTCTTCCATCAGGTATAACATAAAAAGTTTGAAAACATGTTCCAACGTATTTAAGAACAGCTTCTTCCCTGCTGTTATCAGATTTATGAACAGACATCTCATATATTAGAGTTGATCTTTCTCTGCACCTTCTCTGTAGCTGTAACAGTATATTCTCCATATTGTTCTATTTCCTTGATATACTTACGTAAGATATGATTTGTTTGGGCAGCACGCAAAACAATACTTTTCACTGTATCTTGGTACATGTGATAATAATAAATCAAACCAATTCAAGTCATTATTGAATTAACAGATGAGAATTTAGTCAAAGGATATTTAATTGAAATGACCATATATATGAACTGATCGAACATCCTTCACTCCATTGGTTAGATAGATACTATCGGGACATCTTAGTTCCAGCTCAACGCAAGGATAACTGCGCTTCATGTCAGTGCTTGTGTCATGCAATCCAATTTCAAAACACAACAAAATTAGCTTCAAAGTTAATGTGAAGATAATTTTGAAGTTCTACTTCCTTCCAGTCAGGAACTTGGAATCACAGTGTGACAACTGTTCAACTAAATCAATCCCATTGGGAACAAAGCTGTGAGTTTTAATAGCTTGAAAAATGCAGGTTTCAAATTGATTTTCTTAAAAATAGTCATTCATGAGATGTGAATGTCGCTGGTAATGCCAGTATTTATTTCTTGTCACTAATTGTCCTTGACAAGGTGGTGGTGAGTCTGTTTTCTTGAACCGTTAGAGTCCATGTGGTATAGAAGGATCCACAGTACAGTCAGAATGGAGTTCCAGGATTTTGGTGCAGCAATAATGAAAGTACAGTGATTTAGTTCCATGTCAGGACGGTGCTAGGTTTGGAGAAGAACTTGCAGTTGGCATTCACGTGCATCTGCTGCTTTCGTCCTTAAAAGTGGTAGGGATCGTGGGTTTGGAAGATGCTGTCAAAACAGCCCATTTATATGAATACTTCATGACAACCTTTTCATCTGGACTCCATATTTTCTAGACATCACCAGGAACATATCGATTAGATCAAAATAATATATTGCAACTGGACCAAATCTAGAATGCACATGAACTTTGCTAAACAAATTATTTATCAGATTAAAAGCTGAAAGCGTAAAGAATAAATTATTTTAATCTAAATATTGCAATATTGATATTTTAAAAGCAGTATCCTTTTAGATGAGGAAATGCCTATCATTTATAGCAAAGTCATGGATGTGCATTAAAAGGGAGATATTTAAGAAGTTCCTACAGTTTGTGAACAGGGAAATACTTTCATAGCCTATTCTCAGCTGACATTTTGCCACATTAAAAAAAGCTTTGCCCCTGGAAATGATTGGCCGGAATGTATATTTATATACTGCTATTCATACTTCTATAGTGTCATCTTCAATCTTGTTCTCTTTGCCCACTCCTTCTTGAACACAAATTCTGTGTCATCGAACCATAACATAAAAGATGGCCGCAGTGGTGAGAGTCAATGCCTAGAAAATCATGGCCACAGTGAAGATGAAGAAGCAGTCCTTCGATCATCTGTAGAGAATAATTTTTTAAAAAAATCATTTTTTAATAAATCATCAGTACAGCTTTAAGACCAGCAATCGACCAGAAAAGCCATAGCGCTGAACAACTGCTGCGAAAGAAACATTGCTGAACAGAAAACTCCTGCAGAGAAACCACCAGGACACCTCAGTCTCAAAAAGCCTCATATTGTCAGTAATAGGAGAAACACACCTACTAAAAACACCACAATAGCAATAAAAGCACACGAGCAGCTAAACGGTGAAAATTAAATTGATAAAAAGAAGCTAATATTCAGACACCCAGAGTAAATGTGATCCCTTCAGGGAAAGGACAAAAAACATCTTTTCTTCAACCAAAAAATAGGCTGAGCAGCACAATTAAGATGTCAAACAGTGATGTAACAAATTTCTGAACTATTTAATCAATGACAATGTTAACAACAGCGAGTTAGATCATAGATCATAGAATCCCTTCGGCCCAACAAGTCCAAACTGACCCACAGGGCATGCCACCCAGACCCATCCCCCTATAAACACACCTAATCTACACATCCCTGACACTATGGGCAATTTAGCATGGCCAATCCACCTAGCCTGCACATCTTTGGACTGTGGGAGGAAACCGGAGCACCCGGAGGAAACACACGCAGACACGGGGAGAACGTGCAAACACCAGACAGACAGTCACCCAAGGGTGGAATTGAACCTGGGTCCCTGATGCTGTGAGGCAGCAGTGCTAACCACTGAGCCACCGTGCCACCCAAGTTAGGGTAACTCTTCATGTACAGACTTAAAGGAAATCAATAGGGAATAAAAATTACTATTGCAATTTGAAGAATCAGAGCCCTAACAGTGAAATTAGTCAAATCTTTATTATTTTGATGTTTCGAATAGCAAATTCAACAACTTACAAAAACAAATTGGACACATGAAAAGAAACTGAATTGATCATGTGGAGTCAAATCTGGCACGAAAATACCTTGGATGCAAAAGAAATTCAAGGCAATGTTATCATGACAGCTAGCTTTGACACAGTCAAAAAAGTAATCGAATCTTGGCAGTCACCTTTGATACAGTCAAAAAAGAAATCATTGAATCTTATTGAGTGAAGCCATTTTGAGAAAGTTCTATCCACAAAACTTCGAATAATCCTTCAGCTATCTTGGAAAAGGAGTGTCTTCATTTATCTCTATGAAGACACCATACTGGCAGTGTGAAGCCAAACATTAATTTACATTAATTTACAAACCACATTTAAACCTGCAGAAACATAACAACTTCCAGTTTTAGCACAACAACAATCTTTGCAACAACAAAGCCACTTTAATCCAGTAAAAATACCAGAAGATAACAAAATCAGTGTGGTACAAGGGAATCAAAATCCTAATAATTCTTCGAAATCAAAAAATAATCAACAACTTCAAGTGTTTGTCCGCAATAAATCAATGCTGCAAAACCTGCTGGTATCAATCTTTTCACCGAAAAAAAATTAAGCTTTCCGATCTATTTGATAGATCAGCAATTGGCAGGCATGGAAAGCACAGTTTCAGTATTGGACACTAAAACAAATGCTGAACAAGTTAACGCAGTACATGGGAAGAACATCAGATCATATGTTACATAAACAATAGATCATTGAGAAACAAATTATGCTTTGAAACCAACTAACTACTTTTGATCAATATTCCACTTCAACAAGATATTGGAGACGAGCAATATCACATTTCAATAACATATATTGACTCACTGAAAAGTCCGTCAATAGCATAATTAACACCTTTCTCGCCACCTCCAGGGGGGGTAAAATTGTACCAGTAATGTATAAAGTTAAATGGTCTTTGAAATCCTGGATTTTTGTATGAACTCTCACATTTCAATATAAAGTAGTAAATTTTAAAATTGTAAAATGAGCATGTAATTCAGGTTGACAGTGGAGTTACTGAGGGAGTGCTGCACTACTAGAGGTGCCACCTTTTAAATGATTAACCTGTCTGTTATTTCAGATAGATAAAAAGGATCCCATGGCAATATTTGAAAGGTGAACTGTGGAGTCATCCCTGATGTTCTGGCAAATATTTATCACAAAAGTATTTAGCACACAATCCATATAACTAAAATCAGATTATTCAGCTGCTATTACGTTGCTGGTTGTATGCAAATTGGCTATCAGTTGTTTCCTATATTACAGTACTGTCTGCATTTCATAAGTCATTCATTGGCTGCAGAGAATTTTGGGATGCTCTGTCATTGAGAAACCTCATAAGGCCATGGGAGTATAACAAATAGAAGAAATAGTAGACCACTTAGCAATAAACAGGGTACATACCTAATTAGTTTTGAGGGTGAAAAGATTTTTTTTGTTATTTATTAGTTCTCAAGATGTGGGTGTCACTGCCTAAGCCAGCAGTTATTCCCCATCCCTAAATACCCTTGAGAAGGGCATACTGTGAAAGTGATTAACAAAGCATATGCTGTCTCCAGCTCCATATATAGGTGCATTGAGTGGAAGAGCAGGGAAGCTTTGCTGAACCTTTATAATACTCTGATTGGGTTCCAACTTCAGTATAGGATCCAGTTCTGTCACCACACTTTAGGAAAGATGTGAAGATTCTTGAGGGGGTGCAGGGAAGATTTACAAGAATGATTCCAGGCATGGAGGATTTTAACTACAAGGTTATGCTGGAAAGGAAGAGTTATTCTCCTTGGTCCAAGGAGATTGAGGGAAGATTTGTTGGAGATGTACAAGATTACGACAAGGATTTGATAAGGTAGGTGAGGAAAAACTCTTCCCATTAGCTGTCTGTATAAGGACTAGAAGACACAGATTTAGAATTGTGGGCAAGAGATGCAGAAGTGTGGGAGAGAACTGCTTTTACACAGTCAGTGGTAAAGATATGGAATCAGCTCCCATGAGCCCCTCATCTTTTAAATAGTGGACATAAGAACTTGTCCATTCGCCTGGGAGTGTGGAACAGAGTTAGAAACGGATCTATATTCCACTTTTCATTGCTATCATCATGTATTTCTGATGAAAACACTTATTGAGAATGAATTGTCTATTTAACCTCATATTCGAAACTTAGTTCATTATTAAATGAAAAGTTATTCCCACAAAAATTATATAATTAAATCATAAAGAAAAATTGACTTTGCATTTCCATAGAAACCATTTACAATTTCAGGATATCTCAAAGCACTTGACAGCTAACAAAGTAGTTTTTGAAATAGTGTCACAGTTGTAATGCAGAAAACACAACAGCTAATTTCCACACAACAAGATCCAACAAGCAGTGTGATCATGACCATCTGTTTTACTGACATTGGTTGAGGAATAAATATTGATCAGAGTACTAGAGAGAACTCCTCAGCTCCTCTTTGAAATAATGCTGCGGGACTTTTTTTTATTTACTCCTGAGACAGCTTAACATTTCATCTGAAAGACAACAGAATGCTCCCTTAAAATAAGCAAGCTGCCATATATGCTCAGTTTAATAAAGCTCTTACAACAGCTTTTCCAAGCCTGAGCTCTACCATCTAGAAGGACAAAGGCTGCAGATGATTGAACATCCGTTGCAAGTTTCCCTCCAAGCCACACAGCATCCTGATATGGAATAAGATTGCTATTACTTCATTTTCACGAGGTCAAAAACCTGGAACTTCCTGCCTAACAGCATTGTGGGTGCCTACACCCAATGGACTGCAACAGGTCAGGGAGGTGTCTCACCACCTGATGACCACAAGGGCAATTAGGAAAGGTTTTAAATTCTGTGCCAGCCAACAGAACTGAAAAATAAAATTAGAAGATTGACATTTTAAGGGAAAGGGATTAGGTTCTGAAGCGAAAGTATAGGAAGTTAGGTAGAAGGTTAAAAAATAGCTCTTCGAGGGTAGTAATATCTGGATTATTCCCAGCGCCTTGTGTTAGTGAGAGTAGGAATAGGATGAGAGAGCAGATGAATGTGTGGCTAAGGAGCTGGTGCAGAGATTCATATTTGTGGATCATTGGAATCTCTTCTGGGGTAGAAGTGACCTATATAAGAAGGATGGGTTGCACCTAAACTAGAAGGAGGCCAATATCCTGCTGGGAAAATTTACAGGCGCTACTCACTTCACTTGTTGAAGCAGCAACTCTCCAAAAGCTAGTGATTTCAAATAAACCTGTTGGACTATGACCTGGTGTTGTGAGACTTCTGACCTTGTAATCCCCAGTCCCACACCGGGATCTCCACATCATGGCTACTCAGGAGGCTTTAACTTAGTTCGGGGGGAGGCAAAGAGACAGTGAGAAAAGAGATATGTCTGAAGCTGGTACAGTTCAGAAGAACAGCAAGTCAGATAGTCAAAGCAGGAAAGAGCAAAGCAGAGAACAAGGTAAGACTGATAAATTAAACTGCATTTATTTCACTACAAGAAGCCTGACAGGCAAAGCAGAGGAACTCAGGACATGGTTGGGAACATGGGATTGGGATATCATAGCTATTACAGAAATATGGCTCAGTGAAGGGCAGAGCTGGCAGCTTAACATTCCAGGGTATAGATGGTATACGAATGATAGAAAAGCAGTTCAGAGAGGAGGGCGAGTGGCATTTTTGGTTAGGGATAACAATACGGTTGTACTTAGAGAAGATATTCCTGGGAGTTCAGTTCTGAATAAGGGTCACCAGACCCAAAATGTCAACTCTGATTTTTTCTTCACTGATGATGCCAGACCTGCTGAGCTTTTCCAGCAACTTCTGTTTTTGAAAGTAATTGTTGGGCCCCTTGCTGAGATATTTGTATCATCGATAGCCACAGGTGAGGTGCCAGAAGACTGGAGGTTGGATAATGTAGTGCCACTATTTAAGAAAGGTGGTAAGGAAAAGCCAGGGAACTATAGACTAGTTAGCCTGACATCGGTGGTAGGTAAGTTGTTGGAGGGGATTCTGAGGGACAGAAGTTATATGTATTTGGAAGGCAAGGTCTGAATAGGGATAGTAAACATAGCTTTGTGCATGGGAAATCGTGCCTCACTAGCTTGATGAGTTTTTTGAAGAAGTGACAAAGATAACTGATGAAGGCAGGGTGGTGGACGTTGTTTATATAGACTTCAGCAAGGCATTTGACCAGGTTCTGCATGATAGACTGGTTAGCAAGGTTACATCACATGGAATCCAGGGAGGACTAGCCATTTGGATACAAAATTGGTTCAAAGGTAGGAGAGAGAGTCTGGTGGTGGAGGTTGTTTTTCAGAATGGAGGCCTGTGACCGTGGTGTGCCAAAAGGATTAGTGCTGGGTCCACAGCTTTTTATGATCCCTAGAAAAATGATTTGCATGTGAATACAGGAGGAATAGCTAGAAAGTTTGCAGATGACACCAAAATTGGTGATATATAGGATGGTGAAGAAGGTTATCTCAGAGTACAACGGTACCTTGAACAGATGGGCCATTGGGCTGAGGAGTGACAGATGCAGTTCAACTTAGATAAATGTGAAGTGTTGCATTTTGGTAAGGCAAATCAGGGCATGAGTTATATAGTTAATGGTAGGGTCCTGGGGAGTGTTGCTGAACAACAAGATTTTGGGGTGCAGGTACAGAGTTCCTTGAAGGTGAAATCACAGGTAGACAAGGTAGTGAAGAAGGCGTTTGGTGCACTTGCCTTTACTGGTTGGTGCATTGAGCAGAGGATTTGGGACTTCAATTGTTTCTGCACAGGACACTGGTTAGGCCACTTTTGGAATACTGCATTCAATTCTGGTCTCTCTGCTACAGGAAAGATATCATTAAACTTGAAAGGGTTCAGAAAAGATTTGAAAGGATGTTGAAGGGGTTGGAGGGTTTGAGCTATAGGGAAATGCTAAATAGGCAGAGGCTATTTTCCCTGGAGATTCAAAGGTTCAGGGGTGATCTTATAGAGGTTTATAAAATCATGAGGAATAGCCATGGTCTTTTCCCCAGGGTAGAGGAGTCCAAAACTTGAGGGCATTGGTTTAAGGTGAGAGGGGAAAGATTTAAAAGGGACCTAAGGGGCAACTTTTTCATGCAAAAGGTGGTGTGTGTATGGAATGATCTGCCAGAGGAAGTGGTGGATGCTGGTACAATTACAACATTTTAAAGGCATCTGGATTAGTATATGAATAGGAAGGATTTCAAGGGATGGGAGCCAAATGTTAGCAGATGGGACTAGATTAATTTAGGATAGATATTGGTCAACATGGACGACTTGAACCAAAGGGTCTGCTTCTATGCTGTATAACTCTATGGCTCTAGGTTAGTCAAATAGCATCTGATATGGCAATAATAGTTACAGTCATTATAAAGTATTCGTAAATCTCCATATGGAATCACTTAAAAGGTTTGAATTAGCTGGAATAGTAAGTAAGTTTCTAACATGTTGGATCCTCTGTAAAATATATGATATATTGTAGTTTGTGTCTATGGCCAAAGGCACATCCCACTGTTTACTTATTTCACTTAACTCTGTCGGTTTGTTCATGAAATGTATTCTAGGTAAGCCGGGTATCCCTCCTTCAGAAAAATCTTTATGATTCATTCAGCACTCTGCATTCCACAAATTTCAAACATTAGAGGGGGTGCAATTAGACTTCTTAGGTAAGGCTACAATGGCTAATAGCCAATCAGCAAACAACAATAGTTTGCATTTACTTGGTGCCATTCATAAGTTGAAATATCTCAAGAAGCATCAGATGAGATGCGGGGAGAGATAACCAAAACGTTGGTCAAAGAGATAGGTTTTAAGAAGAGTCTCAAGGAGGAGAGAGAATTGAACATTAGTTCAGGAGGGGAATACCAGAGCTTAGGACCCAGGCAGCTGTAACACTGCCATCAATCATGGAATAATGAAAATCGAGGCTGCAGAAAAGGCTAGAATTGGAGGGTTGTATGGAAGGAGTAGGTTATAGAGATAGGAATGGTGATGTCACACCAGGTTTTGAAAAGAATACAAATCAGAGGGGAATTGTTTTGGAATCAAACCAAAGTGTTATTTTCTGATCCATTATCCCTCAACATTCAGTAATATTTCCACTGGCTGATTAAGTCTAGAGTTGTATTCCTAGATCACTACTCCGCATTATCATCCCTCCACACAAATACAGTTAGCATCTGCTCTGCTGAATTGATACTAAATAGAAGATGCCACGACAGCATTACTGGTCTGCCAAATGCAATTGTCATCACTTAGGAATCTTCATTATTGGATTTTAATAAAAGGAAGCTCCCTGGTAAACGATGGGAATAGGCAGAAGATGGAGTTCTCTGAGAATTCCCTGCAAATGTGAAACTTTTCAGCAGATACTACATGCAAATTGTCTGAAGCAAGAGGATGTACATATCAGGGGGAAGACAGAACTGGCTGGTCAGCTTTTCTGTTGAAAAGGGAAGGTCTGACAGATATCTTTAAAACAATGAAGTGGATTCAATAGAGTAGATGTCGCAATGTTTTCACATGTGGGAGTGTCTTAAACTAGAAATATAAACTTAGAATAGTCACAAAGAATCCATAAGGGATAGAAGGTGTTGGAGCAACAGGGCGCCAGAATAGACTAGTTGGGCAGATCAAGCTGTTTCTGTGTTGTACATTCAATGTAATCCACAAAGAAATTCAGTGTAATCTTTTATTATCAGAGAATATGGGGTTCAATATCACATTGAATGGTTGAATTGAATAACACAGAGGAAGCTAGTGAGGGAAAAATGAAGATAATCCTGAGAGAGAGAGATGAAGAGAGGTGGGTCCAGGCATGTGTGGAACATAAACACAGCATGGTCTATTTTGGGCCAAATGGCCAAGTTCTGTGTTCTAAAATTCTGCATGATTGCTAAAGTCAATTTGTCAATGCATGTTGCAACATTGACACGGTGGAGCATCTAACCTGATGCTAAAACAAAACATAATTTGCAAGCTGCTCTGTCTCTGAACATCCACCTGCCTGACAACTCCTGATTCAGGTAAAGTATGGGCAAAGATGACTGACAAGAGTTAATTAACGCCCCACTCCCTTCAGGATGACTTACGCACTTAAAAGGAAACAAAGTCCCTGGAAGTTTTACACAAGAATCTAGAGCATAGGCACACTTTTATAACTGATTCAGGACTCTGCTCAAAGTGATACCAGTAAACGTGACAAAGCCTGATATTTTCACACACAAGCACAGTAAACCCCCAGGGGGTATGTACTATTTCTGATGTTAACTGTGATTTTCTTGTGTTGGAATACTTGCCAGGTTTTTTTTCTCTAAAGGTTACGTCCTTCACCTTATTGGTACCTGAACCACTGCCTCCTCCATTTAGAAACAGCATTAGGGATATCATGGTGCATAATTTATCCATCTCATTCAGCAACGGAAATCAAAACATCAATCCTGCAAAGGTAAACATCGGTTCGGATGAGAGAGACAAACCCGACCTCACTCTTTCACACACCCATTCAGATGAGTCTATGCATTGGCCTGATTTAATAAGTAGAGATCTACAGATGGCAATTAACCCTAATTGGTTCCCCTCCCCCAATCGTTGGAAATATTCAACAATTGTTTACGGCAAGCTAGCATTTCAGGTTTTAAATAATACAAAAAAAAAGCCAGTGAAAATAATATTTCACTTTCGGAATACGTCTCTTTTGTTTTCAAATATGCTGACCCAGACTGCTGGTGATATCCATGCCGCCCACTTAAAAGCTGAAATCTAGGTTGGTAGGTTCTGAGGGATGGCGGTGGTCATTCCGCAGTAGGGGATAAAATTGCCCCCGACCCTGCTGAGGAAGCTAACGTGGTTTCTTTTTATTAATGCACTTGGGAGTTAAAGTCATTGCAGCACAATGACTGATTCTTTACTCCTGTACCATACACAGAACGTACACCGGTATTATTTTGCAATCCACAGTGGGAATTCCAGCTCTGATGGCAAGTTTTATGGAAAGAAGCCAAACTCTTACAGATAGCCTTTTGTGTCGCAAGTCAACAACTAACAGAGAATCCATTTAGTCGATTTGGGAGTAGCGTTAATTCAAAGGCAGAATCTGCCACAGGTTATTTTGCTTTAAGCGCTCAAAACCTTACAGCTTCTAATAGGGATCTAACTGTGGTTGGATCCCTCACTTTAATAGACACACCAACTTAGGGGGGTATCTGACCCCTGGCGCACTGACTGCACAACCTCGAGAGAAACCACCTTTTTCTTAAAATGCAGTAACAGCAGAAACGCGCGTTTTACCTTGTTTATCTCTTTAACAGATTAGTGTTGTCACACTGGGACACACTAAACACAGCGCTGCACTTAATCCCCCTTTTCGCTAGAAATGAAGAGTAAGCAGACGCCTACAAATTAAATTCGTGGAGCAATCAAAATTATACAGAGGATGCCGGTTAGTAAAACGGTGCTGATTGTTTTAGCATCCAAAGCCATAGGGACAGACAGACTGCAACACACCCAACTCAGGACACAATGTTACTAGTATTTAGCACAGTTAAAAACATTGCCACAGAAGTAGCACTCTGCCGTACCTTCAGGAGTCGAACTGATGGCAGGAAAGCCGCATGACACAGCTTACGGATGGTCCAGTTCAGAGGCCTGGGAGCTTCGGTGTGGCTCATGTTGAGTTAGTCCTGGCATTGAGTGGAGACGGAGGATAAGGGGCAAATCCAGGGAACCGACTGAAGGAGCAGTGAGCAACAGCCGCGGTAGCAAATAGCAAACCCAACTGAATGGATCTTTCGACAAGAGAACAGCAGATAATGTGTATTTATGTTTTTACATATATGTGTATATATATATCCAATACTTCAGCGTGTGTGAGGGGTAATCTTTAGTCCTGCTCCTTTCCAGGATGACAAACTTCCAGTGTACCAGTTCCCAGGCATGTAGATCACAACAGGCTAAGAGCAGTCATCTGCCCAGGGGAGGGCTGGTTTATTTTCCCTCACTGTCTCTTTGAAAAGCTTAGATAAGATTCATCCCGCAGTGTAGTCTCCGCCGAGAGTGAGCTGGGAAAGACCCAGTTACAGCAGACTCTTTCGAGCGCTGCAGAAATTTCAGGTGGGGTGTTTATTTGAACGCTGGGTTTTTTTTATCTTTAAGTTTGTAAACGTGTGTGTCTGTTCCACAAGGGGTAAGTGGACGAGTGCGAGCACCAAATTGTTTCTGCCCAGAGTTAGGCGTCTTTAACGGTTTCAGTGCCGAATTCTACCAGTGTATCTCAGCGAATCAACAGGAAGACTTTCGTTTAAACGGACTTCTCGTCATCAGGAACATTCCTGGAGATTCCATCACATGGCTTCCTGCCTCCAAATAGATTCTCCCGTTTCCAATAACTGCTTGCACCAAAACTATCTCCCTATCTTTCCATCCATTGACTCCCACCTATACTTCTCGCTGCCTCGGGAAAGACAGCCAACATTTTCACAGACCCTTCCCATCCCAGTTATAATCTCTTCCAACCTGTTCAGTCAGGCAGAAGATATAAAAGCTTAAACACAAGTACCAACAGATTCAAGAACAGCTTCTTCCCCGCTGTTATTACACTTCTGAATGGACCTCTCGAGTTTCAAATTTAGTGTTGATTTCACTCCTTGTGCACCTTCTCTGCAACTGCAACATTGTATTCCTGGCTCAGTTCTATTACCCTCATGCACTTTGTATGGTATGATCTGCCCGTACTGCATGCAAAACAAAACTTTTCACTGTACCTAGGTACATGTGATAATAATAAATGAAATCAAATCTTTGGTATCTTTAAAGTTGTAAACATCTCAAGGCACTACACAGGAACATCAAACACCAATTTTAAAACAAAAACACATAGACACATAAGGAGTAGGTAGAGCAAAGTTTGTACTGAGGGGTAGGTTTTGAGGAGCATCCTAAAGTAGGAAAGGTACGTGGAGAGGTTTAGGGAGGTTATTCCAGAGCATAGGGCCACAGGGCATAAGCCAGAGTCACCAGTGGTGTTGTGATGAAAAATGGGGATATGGAAGAGGCCAGAGCTGAAGGGCTACAGGGATATTTGTGGAGTGGCCAACTAAAAGAGGATGGAAAGATCAAGAGAGGGTGAGACAATAGAGGAATTCAAAAACAAGAATGTGCACTTAAGACCTGAGGTATTGCTGAGCTGATGGACAGTGTAAGTCAATAAGTACAGACCATGGTATAAGTTAGGACACAGGAGTTTTGGATGACCACAAGCTTATGGAAGGTAAAATGTGGAAGTCCAGCCAGGAGTGCATTGGAATCATCAAGTCTGGAGGCAAGGTAGCAAAAGAATGAAGGTCTTAGAAATAAAATTTTAAAAATGCCTATCTCTTGTTCTAAACCCATAGGAACCTACCTCTCCTGGGTTTTTATCATAACAGCATCTTGAAGATTAACCTTTCTTGCTGGGGAATCCAGGGGTGTACTTGAGGGTTGGCAACCCTAGTCCTATAGAGAAACGCAGAAATGTGGGAATAGATAGTGCCAGGTAAAGTATGAGCTGCTAGGGTCAGAAAGGAAATGAGGAATTCAATAGTGTTTCTACTTACTATCGCACAGGATGTGAGGGCCACTGGCCGGGCCAGCATTTATTGTCCGTCCCTAGTCGCCCTTGAAAGTGGTGGTGAGCTGCCTTCTTGCAATCTATGTGAGGTTTGCCACAGTCGTTTTCAGGGAATTTTTGGGCATTCATCCTGAATTTTATCCCACAGTAAAGGAATGATGATATAGCTCCAAATCAGGATGGTATGAGGTTTGGAAGGGATCATAAAACTGATGGTGCTCTTGTGTATCTGCTACACTTGCTCTTCCAAGTGATAGAGGTCATGGGTTCAGAAAGTCCTGTCACAGCAGCCTCAGTGAGTGACTGCAATGCATTTTGTAAATGGTGCGCACTGCTGGTGAGAGCAAAAAACCTGGTGGTAGGTCTTTCAACACTATAGAATAGCAAGGAAATGAGAAAAGACCAGCATCAGAAAAATGGAGATTTTGAAGGTTTGGCAAAGAGGATGAACTTTAGGGCTGGAGGAGGTCTTGGAGAGGTATTTGAACACTAGGTTGAGGATTTTATTCTGGGGGTACTGGGTGTTAACTCAAAACAGCAAATGCAGTAATAATGATGAGTGAATGAGGATTGGATATGACCAGCAAAGCTGAAGATTACCACAGGTCAGAGAATTGGGGGTTGACCACTGGAACTCTGGTGGTGATGAGAGCAATGAAAGATGGTAACAGCAGCAGATGGCCTGGAGCAGGGGCAGTAATCAGACAGTAACTGAGGGGTTGTGGGATTGAATGCTCAGATTGGAGTCAGATAGACTGCGAATGGATTGGTTCAAGCGCACACAGTAGATGCAGAAGGAGGATAGAATCAATGGGAAATATTAAGGGTTTGGGACAGGAGTCAAATACAATGACTTTTGACCTTCCCAAAGTTTAACTGCAATAATGTTTTTCTAATCCAAGATCAGCAGTTCGAAAACCTGGAGACAGGAAAACATCAAGAAAACTCTGGATTCTAACCTAACATCATGACTATCTCTTGCCACAACTTCATGAAAGTAAATGTTGATGGAAGTAAGGAGAACAGACACTTTTCTATAAATAATACACTGGGAACAGACTTCAAAACAGCCTATTCCCTACTTTATAAAATGCAATAGTAGTGTGTAGATGATTGAGAATTGAATGAACTCACCCAGATAACACATAAGCTATGGACTTTAATACAAAATGCAAAGAGTAGTTAACTTTTCATTTTTATCTTGTAAATCATTTTGCAATGTTGTAGTTATTTGTGTGCTGAAATGTTCATAATTGTGCAATCCTATTGTTATTTGATACTTTTTTTAGAGACTGTATATAGCTATGTTATGAATTATGATCATGTGTTTCATTTGTATCATCATCACAATGTGGCACCTAGTGCCATGATAATTTTCTAATAAACTAATTATCTACCTGATGGAGAGGTAGAGTTGAATGTTGTCAATACATTTGTAGAAGCTTGACCCCCGATGATGTTGCCAAATTTGATTGAGAGAGAAGGAGGCCAAGGACAGCTTGAGCAAGGAGAACTTACTGGGCAGAAACAACACATTGAGCCAATCATTATGTCATTGTTCTCTACACAGAAAACTCTGGGAAGCAATTTGCTTCTTAGCTTTTAAGTTCCCATTTACAATTTACTTGCTGTTTCAAAGGGGGTTGACTTCCTCAGGGGTTACATTTTTTTTTACGAAACCTAATAGTCCCTATTACTGTTGCTTCCTTTTCCCTTAGATCTTCCAGGTACATTACTCCTGTTTCAACCCTCTAGGCCACCACAAAGCTGCCTGAAAATTTCACCTGCAATGAATTACAGCACTTTAAATAACCCCTTTTGAAAGCTATGAAATGTTTTCCTCTTTGGGATTGGATTGCAGAAGTCACAAGTAGTGAATAAATAAATGGAAATTATTGTTGTCTCACCCCGAATAATGACCTGAGTCTGGAAAAAAAAGTCTCCGAAATTTTTCCAGTGATGAAATTATTCCAAATATTGCTCAGAAACCTCATTCTTCAACTCAAACCATATATTACTCAAATCCAATTAATTTACTTAGTTTGCATCTTTTAGTTCCATTGATTTTTGGAGGTTTTTTTTCCTTGGAAGAGGGTTTTGCATCCAATAAAATAAGAAAGGGATGGGCAAGGTGAGGTAAGAAATGAATAGACGGAACAAAGATGAGTAGATGGATCAAAGGGCCCACTGCACAATTATGAAATATTGAATAATTGTTTTCTGTGCCATGTCAGACCTAATCCATAGCTGCAAAAATTGAGTGAGCATGAGACAATGGAGGGATTTGAAATAAAGAACGTGCATTTAAAATCTAGGTATTGCTGAACTGATGGACAGCAAAGGTCAAAAAGTACAGACTGTGGTATAAGTTAGGACACAGGAGTTTTTGATGACCACAAGTTTACAGAAGGTAAAATGTGGGAGTCCAGCCAGGAGTGCACTGGAATTGTCAAGTCTAGAGTCAACAAAGCAAAAAATGAGGTCTTTGAAACAAATTTAAAAATGTCTCTTTTCTAAGCCCCTATGGCTTCACTTCTCCTGGGCTTTTACTGCAACAATGTCTTGAAGTTTAACCTTTCTTGCTGAGGACTCCAGGACTATCCTGGAAGGCTGGAAACCCTAGCCCTCATGAGGAAATGTAAGAATTGATAGTGCTGAGTAAAGATGAGTTGGGGGGGGTCAGAGAGGAAAAGTGTTCATCTTCACAAACAAAAATATCAAGCTTCTTTTTATTCATTCATAGGATGTGAACATTGCTGGCTAGGCAGCATTTATTGCCCAGAGGGCAGTTAAGAGTCAACTACATTGCTGTGGGTCTGGAGTCACATGTAGGCCAGACCAGGTAAGGATGGCAGTTTCCTTCCCTAAAGTACATTAGTGAACCAGATGGGTTTTTCCAACAATCGACAATGGATTCATGGTCATCATTAGACTCTTAATTCCAGATATTTATTGAATTCAAATTCCACCAACTGGCGGGCTTCGAACCCAGGTCCCCAGAATGTTATCTGGGTCTGTGGATTTTTTTTTTCTCTATTCATTTGTGGGATGTGGGCATTGCTGCCTGGCCAGTATTTCTTGCCCATCCCTAGTTGCCCTTGAGAAGGTGATGGTGAGCTGCCTTCTTTAACCGCTGCAGTCCACCTGCTATGGGTTGACCCACAATGCTAATAGGGAGGGAATTCCAGGATCTTGACCCATGCGACAGTGAAGGAATGGCAATATATTTCCAAGTCAGGATGGTGAGTGGCTTTCCCATATATCTGCTGCCCTTGTCCTTCTAGATGGAAGTGCTCGTCGGTTTGGAAGGTGCTGTCTGAGGATCTTTGGTGAATTTCTGCAGTGCATCTTGTAGATGGTACACACTGCTGCTACTGAGCGTCGGTGGTGGAGGGAGTGGATGCTTGTGGATGTAGTGCCACTCAAGCGGGCTGCTTTGTCCTGGATGGTGACAAGCTTCTTGAGAGTTTTTGGGGCTGCATTCATCCAGGCAAGTGGGAAGTATTCCATCACACTCCTGACTTGTGCCTTCTAGATGTTGGACAGGCTTTGAGTTACTTTGAAGTGAGTTACTCGCCACAGCATTCCCAGCTTCTGGCCTGATATTGTAGCCACTCTGTTAATGTGGTGAGTCCAGTTCAGTTTCTGGTCAATGGTAACCCCCAGAATGGTGATAGTGGGGGATTCAGTGATGGTAACACCATCGAATGTCAAGGGACAGTGGTTAGATTGTCTCTTACTGGTGATGGTCATAGCCTAGTATTTGTGTGGCACGAATGTCACTTGCCACTTGTCAGCCCAAGCCTGGAATTGTCCAGATGTTGTTGCATTTGAACATGGACTGCTTCAGTATCTGAGGAGTCACGAATGGTGCTGAACATTGTGCAATCATCGGCAAACATCCCCAAATCTGACCTTATGATGGAGGGAAGGTCATTGATGAAGCAACTGAAGATTGTTGGGCCTAGGACACTACCCTGAGGAACTCCTGCAGAGATGTTCTGGAGCTGAGATGATTGACCTCCAACAACCATAACCATCTTCTTATGTGTCAGGTATGGCTCCAACCACCGGAGAGTTTGCCCCCTGATAACCATTGACTCCAGTTTTGTTAGGGCTCCTTGATGCCACATTTGGTCAAATGCAGCCTTGATATCAAAGGAGGTCACTCTCACCTCAGCTCTGGAATTGAGCTCTTTTGTCCATGTTTGAACCAAGGCTGTAATGAGGTCAGGAGCTGAGTGGCCCTGGCAGAACCCAAACTGGGCATCACTGAGCAGGTTATTGCTGAGCAGGTGCTGCTTGATAGCACTGTTACTGACACCTTCCATCACTTTACTGATGATCGAGCAGGCATTGGCTGGGTTGGATGTGTCCTGGATTTTGTGTACAGGACATACTTGGCCAATTTTCCACATTGTTGGGTAGATACCAATCCAATAACTGTACTGGAACAGCTTGGCTAGGGGAGCGGCAAGTTCTGGAGCACATGTCTTAACAGTCATTAACAGTCCAGTGATGATACCACCGGGCCATTGCCTCCCCCTGTGCCAACTGTGCCATTGAGCCACTTCACAACTTCAAAGACTTTTAGAACGTCACCCTCAGACTTCTACTTTTTAGTGGAAGGAGCCCAGCCTCCTTGATTTTTTTTCTGATAGTTTTAAGATCTCCAGTTGGCCATATTATCATATCATTTTGGTTTCCACACACTTAAAATATCAAAATGAGCAATAGACCGCTAAATTGGACACTATCCATTTAGATTCACATTCACATTACAATCATTCACATTAAGCAGGGAAAAAATTAATTTCTGAGGAATCTCACTTATTTTAATGATCTGGGTCACAACAATCAGGTCATTTTAGGGTTGATATTCAGAGTTACCCAGCAGTATTCCATTGTTGAGTTATTAATTATGCTGCTTGTTTTCAGATACAAGATGCCCAAGTAGATTGATTCTACAAAGAGAAAATCTCTGCTCATAAAAACTTATTCTAATATCTAACTATAGAAAGGAGAGCAAAGCTTTCGCATCAATTAAATTGAATGAAATTTTAATCTCTACTTCTCTGTGCTATTTTTAGCTTCATTTTTCACACTAAATGGATATTTATGTTGCATTGTTGAAGACCATAGGAACAAGAATAGTTGAAAGGTCAAATAAGGTGACCTTGGGCTACCAAAACTCCTGGGCTGGCAATGAACTATCCAGCCGAGTTGGCACTGGGGTTTAGAGAAGGGGGTGCAGTTGTGCTGATCTGCTGCTGTAAAATGAACAAGTACAACAACAGTGTGCATTTATATAGTAACTTTTACTATCCCAAAAGTGTTCAATCAGAGTATTATCAAAACAAAATGTGACAGTAGCTACAAAGTGAGCTGTTAGGCAGGTGGAAAAGAGCCTGATCAAAGAGGTAGGTTTCAAACAACATCTTAAAAGAAATTAAGACAGCTGCAGGCAAGGCTACTATGGTGGAGTACTTAGAATTGGAAAAGCTCAAGAGGAGTATCAAGAACCTGAGGAGCACAATTATATGACGATGCTGTAACTTAAAAAGGTTATTTTGTCTTGGATTTTTTGAAGAGAGGTTGTAAAAGCCAGGGCGCCGAAGAGTCTAGTTTAACAATGGAAGGGGAGTGGTCAGTTCTCCCAGTTCAGGTTTTTTTTCTACATTTTTTTAGCTGTAGCAGTCACAAGATGTCTTGAGTAGCAGAAGTGTTGCAAGCTTCAGTAAGGGATTCGTCTGACTTTCTCTGAAATTTCTCTCTGGATGTTGTTCCCTCCTGCCTGTAAGAATCTGTATTTGAATTTGCCTTTTTGCCAAGGAGTGTGTTTATGGGATGTTACGATATTGGAACAGTTAATTTTTTAAGTTGCTGTATCGGGTCAGATGGTTTTCCAATAGTTAAGTTACTCTCAATTCCACTTTCTTTTGTTTGTGCTTCAACTGTAATGTTTAAATAAATTTTGTTTTGCTTAAACCCAAGTGGTTTGACAAGTTGCATCACACCTGGCGCACCCACTTTTCACATCTGCCTTTAAAATAAGAACAAGTTAGGGTCTAGGCTAAGCAGCAGGAAAGGTGACGTTTCGGGTCCAGAAGGGTACAGACTCGAAACGTCAGCTTTCCTCCTCCTCTGCTGCTGCCTGGCCTGTTGTGTTCATCCAGCTCCACACCTTGTTATCTCAGACTCCAGCATTGGCAGTTCCTACTATCTCTTAGGGTCTAGGCTACCTTCTTAAAATATTTTGGGGGTGTGGCCTGGTCCGTAACAGATTGGGGGCTCGTCTGAGATAAGTCTATAATTCCAATTTGGGTTAAGGGTCATTGGACTCAAAGGCAGCGAGTGGTAGGTGTTAGTGTCTCTTGTCTCGGGTGTTAAATTTGGTTGGTTTCAATAGTGCTTTGTGTAGTAATGGTTCTTTTTGGTCTCTAAGAGATTTCTGGAGGTGGAAGAAGTGACTTGGGGGGGTTTTACAAATGTGAGCATGGTAAAGCTGTTGGAATTGGCCGACAAGCTAGAATTGGGGTTGCCTTTGTCTGTGAGAAAAGGAGGTAATTACAGCAACAGCTTGACATTTGAATTTGCTGGAAATGCCATCGGAATCTTTGGAAATGGTTAGAATTCAATTGCACTTGAAGCGACTTGAACATGAAAGGGAGCTGAAACAGTTTGAATTATGGTTAAAAGCAGAATGAAATGAAAAGGAAAGAATCGCTCTGGCAGAACAAAAAGAAAAGGAGAGGAAGGCCCTCGCAGAAGAAAGGATGAAAGGGAGAGAAGAGAAGCAGAAAGAAAGAGAGTTTGAACTTCAGAAGTTGGCAATTAGACAGGAAAGTCGACTTAAAAGGATGGAGGTGAAGGTAGAAGGTATGCTTAGTGAGGAGGATAGTGAGGATGAGCAAACCCATCATAGCCAAAGACCTGGTGAGGATCTGTTTAGATATATCCAAGCATTGCCTAAATTTGATGAGAAGGATGTAGAGGACTTTTCCATCTCACTTGAGAAAGTGGCTAAACAAATGAAGTGGCTGGTGACCATGTGGGTTTTGTTGATCCAAACGAAGTTGGTAAGTAGAGTTAGTGAAATATTTGCATCGCTATCATAGGAGGTATCTGGGGAGTATGAGGAGGTGAAGAAGGCATCTTCAGTGCATATGAGTTTGTGCCAGAAGGTTACAGGCAACATTTCAGGAATCTAAGGAGGACCCTGGTCAAACATACAATGAGTCTGAAAGGATCAAACAACATAATTTTGATAGGTGGATAAGGGCATTAACAATAGATCAAACATATGACGGTCTTAGAGAGACGATTATTTTGGAGGAATTCAAAAATTCACTTCCTGAGGTAGTGAGAACTCATGTGGAAGAACAGAGAGTTAAAACGGCAAAATTAGCAGCTGAAATGGGGGACGATTTTGAGTTGGTTCATTGATCAAAGTTTGGCTTCCGACATCAATTTCAATCTGTGAGGGATAGAACTTGGGGAAAACAGAAATCCCCATGCGGTAAGGGAAAAGTAGATCACATTGAAGATAATAAAGATAGCTTACCACAGGGTATAAAGGAAAGCCATGAAGGGGAAAGAGAAGCTAAAAAGCTCAGGTGTTTTTGCTGCAATAAAGTAGGCCACTTGAAGTCAGAGTGTTGGTGGCTTAGGAAAAACACTGGGAAGACGGATGTAGGATAATAGGATAAGGCCAGTGAATTTTGTTAAAATGGTAAAGAAAAGCACAGTGGAGGGTAAAAAGCTGCATCAGACTGTACAACCTGTTTGGAGGTTGGTTGAGAAGGAAGTGCCAGATCTTCTTAAATCATTTACTTGAGAAGGTAAGGTTTACTTACATGGGCTAGGAGCAGCAGGTAAAGAACTTACAGAATTAAGAGATACAGGATCATGTCAATCTCTGATGTTGAGAGATGAGAAGATATGTAATTCAGAAGGACTATTGCCAGAAAAAGTGCTAGTACCTGGAATTCATGGTGAGACCAGAAGTGCTCCATTATGTAGATTGAGGTTGGAGTGTCCAGCGAAAAGTGGAGAAGTGGTGGTAGGAGTACTGGAGAAACACTCGGCTCCAGGAATACAATTTGTCCTTGGTAACAATATAGTTGGGTCACAGGTAGGAATCCTGCTTACTATGGTTGAAAAGCCAATGGAAAATCAGGCGACTGAGCTATTACATGAAGTATATCCTGGGATTTTTCCTGACTGTGTGATAACAAAATCACAAAGCCACCAGTTGAAACAGGAGGATAAATCAAAGAAAACAGATGAAGAAGTTTAAGTAGCATTATCAGAGACCCCATGTTTGAATGGTTGAGAAAAAACAAGAACAGGTGGAGGACAAAGTGGATATTTTTAGCTCAGAGAAATTAACTGAGTTACAACAGGAAGAAGAATCTGAGTGTATCCCTGAATTCAACTACCTTAAAAATAATGGTTTAATGAGGAAATGGAGATCACACTCAGGCAGATGAGAAAGAGGCAGAGGTTCATCAAGTTGTAATACCAGTGGGTTATAAAAGGAAGTGCGGCGGGTAGCACATGAATTACCATTAGGAGGTCATTTAGTGATTAAAAAAAACTTAAGCCAAAATACAAAAACATTTTTACTGGCCTGTACTGCATAAGGATGTAGTAGAATTTTGCCAGACATGTCATACATGTCAGGTAATTGGAAAACCTCAGGCAGTAATAAAACCAGCACCTTTAAAACCCATTCCTGCATTTGAGGAACCTTTTACAAGGGTCTGAATTGATTGTATTGGACCCCTACCTAAATCAAAAAGTGAGAATCAATATTTGCTGACAATAATGGATGTATTCACTAGATTTCCAGAGGCCATTCCATTACATAATATCATAGCTAAAAGGATTGTAGAAGAGTTACTCAATTTTTTCACGAGATATGGACTACCCACAAGGATACAATCAGACCAAGGGTCAAACTTTACATCAAAATTATTCAGGGAAGTTATGGATAGCTTAGAAATAAAACAATTCAAATCGATTGTGTACCATCCAGTATCGCAGAGAGCGCTGCAAAGGTGGCATCAAGCTTTAAAGACCATGTTAAGGGCATATAGTCAAGACTATCCAAAAGACTGGATAAAGGAATTCCATTGGTACTTTTTGCAATTAGGGTTGCACCAAATGAATCAAGCAAATTCAGTCCATTTGAATTAGCTTTTGGGCATGAGGTGAGAGGATCACTGAAATGAATTCAGGAGAAATTGGTGAATCAGATTTCAGAGACCACATATTTGGACTGTGTGTCAAATTTTAGGGAACAATTAAATAGAGTGGGGGAGTTGGCTAGATGGTATTTAAAAATATCACAGCATATGGTGAAACAGGAAGCAAACAAAAAATCAATATTTCGCAATTTTGCTAATGGAGATAAAGTTACTTCTGGTGATAGGTGAACCTTTAAAAGCAAGGTTTAATGGAACTTATCAAATCGAAAGGCGATTGAGTGAGGTGGACTATTTGATAAGGACTCCAGATAGAAAGAAGTCTTACAGAATGTGTGATGTGAATACGCTCAAACAGTATTTTGATAGGGAAGGAAGATGAAAGGAGAATGTGGTACTGGTTACAACACAGAGTGAAGAACCAAGTTCAGAGGATTTTGAATTAGACAATCCTCAAATTAAATCAGATGATGAGGAAGTTCTTAAAAAATTGGGATAAATTATTGAGTTACATTTCAGAGGAAAATAGAAATGACCTGAAAGAGTGATTACTATCGCATGGGGTGGGAATAAGCTTGGAAGTACTAATTTAATTATGCATGATGTAGATATAAGAAATGCTGTTCCAATTAAGCAACATCCTTAAAGACTTAACCCTCTAAAGTTGGCACTGGTTCAAAAAGAGATTGAATGCATGCTCCAAGACAACATAATCAAAGTGAGTTGCAGTGATCTCACCAATAGTAATGGTGCCAAAACCAGATGACACCCAACGGTTATGTGTGTAATACCACAAAGTCAATGCAGTTACAAAGTCTGATTCATATCCGATTCCATGTTTGGAAGACTGTATTGAGAAGATGGGACAAGCAACTTACATTTCTAAGTTGGACTTACTCAAAGCATACTGGCAGGTACCTTTATCTGAAAGATTGAAGACAATTTTGGCTTTCGAAACACCAAATGGACTATACCAATTTAAAGTCACGTCACTTGGTATGAAAAATGCGCCAGTCACATTTCAAAGACTGACCAATAAAGTCATTTCTGGATTACCCAATAATGTGGTATACATCGCCGACCTGGTAAATTTTAGTCAAACATGGAAGGAACAGTTGCAGCATTTATCGGAATTATTCAATCGATTTCGGGAGGCAGGCTTGGTGATAAATTTGGCTAAGAGTGAATTCGCCAAAGCCCAAGTCACATTCCTGGGCCATTTTATCCGACATGGACAGATGGCCCCATGGAATGTGAAAGCAAAGGTTATTGGGGAGGTTCCCACACCATCGACGAAGAGAGCAGTATTATGTTTCCTGGGATTGAGTGGGTTTTATCGGAAATTCGTACCGAATTTTAGCAGTGTGGTTGCTCCACGGACCGACTTACTGAACAAGTCCAGAAAACGTCAGTGGATGGCAGGCTGTCAGAAGGTGTTTGACAGCCTGAAAGCTGTGTTAACCACTGCCCCAGTGTTAACCATACCTAATGACGCAAAGCCATTCAAGGTGGCTACCGATGCAAGTGATTTGGGTGTCAGTGCTGCACTCTAACTAGAAGACGACCAGAAGATAGAAAGATCTATTGGGTATTTCTCCAGGAAATTGAATATTCATCAACAGAAATATTCCATGATTGAGAAGGAGACCTTGAGCTTGTTGTTGGCATTACAACATTTCAACATTTATATTGCCAATAACGTGTCTGAGACAATTGTACACACTGATCATAACCCATTAAAGCTGTTGGAGAAATTTAAGGACAAAAATTCGACACTGTTTAGGTGGAACTTATTATTGCAGCCATTCAATTTGAAAATTATACATGTGTAAGGACGAGAAAACATAATTGCCAACGCGTTGTCGTGACTTAGATGAAGGAAGACGGAGGTGTTCGGTGGCAGGAGTAAACGGACTGAAATAGAATGTAGTAGTGAATGTTTGCATGCTTAGAGTCAATGTAGTATATATGTATTG
This sequence comes from Rhincodon typus, assembly GCF_021869965.1. Taxonomy (NCBI): domain Eukaryota; kingdom Metazoa; phylum Chordata; class Chondrichthyes; order Orectolobiformes; family Rhincodontidae; genus Rhincodon; species Rhincodon typus. The sequence continues at coordinate 27,472,405 of NC_063334.1, forward strand.
TAGTGTACTATTAGAATAAGACTAAGGGGTTTAAAAGGAAGCCATCTTTGTTTATTGATAGTTCATTTTTTTAAGGAGGGAGGTGTGATGATGCTGTCACTTAAAAATGTTATTTAGTCCTTGTTTTTTTTTTGAAGAGAGGTTGTAAGGCAGAGGTATTGAACAGTCCAGGGAGTAATAGTTTAACAATGGAAGGGGAGTGGCCAGTTCTCCCAGTTCAGGTTTTTTCTAAAACCTTTTTCTAAGGTTTTTTCCCTTCTTCAGAAGGGGTCTAGGCCCGAAACGTCAGCCTTCCTGCTCCTCTGATGCTGCTTGGCCTGCTGTGTTCATCCAGCTCTCCACCTTGTTATCTCAGATTCTCCAGCATCTGCAGTTCCTACTATCTTAGGTTTTTTCTAGATTTTTTTAGCTGTAGTGGTCACAAAATGTTTTGTAGCAGAAGTGTTGCAAGCTTCAGTAAAGGATCCTCTGAATTTCTCTGAAATCCCTCTGTGGATGTTGTTCCCTCCTGCCTGTAAGAATCTGAGTTTGAATTTACCTTTTTGCCAACGGGTGTGTTTATGGGATGCTACTGTATTGGAACAGTTAATTAGTTAACTTGTTGTATTGGGTTGGTTAGGTTTGCCAACAGTTAAGTTACTCTAAATCTTTTGTTTGTGTTTCAACTGTTGTATTTAAATAAATTCTATTTTGCTTAAAGCCACTTCACATCTGCCTTTAAGCTAAGAAAAAGTTAGGGTCTAAGCTACCTTCTTAAAATATTTTGAGGGGGATCTGTCCTAGTCCGTAACAAATGTCCAAAAGAAAAACATTCACCTGTGGGGGCCAACACTCAAATTCCATCCTAGACTTCTTTTTCTTTGTTTCTCTCTCCTCCTTTACTATGCTCCTCAAATCCTACTTCTGTCTGAGCTTTTGATTACTTATCCTACTATCTCTGCTATGAAATTTTCTTCTGGTAACTGCCTCTAGTAAAGCACATTGGTTTCATTTTCCTGCAGTAAAGGGGCTATATAAGTGAATGTAGTTGTTGTAAAACATATGGAAGTGGAGCCACAATTTTAATAATTTTAAAGATCTGCAGAATTGCAGTCCATTCTAGAAACATGAGATTTCAGGATATAGGAAAAAATGTCCTCGTAGAACTATTGTCTTAAAATCCTGGGTTTGAATGTTTTTCTGCTTCTTACAATACCAGTTCTATTGGAGTGCTGCCTAACGGTGATGTAGAAAGTCTTTTTCCTCCCAATTATTTGAATACTAGCTATTTTTTGTAATCTGGGAATCCAGGCCTATAAGGCTTATTGACTGGGATCAAATTAATCAAATAAATAAAGGTCATTCATCATTTTAACGTTCATCACTCAAACATTCAAATTCTCCCATCACAACCTGCAGCTGTACAGTATTTTGAATAACATGAAGGTTTTTGTTGCTGCTAATTTACATATTAGATTTTTTAAAACATGGTTGTTACAGGATGAGCAGGGGCATGTAGAAATGACTGAAAAATCGAGTTAAAACATTATTGGGAGACTAAATCCATTGACCGTAAATATAAGATAGCCACTAAAAATTCAGTCAAGAATTGAGGAGAAAATTTTTTTTCAAGAAAGAGAGACATATTGTCAAAGATTTTCATCAGGACAAATGCAAGAATATCAAATCTCAAGTGATCACAACAATTTATATTACAGAAGAAAAAGGTGCCAATCTATAGACCTCTCGGGCTCTTGGGTTATTCAAAATAAGCAAAAGGCTTGAGCACATATCAATGTGTGTCAATTTTACCAAGCATAATTGATCCATGCGATGAGTTCAAATGATTTGGATGACATTGGGACCGGTTCTGGGGGAGGTGGGACGATTACAAATCGGACGGTCTACACCTGGGCAGGACTGGAACCAATGTCCTAGGGGCTGCTTTTGCTAACGCTGTTGGGGAGGGTTTAAACTAATGTGGCAGGGGTATGGGAACCAAATGAGGAGGTTAGTGGACAGTAAGGAGGTAGTAACTAAAGCCTGTAAGGAACTAGATAATGAAGTCAGTGTGACTAAGGGGAAGAGTAGGCAGAGAACAGATGATGAACGCAAAGGGACAGGTGGTCTGAGGTGCATTTGTTTTAATGCGAGAAGTGTAGTAGGTAAGGCAGATGAACTTAAGGGCTTGGATTAGTACCTGGGAGTATGATGTTATCGCTATTACTGAGACTTGGTTGAGGGAAGGGCAAGATTGGCAACTAAATATCCCAGGATATAGATGCTTCAGGCGGGATAGAGAGGGAGATAAAAGGGGTGGAGGAGTTGCATTACTGGTCAAAGAGGATATCACAGCTGTGCTGAAGGAGGGCACTATGGAGGACTCGAGCAGTGAGGCAATACAGGGAGAGCTCAGAAATAGGAAGGGTGCTGTACTACAGGCCTCCCAACAGTGAGCGTGAGATAGAGGCACAAATATGTAGACAGATTATGGAAAGATGTAGGAGCAACAGGGTGGTGGTGATGGGAGATTTTAATTTTCCCAACATTGACGGGGATTCACTTAGTGTTAGGGGTTTAGATGGAGCAGAATTTTTAAGGAACATCCAGGAGGGTTTTATAGAGCAGTATGTAAATAGTCCAACTCGGGAAGGGGCCATACTGGACCTGGTGTTGGGGAATGAGCCCTGCCAGGTAGTTGAAGTTTCAGTAGGGGATTACCTTGGGAATAGTGATCACAATTCTGTAAGTTTTAGAATACTGATGGACAAAGACCAGATTGGTCCTAAAGGAAGAGTGCTGAATTGGGGGAAGGCCAACTATAGCAAAATTCAGCAGGAGCTGGGGAATGTGGATTGGGAGCAGCTGTTTGAGGGTAAATCCACATTTGATATGTGGGAGGCTTTTAAAGAGAGGTTGATTAGAGTGCAGGACAGACATGTCTCTGTGAAAATGAGGGATAGAAAGGGCAAGATTAGGGAACCATGGATGACAGGTGAAATTGTGAGACTAGCAAAGAGGAAAAAGGAAGCATACATAAGGTCTAGGTGACTGAAAACAGACGAAGCTTTGGAAGAATATCGGGAAAGTAGGACCAAACTGAAATGAGGAATTAAGAGGGCTAAAAGGGGTCATGAAATATCTTTAACAAACAGGGTTAAAGAAAATCCCAAAGCCTTTTATTCATACATAAGGAGCAAGAGGGTAACTAGAGAAAGGGTTGGCCCACTCAAGGACAAAGGAGGGAAGTTATGCGAGGAGTCAGAGAAAATGAGTGAGATTCTTAATGAGTATTTTGTGTCAGTATTCACCGAGGAGAGGGGCATGACGGACGTTGAGGTTAGGGATAGATGTTTGATTACTCTCGGTCAAGTCGGCATAAGGAGGGGGGAAGTGTTGGGTATTCTAAAAGGCATTAAGGTGGACAAGTCCCCAGGTCCGGATAGGATCTATCCCAGGTTACTGAGGGAAGCGAGAGAGGAAATAGCTGGGGCCTTAACAGATATCTTTGCAGCATCCTTGAGCACGGGTGAGGTACCAGAGGACTGGAGAATTGCTAAAGTTGTCGCCTTGTTTAAGAAGGGTAGCAAGGACAATCCAGGTAATTATAGACCGGTGAGCCTGACGTCAATGGTGGGGAAGCTGCTGGAGAGGATACTGAGGGATAGGATCTATTTACAATTGGAAGTAAATGGGCTTATTAGTGATAGGCAGCATGGTTTTGTGCAGAGAAGGTCATGTCTTACCAACTTGATAGAATTCTTTGAGGAAGTGACAAAGTTGATAGATGAGGGAAGGTCTGTAGATGTCATATACATGGACTTCAGTAAGGCGTTTGATAAGGTTCCCCATGGTAGGCTGATGGAGAAAGTGAAGTCGCATGGGGTCCAGGGTGTACTTGCTAGATGGATAGAGAACTGGCTAGGCAACAGGAGACAGAGAGTTGTAGTGGAAGGGAGTTTCTCAAAATGGAGAACTATGACCAGTGGTGTTCCACGGGGCTCCGTGTTGGGATCACTGTTGTTTGTGATATACATAAATGATCTGGAGGAAGGTATAGATGGTCTGATTAGCAAGTTTGCAGATGACACTAAGATTGGTGGAGTAGCAGATAGTGAAGGGGACTGTCGGAGAATGCAGCAGAATATAGATAGATTGGAGAGTTGGGCAGAGAAATGGCAGATGGAGTTCAATCCAGGCAAATGTGAGGTGATGCATTTCGGAAGATTCAATTCAAGAGCGAACTATACGGTAAATGGAAAAGCCCTGGGGAAAATTGATGCACAGAGAGATCTGGGTGTTCAGGTCCATTGTACCCTGAAGGTGGCAACGCAGGTCGATAGAGTGGTCAAGAAGGCATACGGCATGCTTTCATTCATCGGATGGGGTATTGAGTACAAGAGTTGGCAGGTCATGTTACAGTTTATAGGACTTTGGTTCGACCACATTTGGAATACTGCATACAGTTCTGGTTGCCACATTACCAAAAGGATGTGGATGCTTTGGAGAGGGTGCAGAGGAGGTTCACCAGGATGTTGCCTGGTATGAAGGGCGCTAGCTATGAAGTGAGGTTGAGAAGATTAGGATTATTTACATTAGAAAGACGGAGGTTGAGGGGGGACCTGATTGAGGTCTACAAAATCATGAGAGGTATAGACAGGGTGAATAGCAAGAAGCTTTTTCCCAGAGTGGGGGACTCAATTACTAGGGGTCACAATTTCAAGGTGAGAGGGGAAAAGTTTAAGGGAGATATGTGTGGAAAGTTCTTTACGCAGAGGGTGGTGGGTGCCTGGAACGCGTTGCCAGCGGAGGTGGTAGAGGCGGGCACGATAGCGTCATTTAAGATGTATCTAGACAGATACATGAATGGACAGGGAGCAGAGGGATACAGATCCTTGGAAAATAGGCAACAGGTTTAGATAGAGGATCTGGATCGGCGCAGGCTTGGAGGGCCAAAGGGCCTGTTCCTGTGCTGTAATTTTCTTTGTTCTTTGTTTGTTCTTTGATTATCATAAATGTGAATTGATTAAATATACTTCTTTATTACAGAGTTGTTAGAATGTAGAACTCACTATTGTATGGAGTTGCTGTGGTCAATAACACAGATAAATTTAATTCGAAGTTAGATAAGCATATGAGGATCTGGAGGACGGGCAGCACAGTGGCTCAGTGGTTAGCGCTGCTTCCTCACAGTGTCAGGGACCTGGGTTTGATTCCAACCTTGGGCAAATACCTGTTTGGAGTTTACACGATCTCCCTGTGTCTGCGTGGGTTTCCTCCGGGTGCTTTGGTTTCTTCTCACAGTCCAAAATTAGCAGGTTAGGTGGATTGGCCAGGCTAAATTGCTCATAGTGTGCAGGTTAGGTGCATCAGTTATAGATTACAGGGATAAGGTGGTGGTGGGGGGGTTGTTGGGTGAGATGCTGTTTGGAGGGTTGGTCGGGGGCAAATGGCCTGCTTCCACACTAAAAAGGTTCTAAGATTCTATGACTAGAAGGCTCCATTAATAGGTTGAGATGAAGAGGAAAGGGAGGAAGCTTGTGTGGAAAATAGACATCAGCATGGATCAGTTTCTGGGGATTACTTGACTGAACCAGCCATTTGAAAATGATAGCTACAAGAGCATGTTGGAGACTGGGAATTCTGCAACACTCAACTCACCTCCTAATTCCTTAAAGTCTGTCCACCATCTACACAACACGAGTCAGGAGTGTAATTGGTCCAACTCGACAACAGGCAAAAAGCTTAACACCATCCAGGATGAAGCAGCTCTGTCAGCTGGCACTCAATTTGCCACCTTCAACATTCACTCCCTCTGCTACCTGCGCATATTAGCAACAGTGTGTATTGTCTACAAGTTTCGCTGCAGCGACACATCAAGGCTCCTTCAGCAGCATCTTCCAAATTCACAAACTCAACAACCTATATGTCAAAAGGACAGCAGATGCATGGCAACACCAATACCTGCAAGCTCCCCTCCTAGTTGCACACCATCCTGACTCGTAACCATATCACCATTCCTTCGACATCACTGGGTCAAAATACTGAGTTAGAAGTCACACGACATCAGGTTATATCCAACAGGTTTATTTGAAATAATCTGATTTCAAACAAACCTGTTGGACTATACCCTACTGTCGTGTGACTTCTGACTTGTCCACCCCAGACCAATATCGGCACATTCACATCAAAATACTGAAATGCCTTTCTTAAAAATATCACAGGCATATCTACGTTACACAGACTGCTGTGGTTCAAGATGGCAGCTCACGCCCACATTCTCAAAGGCAAGTAGGGATGGACAATAAACGGTGAAAGAAGTTAAAAAGGTTGGGTCGAATGGCCTCTTTCAGTAAGTTCTACATAATTCTAGACAAAAATCAGGTAGAATCCAACCAAAGATCATTTAGGCTCTGAATAAATTCCACGGCAAGGTAAACAGCTGGCAATGGAACCCTGGTTATTTTATGAAGTACCCAGGATCCCTCAGAATGAACAGTATCCCAACAAAAGAAAGATCACCACATTTTGAAAAAAAAGTTGTTACAGCTTATAAACTGAAATATCAGCAAATGCATTCTGCTAAATTGTTTCCATGGTTTAAGACAGTAGTTGAATGGATGAGCAGGAACATGCAGAAATGACTGAAAAATCGAGTTAAAACCTTACTGGGAGGCCAAATCCATTGACCATAAATATAAGATAGCCCCTAATAAATTCAATAAGGAATTGAGGAGAAATGTTTTCTGCCTTGAGCAGAAACAAAGTTGCTCTCTTGCACGTGTCAGTGAAAGTGGTTGTGTTTATAAATCAGAAGTGCAAGGCTGTATATTCTCAGCATGCTGTATGTAGCTAGACAGGAGGGATTTTAACAGCTACATGTGAGCAGCGCCAGTTGGAATGGAAATTGTTCAGTCACAGTTAGGATTTAAAAATAAGCAGAAAGCAGCCATCCACTTTTCAAGTGTTTACAGGCACGGTGGGTGGCCAACTTGCCTTGCAGTCAGAGATATGGGGGTTCAGGCCCCACTTTAAGAACTGAGTATATTGGTGCAATATAAGTGGGAGTCCACTCTTGTTAAGGACGTTGTCCTCCGGGTCTTGAACAGAGTATCCCAGACTGAATTTCCTAATACAAGTCAGGGATAGAACATAGAACACAGAACAGTACAGTCCAGGAACAGACCCACTCATACTGTTTTTCACAGAAGATTAAATGTTTGTCCCATTGTCCTGACTAATATTTCATCTGCAGCTACCATCAGTAAACCTGACTTGCTAAGTATGGAATCTTGTCGTGTGCAATTGACTGTCCTTATACACCGTTTAAATCCTTTTTATTTAGTCACAGAATGTGGGCATCATTGGTATTTATTGCCCACTACTTATTACCCTCAGAAGGTGATGCTGAGCGAACTTCCTGTACCACTGCAGACCATATGGTATTGATAAACCAAATGTGCTATTCAGAATGGAGTTCCATGATTTTGACCCAGGATCAGTGAAGGAATGGCAATGTATTTCTAAGTCAGGATGGTCTGTGATCTAGATGGGATCTTGCAAGTAGGTGTGGTTTCCATGTACCTGCTGTCCTTGTTTTTCTATGTGAAAGAAGTAACTGGTTCGGACGGTGCTTTTGAAGAAGCCTTGTTGCACGGCACCATTACTTCTTGTAGGTGGCATACAGTACTGCCACTGTGCATCAGTGATAGGGAAGGAGTGAATTAGGCCTGAAATGTTTTGAAATGTCCTGAAGAGATGATAAACTGTTATATAAATGCAAATTCTTTCTTCTCCCAGTTCAATAGTTGTACTAAAATGGTTTGAAGTAGTGCATGCTATTGTGTACCAGGATGGACCAATAGAAAATGAATGCTGGAATTAATTTCTGTTACTAATAAAGCAAACTCATGCTCGAATACAAGGCAGTCCTAACTCCAACCAGAAGATCTGTTTCAACCACAAATCAAAGTTTAATTTAGGAAAAGCAACAGGGCGCTTCAGGCAGGAAAGATCAACAGTAAATGTTCATAATTAGAAATAAATCCACACTGATATTGAAACTTTTCTTTAAATTTTCATCTTCTGTGTTTCTGAACATCAGCTGTTTCTGTCAAAGCAGAATTGCAGGGTTAATTTCCTAAACATCATCTCTGATTTTCTGTTCACAGCAGTTCCAAAAATTGTTCAACATTAAAAAAAAGACATCATACGTAGGCAAGCCCAGTATTTATTGTCCATCACTATTTGCCCTGTAAAAGTGGGTGGTGAGCTGCCTTCTTCGACCACTGCAGTCCACTTGCTGAAGAATGCACACAGTGCTATTGGGGAGGGACCTCCGGAATTTTGACCTAGTTCTCGTGAAGAAAGGGTGATATAGTTCCAAGTCAGAACAGTGGTCACTTTGAAATTTTAATCTTCTACATCGTGTCCAATTAAACCATAAATCTAACTGTTCCTACAGTTTAAAAAAAACTGCAATCATTCTATAGCTCAGCAGATATTGGGTGGAAAGCACACTTGCTATGATCGATGTAGAACCACCAGTTTCAAATCACTCACCAAAAGACAATTCTTAGTATGTCTCGCTAAGATATATCTGTTTCCCCTTTCCGCACCTACATAATATTAGAAAATAATGAAACCCTGTTTATACAGCATCTTGTCCCAGCCTTAAAGATTTCAAATCTTGTTTCTAGAGTGGGAATTGAACTTAAAACCTAATGATTCAGAAGCAGGAGTGCTACCCACTGAGCCACAGCTGACCCAGTAGAGCTATAACCTATGAATATTGCTGAAAAGAAAGACATTGTCAAAGCTTTTTCAGTTCACACTCATCAGACAAACACAAGAATGCAGCTCATTTACACTTGCTAGAAGCAAAATACATTCATTCACAGGTACCTGTTCTCTGTAAACATAAGGAGCATGTTCAAGGCTTGTGATTTTTGTGAATTACTCAGAAATTTGGCCAGTCTATAGTTTCTTCATTGCGTTTACCATGGCAATTCCTCAGCCAGTGTTTGCTTGCTAATCAATCAGCATCCTTTTCTCCCATAGTATATCAAGACAAAAAGCCTCAGCATATATCTCTCTTTTCAGCAATAACTTCTGAGGTCCAGTCAAGGTCTTAAAAAAAATATAGCTGCTGGCATCCTGCAGTTTCAGCAAACAGCAAATGGGATGCAAAGCCTGATTAATCCATTATTGGAGATATTACAAGTATTGAATTGGTATCCAAGAGGTTAAAAGTTAGAGTTTGAGGGCTAGAATTCACTACAAATATCCACACATGGTCAGATGAATAGTTTGTTTATTTGCTCAGCTTGGGTTAGCAACAGCAATCTATTATGCTGGAATTTAATAGGAAAATAAAATCAACCCAATTTGTCAAATCAGCATCTAAGACAACTAAAACCAGACGCGATTTTATTCCATCTAATACTCTGCTCAGACATATCTGGAGCACTGTGTAGAGTTCCTGGCATCATGACATGAAAAGGCTTTGCAACTAGTGCATTGTAGAAATGCCAGATTGTTACCAGGGCTCCAACTCTCTACATTCTAACTGGAACTTGGGACATACCAGGAGACTCGCTGGACAACAGCAGAACCACTTTAGAGATTTTCTCAAAGTATCCCTGAGGAGATCAATCATGACCATTGACTCATGGAATACTCATGGCTTGTGACTGACCAAAGTGGAGAAGGCACCTTCGGAAAGGTACTGAACATATTGATATACTGGGTTGAGAATATGTAGAGGCTGGCAGCGTCAAAACCTCCAAACAACTTATTTACCGAACCTTTCAACTATTACTAGATCCCATGTGGCAGAGTCTGTGGATCAAACATTGGACTTAAAGCCTGTGGAAATGGAGTGCTAGCATGTCACCCTCAATTTTGAGAGACTGTGTAAGAAGATGACCGGGCCTCCAAGGAGAGATTTCATAAACTAGGCTTTATAAACTGGTCCTGCGTACCTTAAACAGAACTTCAGTTTGGACTACTACCAGTCATTTCCAAGTGTTATTTCTTGTATAAGAGTCTAAAAGGCTCAATACTGAAGACTGCCATAAGTACCACCCACTAGAATGACGTTATATGGACTTGTGAGTAGAAAAGTTTGGGATCTCAGAGGAGTGACTCCTAATATCTGGTCCTCCTCAAAGCCTATGTAGCAATGTCTATCATATCACTGTAACCTGTAACTAATTAGTAACATGCAAAAAGCTATGTCTTGTTAATTACCAGAAACTTTTCTAGTTACACTCGGAAGTGTTTTTCCTTCACTACACTAGACCAAGCAGATCCTATAGTTTCCTACATTTAACAAGAACGGTGGCAGCAACTTTCATCATAAACAGCAATTCATGCAGGGTGTAGTGAACTAGCCTGCCCATGCAACTTTACTCTTCCCTGGAATTTGGGATGATTTGATTGAAGCTTTTTCAGTTTTGAAAGTAAGTGATGGGGAGGATGGAGAGAAACACTTTCTGCTTGTGGGACAGTGTAATATCCAGGGTCTATATGGAATGAACTGCCAGAGAAAGTTATGGATGCAGGTAAAGTTACAACATTTAACAGACATTTGGACAGGTACATGAATAGGAAAGGTTTAGAGGGATATGAGCCAAACAGGACAAGTTTAGTTTGGGAAACCTGGTCAGCATGATCTTTGTAACCAAGATGCTTTAAATAAAGAATTAGTTTAGTGGGTGGTCTGCACCGTATCCAATGACTCTAAATTACCCACCATGTGGGAGATGACCAAAACTGGGCATGATATTCCAAGTGCAGTCTGGCCACAGTCTTGAAAACAAAATATGCTGGAAATCACAATTGGTCATCTGTGGACAAACAGCAAGCTGACTCTTCATCAGAGCTGATGTGAAGTGTGGAGGGGGCAGTATTTATGCAATATTGGAATGTGAGAATGGCAGAACAGTGTCCAACTGCCAAATAGGAAAGAACAGATGGTCCCACTGGAGTGGGGGGAGGGGAGGGAGGACATGGTGACAGAGAATGCAACAACTAAAGCTAAAAGTAAGTGAAGAAATGGGAGTGAGTTCACAATCAGAAGGTGTTGAACTCAATATTAAGTCCTGGAGATTGCAAAGTGCCCAGTCTGAAATGAGATGTTGTTCCTCCAGTTTGTGCTGGCCAAAGTCTTATAGAAGGTTGAAATAGTTAGAACCGTCTTATGACCAAATATCCCCATAAATGCATCACTACACCTGTATTCTCCCAGAGACAAAAGAAGCTGTCATACCCTATTTAAACACCTGGGAGTCTCCTAATTGAAACAGGATCATCTGGCTGAATGGTCACGTGGCAGCTCTGCAGGCTAGCATTCAGAAAGTGCCTGCTCCTTCAGGGAAGGAGGAATTTCATGCAAACAATTTTTTTTTTTCAAATGCTGCAAAACATTTGAAACAAGAACCAAACATAATGAAATAGTTTGCATGCAGGTGGACTGAAGACAGATCCCAAAGAGTTAAAGGACACACATGCACCAAGCTTTCAGAAACAGTCATTCAACTGTATGATATGAGAACTGCCCGCAGCACAGCACAGAATAAAGACATTCTGTGATTGTCTCTGACAATAATTTAGTTCTTGATAATTATCTGTAAATTCCAGCTGAACAGGCAGGAAGGTCTTAAATGCACATAATTAATGAACATGGAATTACTGCAGTAAAATGTGAAAATGACTTTTAGAATTGTAATGATGACTAGAATGACTGTAACGAAGCACCTTCCCATTTCACACGTGAATGTTGGCAATTGTAACATAAACACTTCAAGAGAAACGCCAATATGTGATGGACTGGCAAAATTATACAAAACAGTGGGTAGACTTGATGCAGATTTCCAACCAATTCTGCAGCATGACAAAGCCAAAAGGGACTAACCCTGAACAATACCAATACCCACAATCATTCCAAATAAGAAATTATTTCAGAGTAGGCAACAAAAGCCAACTGTTTGATATGCCAAGGAGAGCTTATGCTGTCAAGGAAATACAGAGGAAATAGATAGCATTATACAATCTTACACCCTTTGTGAACTTGAGCTCATCTAGTGCCCTGCCAACTCTCTGCATTGTACTCTCAAGTCCCAATCACTCATTACCGCTGCCCTTGTTCAACTTCTCTGTTCTGCAACCTTGTGATCGTAAAAATCTCATTTTTGTAAACAATTTGTTCTCAGTGATCTTGCCCCTTTCTCTCCCTGTAACCTCCTCCAGCCCTACACCGGATGCCTGGACCCCTCCAATTCTGGTCTCTCCCACATTTCCAGATTTTAATTACACCACCAATGATGGTCATGCCTTCAGCTGCCTGGGTCTCAAGCTCTGAAATTTCCTCCCTAAATCTCTACTCTCTACCCCATTTTTCGCATTTAAGGAGCAACTTAAAACCTACCTCCTTGGCTAAGTTTTTGACCACCTGTTCTCATATTTCCTTATGTGGCTCAATGTCAATTTTTGTCAGATTATGTTTCTGTGAAGCACCGTGGAGTGTTTTGCTGCATGTAAGGCAACTGAAAGCAAGGACACCAATGGTGCAGTGATTAGGATCAAGAGTGCTCAAGAGGCCAACAAGAGATATCGCAGTGAGCACTGTAGTGATGCGTGAATTTGATTTGGTGCAAGTCAAGTCATGAGTAGCAGAGTTTTAGAAAACCCTCAGGTTTACAGAGGTAGGGATCTGGGAGACCAGACAGGGATGTGTTACAATAAACTATCTTCTTAGTGTTGCCCCCCCCCTACCCCTGCTTGATATTGCTTCGCTTGAATGCCAGAGGGCCAGAGAGTGGGATATGGATGAGCGGGAGGTCCTATAATTCAAAAGTTACCTTCTTTTTCTTGGAATCAAATAAACTTAAAAATAGTTTTAAAAAGTGACTCAATTTTTCAGTATAGGAATTTAGCAATGTAAAGTATTTCAATTTACAGAGTGTAAAGTTATAACAATGCTTTTCTCAGGATTATTGTTGTATTGTGCCTAACTACAACTTTTAAATTGATTTAATGGGAAAATATGATTCGCTTAAAAGTTGTTACACTGACTTGTGATTTTCAGGAACATCATCACAATTTTGTTAGAGGACATACTGTAGTAAAATTTATAGGTCACAAAGGTACATGGTTTCAGCAATTGATGAGCTCAGTCAGGGTGGGGTGAGCTATGATAATGAAATGGGAAGAGGCAATCTCAGCCATATCACAAGCACTGTGTTTGGAAGCTCATTGAGGGACAAATATTACACAAAGGTTAAAGGGTTAAGAAAATGATTGACCTAAATATCGCCTGTCCCATTTTCACCACAAGCTAAAATAATCAAACAAAACCATCCATTTCCTACAGTTGATAGTCTGGCGAATGGTACCAAAATACACAGAGCAAAAATTGTCTAATCTTCCTTATGGAAAATACACAAGATCCAATCATTTGTAGTTCCTCCTCAACAAGTAATTTCAGCAGACAGTATCTCCACAGCAACCAAAAATCCCAACTGGGGCAAAATATTTCCATCCTGCACAGTAATACTTATTTACACAAAAGTAACAGGTTTATCCAAGCAAGATATTCAAATATAATAAAAGGAAGAGAAGTGAAAAAAAGACATTAATATGAGAAGAAGCCATCAGTTAGAATTATGCTATTTCATATTATCCAGAAGAGTCATGCTGGACTCAAAACATTAACTCAGTTTCTCTCTCTGCAGATGCTGCCTGACCTGCTGGGTTTCTCCAGCATTTTCTGTGCTTGTTTCAGATTCCCACCATCCACAGTATTTTGTTTTTATTTGAGGACTGTCTAAGGAGTCTTGTTGAGTTGCTGCAGTGCATCATATGGATGATACACACTTCTGCCATTGAGCCAATGTTGCAGGGAGTGAAAGTTGAAGATATTAGACACAATGTCAGTCAAGCAGGCTGCTGTGTCCAAACGGTATTCAGCATCTTGAATTTTTTTTTAAGTGATGGAATTAACCATTTAACACAACTTAAACAGGAAAACCTCTCTACATCAAAAAAGTCGATAGAGAAATTTCAGTCAGATGTACAACAGCTTTGCTACCTGCACCACAGAATATCACTTCAGCGCTTTGCAGAATGCCTCTGTTTTCTGTGCTTGCAGTGGCCTGTCATTTTATTTGCCACGTTGCTGTTTCACAGACATCTCAATCCTCAGCCTGGCCTGGTCGACCCATTGTCTCCACCTGCTCCTGCCCCACCGAACTGATCTCCAACTATCTGGACTCCATTTTCTCCCCCTTGGTCCAGGAACTCCCTACCTATATCCGTGATACCACCCACGCCCTCCACCTCCTCCAGAACTTCCAATTCCCCGGTCCCCAACACCTCATCTTTACCATGGATGTCCAGTCCCTCTACACCTGCATTCCCCATACTGATGGGCTAAAGGCCCTCCGCTTCTTCCTGTCCCGCAGGCCCGACCAGTCCCCCTCCACTGACACCCTCATCCGCTTAGCCGAACTTGTCCTCACACTCAACAACTTCTCTTTCAATTCCTCCCACTTCCTACAGACAAAGGGGGTGGCCATGGGTACCCGCATGGGCCCAAGCTACGCCTGCCTCTTTGTAGGGTACATGGAACAATCCCTCTTCCGTACCTACACTGGCCCTAAACCCCACCTCTTCCTCCGTTACATTGATGACTGTATCGGCGCTGCCTCGTGCTCCCACGAGGAGCTCGAACAGTTCATCCACTTCACCAACACCTTCCACCCCAACCTTAAGTTTACCTGGACCATCTCTAATACCTCTCTCTCCTTCCTGGACCTCTCTGTCTCCATCTCGGGCAACCACCTAGAAACCGATATTCATTTCAAGCCCACCGACTCCCACAGCTACCTAGAGTAATCCTCCTCCCACCCACCTTCCTGCAAAAATGCCATCCCCTATTCCCAATTCCTTCGCCTCCGCTGCATCTGTTCCCAGGATGAGGCATTCCACTCCCGTACATCTCAGTTGTCCTCGTTTTTCAAGGACCGTAACTCCTCCCCCCTCAGTGGTCGAGAACGCCCTCAGCCGTGTCTGCCACATCTCCCGCAACTCATCCCTCACACCCCGTCCACGCAATAAGAACCAAAAAAGAATCCCCCTCATCCTCACGTACCACACCACCAACCTCCGGATCCAACGCATCATCCTCCAACACTTCCGCCATCTGCAAACCGACTCCACCACCAAAGACATCTTTCCCTCCCCACCCTTATCTGCTTTCTGGAGGGACCACTCTTTCCAGGACTCCCTTGTCCGCTCCACACTCCCCTCCAGCCCCACCACACCAGGCACTTTTCCCTGCAACCGCAGGAAGTGCTACACCTGCCCCCATCCCTCCTCCCTCACCCCCATCCCAGGCCCCAAGAAGACTTTCCACATCAAGCAGATGTTCACCTGCACATCTGCCAATGTGGTATACTGCATCCGCTGTACCCGTTGTGGCCTCCTCTACATCGGGGAAACCAAGCGGAGGCTTGGGGACTGCTTTGCAGAACACCTATGCTCGGTTTGCAATAAACAACTGCACCTCCCTGTCGCGAACCATTTCAACTCCCCCTCCCATTCCTCAGACGACATGTCCATCCTGGGCCTCCTGCAGTGCCACAACGATGCCACCCGAAGGTTGTGGGAACAGCAACTCATATTCTGCTTGGAAACCCTGCAGCCCAATGGTATCAATGTGGATTTCACAAGCTTCAAAATCTCCCCTCCCCCTACCGCATCCCAAAACCAGTCCAGCTCGTCCCTGCCTCCCTAACCTGTTCTTCCTCCCACCTATCCCCTCCTCCCACCTCAAGCCGCACCTCCATCTCCTACCTACTAACCTCATCCCGCCCCCTTGACCTGTCCGTCCTCCCTGGACTGACCTATCCCCTCCCTAACTCCTCACCTTTACTGGCCCCATCCCCGCCTCTTCAACCTGTTTGTTTCCTCTCCACCTATCCTCTCCTCTATCCATCTTCTATCCGCCTCCCACTCTCTCCCTATTTATTTCAGAACCCCCTTCCCCTCCCCCATTTCTGATGAAGGGTGTAGGCCCGAAATGTCAGCCTTTCTGCTCCTATGATGCTGCTTGGCCTGCTGTGTTCATCCAGCTCTACACCTTGTTGTCTCAATCCTCAGCCTGTTGCATTCTTCCAGTGAAGCTCAACGTAAGCTTCAGAAGCAGAACTTCAGCTTTTAATAAGGCACTCTCCAGTCTTCCGCACATAATTTTGAGTTCAGCACTTTCAGATCATAATCTATGCTCCATTTTCCCTTCTGCTTGTTTATTTCATTTGTGGCTTCCAGCCAGCATAGACCTGCTTATGGCACATCTTTTATTTCCTTGTTTCCTTTCTTGCCTCATCTCCCTCTGGCTTTGGAATACTAATTGCTTCTGTCATTTAATCTCTCTTGTCTTCTGCCCCGTCCTTTTGTCCTTACCCCAACCGTCCCATATCCAAAAGCTATTACATCTTGAACTTTTCCCAGTTCTGATGAAAAATCACAGACTTCTATGTTTCCCTTGAATAACCTATGTCCAGCATTTTTGTTAAATTCAGTGTGTTTGTATAATTCTCCTCCTATTTCCTTTAAACCCTCTACTTGTAAGCACAACTCCTATAGTCAGAAAAGCACTGCAATGTGCACCTGATACAATTTCCAACCTGACTGATAACTTTACAAGACAGGGCACTACAGAACAGTTTTGTGCACTGTTATTATTTGCTGGCATTATCCAATGACAGCTGTTATATATAAATCGCCCATCTGATCCTGGTGGTAGCTGTAGGCTCGAAAAGATTTGGAAAAATAGATTTAGCTCCTTTCCATCATGTAACAGGTTTGTCACAGCCTGGTATATGTTCCACTAACCCTCCAGCCCAGCAAGTGATAATTACTCTTCTGATCACCTGAAAAGATGCAGAGCTCAAGGTCTTGACGCTGCGTTAGAGAAGGAGAGATGTTTTGATTGTATTCCTTTCTGGCAGACCAGTTTGGTGCACAATATCAAAGTATAGCTCCCTTGGTTCTCATCTTCCTGGCTTAATTGTTCCTCCTCTATCCCACTGCATCCACAATTTGGCTGAAGGCTCCAACTTCTTATATAGAATATATATGTATATATACACACACTATTATATATACCATATACTATTCTTTATAGTGAAGAAGGGTATATAAATGTCAAACCAGAAGGAGGCCATTCTGCTTCCTTGTTTTGGTGATTTGAAAGAGCTCTTTAATACCAGTCTGACTTCACTTTACTCCACCTCACCCCCACTCCCTTTTCCCTAGATTGTTTCTGCAAGTGTCTCCCTTTTAAGTATTTATCCCACTATCCTTTTGAAAGCAAGTTCCCTTTGGAAAGTAACTAAAGATTGTGGAAGAAAATCAAAGCGTGTGAAATGTGGATGGTGAGGCTTACAATTCCACAACAGACAATGGAAGAGACACTTGAAGATGCAACAGAAAATGAATTCGGAAAGGGACTTCTAGGAAAGTCAACATTGTTTTGCCCATTTGATCAGAGCTGTAAAGCTGCAGAAAGGACAAAGTGGAGGGCAGCAGAAAGGGGCAGGGGGTTGAGCTAAGTGAAGTGGGATGACATAGAGCGGCTGCAGACAAGATATGTGAGGATGGTGCAAGGCAGATGAATGTAGCACTACGGCATCAAATTTCCTGGCAGGAGGAGCTTGTTTCTCCTTTCTTCCTTCATGGAATGTGGACGATGTTGGCAAGGTTGGCATTTGTTGCCCTCATGCCTACCAGCAGGAGCTTCTGAAAGTTACTACTGAATCTGCTGCCACCTACCTTTCAGACAAGGTATTCCAGGTCACCTCAGCTCACTGCCTGGGGGAAATAAAAGTATCATTCCTCTCTCCCATTTGGCTCTTTAGCCAAGTGTCTTAAATCTGTTTCGTCCGATTACTGACCCTCCCAACAGTGGAACAGGTTTCGCCTTGGTTACTACATTGGCACTTCTTTTCAAGCATAGAATTTCTTTACTTATCACACACTTAATGTTGTTTGATGTAGCCCCTGCTCAAGCTTATCTGTTACTGAAGCCTTCAACCATGTCCTTGTTACAACAACGACTTGCACTATGAAGCAACTCAACTGTGGTAAAGTGTCCCAAGCTGCTTCACAGGAGCATTACCAGTCAAAATGTGACACAGTCACATGAAATGATCTAAGGACAGATGACCAAAAGCTTTGTTAAAGTAGCAAGTTTTAAGGAGTATGTTAAAGGAGGAGAAAGATGTAGAAAGGTGGAGAGATTTAAGGAGTGCATTCCAGAGCTTACTGTCTCAGCAGCTGTTATCACAGCCACCAAGGATGGAACAATGGAAACTGGGCCCAGAACTGGAGGGGTGTGGAGAAGCAGTAAAGGGTTTTGAAAATAAAGATGGTGAATTTTAAAACTGAAGTGTAGCCATAGTGATGTAGTGATCCAGGAACACCAACAGACCCCATCAAATGGAAGAGAAAGGTAACATTTCCCATACTAACATCACTTATTTGACAAATATATCAAACAAAATCAACTGGCAACACCATTTTGAATTTCAGTTTATTTTGTTTTATCTACAACAAACACATAGTCATGTTTACAATTCAATTGTCATTCTTGTCATTAAAATTTATAATGGATAAAGATGTGGTGAGTTGCCTCAAGGGAGTGAGAAAGCTGATAAACATGCATATAAATATCAATTTGATGTTTTCCTCCCAGTTTGATTATTTCAATCTAAAAATAACGTTCAGTGTTCTGGAGCATGAATGTATAACACTCATTTATCATCCATGTGCCTAATAAGTAGCTTTCTGATTTCATTTGCCCCACAATCCTCTCAGATCTCTGAACTCCTCTCATTTTGGGCTCTTGTTTGTTTCTGATTTCAATCACCAATCACCCATGTTTCAGTTGCCAAGATGGTAAATCCTGGAATTCCTTTCCTACACCTCTCTCCTTCTTTAAGATGCTCCTTAAATCCTGCTTCTTTGAAAGCTCTTGACTGCTTGTCCTGGTATCTCCCCGTGTGGTTCAGTGCCCAATTTAGTTGTATCAAGTTCCTATGTTGAGCCCCTAGAACCTTTTTTCTTAAAACCGTATATAAAACATGACATGTAAATGCAAGTAGTAGTTTCTCCCCATTGTACTGTCTTCCAATTAACAATAGCTTGTTTTCAATTTATAAGAAGTCATGGCCATTATCATGTCCATTAGGACCATTAGCATTAGTGCCAGAGAGAATCTAACCGTCCCCATTGATATTCAATGTGACATTATCATCGCTGCCTGAGGTCTACCACAGGTTATCTAGAGCCACCAAAGCTGCCGGGCAAGCTTGGAATGGTTTTAGTCTGATAAATGCACACGTTCCTGCTTGGATAGCCCTAGTTCGCATGCATTAGCTCTAAAATTACCACAGTTATCCAAGTAATATTTGGAGCAATCAAAGGAATCATAACTGATTTAAGCGCTGAATCTCCCACCATTGACATGCTGGGAATTACCATTGGCAAGAAACTGAACTAGAGTAGCAATGTAAACACAGTGGCTACAAGAGCAGGTCAGAGGCTAGGAATACCGAAGCAAGCAACCCAGCTCCTGGGTCTTCAAAGTACCATCTACGAGGCACAAGTCAGGAGTGTGATGGAGTAGTCCCGACTTGCCTGGATGAGTGCAGCTCCAACAACACTGAAGAAGTTTGACACCATCCAGGTCAAAGCAGACCACTTATCTGGCACCCTCTCCATCACCTTAAACATCACTGATGCAGAGTGGCAGCATCTATAAGATGCATCACAGCAATTTGTCAAGCTGCCTTCTCCAGCACTTTCATCCCAAAGGAGAAGAGCAGCTGATACATGGGAACACCACTGTTTGGTGAGTTCCCCTCCAAGCCTCTCCCCATCCTTATTTGGAGCAATATGACCCGTTCCTTTACTGTCTTCATGTCAAAATCCTGGGGCACTTCCAAACAGCATGGTGTGTCCCTATACCCATAAGACTGCAGTTGTTCAAGAAAGCAGGTTACCACCACCTTCTCTAGGGTAATTAGAGGCGGAAATAAATATTTGCCTTGCCAGTGATACCCACATCCCATGACAGAATGCATTTAAAAAAAAGAGGAAGTTCCACTCAGTCTGAAACAGAGCAAGAACTAAAACTAAAATGTTTGCTATTGGACCTTGAGCTTGGCTACTTTCTGAATAGCTGGCATCCATCATTAGAATCTTCTTGAATTCTCATTTTCTTCTGTACGAGAGTTATCAATTAGGTCAGCAGAACTTGATAATTGTCCCTTTCATGTCCTGACAGGCACCAGAACTTCATTCCCAGTTGACATTTTGCATTGATCACCAGTGACATTTGTCAGAACTCATAGCAACTCTGCTGCTCAAGGTCATTCCCCTATAGAAGAACAGTCGCTTACTTTGTCAAACTCTTGAAGAACCTCTTGACAGCACCATAAACACTGAGAATGCAGGTAGCAGTGGCTTGGAATGCATAATGAATTCGATATCAAATATTTGTATAGCAGCAGATTATTCAAAGACTGTGGGTGCAGGTGTCCTCTCTCTGGAGGTGGCAAGAAGGGGAAATAATTGGGCAAGTTGACCCTGGTGTGATACCTCACCAATTAAGTGCTGGGTAAGAAGCCTCTTAGACCTTCTTGGTCAGCCACCAATTAAAACACTTAAGGGGATAAATTAATGGCCACTTAAGGGTCTCAACTCCCTGATTACTTGCCTTTGCAATGGAGAAACATTTGACTGGTTTCCTGACTGGGGAATCAGGGTAACCTATCAGTCAGGTTTGGGAGGTGGCTTCAACTCCAAACCCCCTGATGCCTCTCTACCTGCAGCCTCCAACCTGTGAAAGAAATATATAAAAATTACTTACCTACCCAAGCAGTAGGCTTTGACCAGTGGACCTTCAGACGCAGAAGCTGATCGGGCAACTTGGGACACCAGCAGTGGGGTCTGCGATAGCTGAAAAACTCACTAATGCTCTGCCTGACGTTTCGGGCCTAGGGTCTAGGCCCGAAACGTCAGCCTCTCTGCTCCTATGATGCTGCTTGGCCTGCTGTGTTCATCCAGCCCTGCACCTTGTTGTTTCGGATTCTCCAGCATCTGCAGTTCCTACTATCTCTAATGCTCTGCCTGTCAGCTCTTAATGTGATTGTATCAATACGATGGGTAACCGTGTAGTGGGGGTGGTACATTAATTACCAACTAACAAGTCTGCCGCCACATTTTAAATAAAAGGCAATATCAAGCCCAGTGGATGAAATATTTTCTGAGAACTTTTCTCAGCCAGTTGTCTGCAACTACTTAATTAAACTGATGTGGGTTATCTCACTGAGTCATAGAGTTATATAGCATGGAAACAGACCCTTCAGTTCAACTTACAGGAGAAAGCTTAAAAAACATTAAACACTCCATGGGACGAGTTGATTTTTGCACCATTTAAGTTGTGCTTGGGCATGGTTCATTTAAAGATTGCAGATGTACAGGGGAGAAATAAAGACTGACCTGTTTCCATTCATTTAACAACTTTCACATCCTCCCAAAGTGTTTTACGGTCATTGAATTACTTTTGAGGTGTAGTTACTAATGTGATACAGGATGCACAGCAGCTAATTTATACACGGCAAATTGCCACAACAGTAATACAATAATGAAGAGATAATCTATTTGTGATGTTGATTTAGGGCAAAATAATTCCAGAACACTAGCATTGCAGCATTCCCTAAGTGCTAATATAAGAGTCAGCCTGATTTTTTTTCTATGTGTGTACTCAAGAGTCTGGGTTCAGGCTTAAACACTCCACCATGTGTCCTTGATGTGAGAGTGTTTCCCGCTGATCCATAGCAGGGTATACAGGATCATTCAATGACTTTTCAGGATCAGGGAGTCTTAACAGCCAGTTCCCTCAGACTAAAAGAGATCATGTTGATTGGACACAATTCTGCAAGTATTTGAGGTTGTAAAACTTCTGTATTCTCTTTCCGAACTTCCTTATGCTGTTATTTGGTTACTTGCTTTAAGAATTAGACAATGTTGAAACATCAAGGTATACATAAGAGTCACTTTGCATGGCAAGGTGGCTCAGTGGTTAGCACTGCTGCCTCACAGCACCGGGGACCTGGGTTTGATTCCACCCTCAGGCAACTGTCTGTGTGGAGTTTGCACATTCTCCCCATGGATTTCCTCCCACAGTCCAAAGATGTGCAGGTTAGGTGGACTGACCATGCTAAACTGCCTATAGTGTCCAGGGATGTATCAGTCAGATGGATTAGACATGGGAAATGCAGAGTTACAGGGAAAGAGTAGGGGTCGGGGTCTGGGTCTGGGTGGGATACTGCTCAGAGGGGTGGTGTGGACTTGTTGGGCCAAATGGCCTATTTCCACACTGTAGGGATTCTATGAATTCTATGAAGTCACCAATATGGCAGAGTGTTTATTCATTGACTACATGTTCTGGGACCACACCCAAACCTGGTGCTCAATCTTGAGCAGGGTTTTCCTTCCAGTTGGGAGATAGAGGTTGGGAGCATTACTAGGTTCTGAACACGTCCCCAGGATATGTTCAAACTTTATGCTGACAGTCTGCCAACCAACAAAAGACAACAGGATGGCTCAAAGAGCTAGGGCCAGTCAGAGGCCTTCCTAATCAAAAGAAGCAGCAGGCTGAAGTAGAAGTTAAGTCAGAGAGAAAACGCTTCAAAATGGAGATACCATCTTGCCAACAGTTCAAAGCTAATTAGGCAATGAATCTTGGCATCAGGTCACTGCCGAGGGAAAGGAATTACCTACTCAGTTAGAGCAAGCTGTGTCTGCTTTTACACGCAGACAGGCAGAGAGGGCCTCCAGGCCTAACTGGAGCAATAGCCCACTGGTCTACCTTTGAGAAGATGCCTCCATGCAGCTATACCCACAAGTGAGACAATGTTACTTGGTATTGTACCTGGACTAATAATTCAGGGACGCTGGCTCAAATTCCAACTAAAGATCTGGAATAAGGCTTGTCTCAGTGATGGTAACCATGACAGCTATCAACTGTTATTGTAAAAACCCATCTGGTTCACTAATGCCTTTTAGAGAAGGAAATCTGCCATCCTTATCTGTCTGACTCCAGACCCATGCAAAGTGTGTCACTCTGAATTACCAGTGAGCCACTCTGTTCATGCAATCCCTACAGTGTGGAAGCAGGCCATTCAGCCCATCAAGACACACCAACCATCCAAAGAGGATCCCATCCAGACACAACTCCCCAACCCTATCCCTGTAACCCTACATTTCCCATCGCTCATTCACCTAGCCCACACATCCCTGGACACTATGGGCAATTAAGCATGGCCAATCCACCTAACCTACACATCTTTGGACTGTGCGAGGAAACCGGAGCACCAGTGGGAACCCATGCAGACATGGGGAGAATATGCAAACTCGACACAGACAGTGGCCCGAGGCTGGAATTGAACCCAGGTCCCTGGCGCTGTGGCATCAATGCTAATCACTGAGCCACTATGCTGCAATTTGGCATAGGCAACAGATGCTGGCTTTGCCAGTTACACCTGCATCCCATAAAAGAAACAATGTGTAAAAATGGGCCATTGCCACCTGTATAAACATCTGTCTTTAACTTGCCACTTAGCAATCCATATCTCGATGGGTATTCCTGCCACACACACCCCCACTGTCACCTCATCTAAAGCCAGGCTCTGCAAAAACATCCCTAAGCTGGGATGGAGCCAGGAAATCAATAAGTTCACCAGTGAGGCTACTTCTAGCTCCTGCCTGTCTCCATGTTGGACTTGAAGGGAGCTCGAAATCCTGTCAATTTTATCCATGTAAATAAATCTTCAAGGGGTTCAGTTCGCAGTTGAGCAGCTCCCCCACCTGTTGTGGGACCTGTCTACCCTTCATTTACACTGCAGAACTATACCTTCTCATCAAAGCTTTATCAAGAATATCATATTTTGGAATATCTTTAATTGGGCATACTTGTTCATTTTTTTCCATCGATAACAGAACCTGGCTACTTCTGTTAACTGGTCTATCTCAGTAGTCATACTTCACATGAACTGCCTCACACACCTTTTCATCCCATTCCAAAAACATATCCTTCTTCCGAAGAAGAGTCACTGGACCTGAAACATTAACTCTGCTTTCTCTCCACAGATGCTGTCAGATCTGCTGAGTTTCTCCAGTGATTTCTGTTTTTGTTTCAGATTTCCAGCATCTAGAGCTCTTTGTTTTTGTCTAACATTTCCTTCTACTCCTTTATCCCTTATGTACTTACCTAGCTTCCTCTTAAATCCGTCTATGTATTTCATGGCAATCAGTCCCCATTGTAGCAAGACTCATCTTCTCATCACTCTCTGGGTAATGAAGTTTCTCTTGAATGTGAATAAAAACTGAAAGAACTGTAGATGCTGTAAATCAGGAACAAAAACAAAGTTGCTAGAAAAGCTCAGCAGGTCTGGCAGCATCTGTGAAGAAAAAATCAGAATTAACGTATTGGACTCTTTAGTCACTATATTGTATTTATGGCCTCCTGCCTCCCTTTCCTCTACAAGTGAAAAAAGCTTTTGTATTGACACTACAAAGCCTTTCATAATCTTAAAGATCACCATCAGGCCCCACCTCAGACTTCCCTTATCTGAGGAACAAAGCCCCAACCTGTTCAACCTTTCCTCATTGCTTTAGTTTGTTACACATCCATAATCAGGAATTTCTGATTAACACCATCGTAATCACTGTGCAGTTTCACAAAACCTTTTTCAATCACTTCTGAATTTCTATTCTGGATCAAATGGGATGAACTAGAAATTGCCACAGGGTGGCAGAAGACATGCAGCATACTAAATTTTTTATTCATCATTAATAATGAATATTATTTTTTACAGGATATTGTACAAGGAAATTACTGCATATTTAATTTCATTGAAAGGCTGCTTAAATCATTTGTCGTGGTTAAGGTAATCAGATAATAATGAATTAGTGCAAGATAACTAACTTGCTCATTTCAATATCAGTTTAAGTGTTAGCACTGGTCCACAAACAACCTTTGTAAGATTTATGTCTCTGTCTTAAATATCTCACCAACTTGTCACTATGTCCTCAAGTGAATGTTCACAAAATATAATTTATCTCCATAAGATAGGGTTTGTACATTTTCCCTTCATAGATTACAGTGTAGGAGGAGGCCACGCAGTCTGTGCTGCCACTTCTAACAGCTACCTATTTTGTCTCTATCTCCATATTACTGCAATTTTTTGTCTGTCAAATATTTATTCAATTTTCTCTCAGAAGTTCACTGGTGACACAGACTCCACCACCTTTCAGGCAGCACATTCCAAATATTATCATTTCTAATTGGTTTGCCTATGACAACTGCATTTCCTATGCAGACTTCCTTTATAATGCACAACAACAATCTCCCGTAACATTTGTGCACAAGATCTCGATGTTTTCATTATTTGTAAGCGCTGCAAACTTTCAAATTCTGCTGCCTGGAAATATGGTTCAAACCCATTATTAATCCTAGCTGGCCTCCCACCTCCAGCCACTATAAATGTCAGCTCATTCGAAACTCTGCTGCCTATGACCTAGTTCTTCCTGGTTGGATTAATCCCCGTAACTCACCGACCCGTACTAGCTCTCAGTCTTGCTCCGTGTTTCATTTAAAAGTTCTCAGAGGTGGTGGTGGCACATTGTTATCACTTGTCAGGTGTATTATTGCTTCCCTAGAAATATAGAGTCCCAGGTTAATGTCCTGGGAACATAGGTTCAAATCTCATCATGGCAGATGGTGAAAATAAAATTGAATAAAATCTGGAATTAAAAGTTTATCTAATCTAACCATGCACTTTACTGTCAATAAAACAAAACTTTCTGGTTCACTACTGTCCTTTAGAGAAGATAACACGCCATCCTTACTATACATGTTACTCCAGACCTACAGCAATGGGGTTGACTCTTAGCTGCCCTCTGAAATGGCCAAGCAAGTCACTCCATTTAAGGCAACTAGGAATGGGTATGAATTCTGGCTTTGCAGGTGACACTATATCCCATATAAGAATAATAGGGAAAGAAAAACCTTATGGTCAAATCATGGCCTCCACCCTCCAATAACTCTACACTCCCTCAAAATATGCCTCTTGTACATGTATGACTTTAATTGGTTCACTATTGGTGGCCACACCTTCAGATGCTCAGTGGCCTGAGCTCTGGAATTCTTTTCTTCAATCTCTCTGGCTCTGCACCTCTCTTTATAGATCATCTCCTGAGAATCATTATTTCACTATACGTAGTCGATAACCTTTGGTCTCCAGTTTACACTCTGTAGTTGGAAATTACCCTGGCTTGCTTTCAGTTTCAGGCTCAGTTGGAACTTAAAAAGCTGCACTGACTCATCAAAGTTCAAAACATTTGATATTCCTACCTCTATTTCAGAGATTCTTCATTCCATAGTTACGATTGCCTATCCTGCCTTCAATCCCTCATTGAAGCCTTTGGAAAATTGCTTCCTTCATGTTCCTCGTACTTGATGAGATTAATTTAACAGCCAGGAAACATTAATGGCGTGGCACCTTTCCCACGATCAATGATTTCATTGCATGCCAGGAAAGGTATAAAATTAACCTCAAATGGCATGCTACTGTTAGACGACCTATTTATTTAAACTGGTTGGCCATCAATCCAGAGTTTAGCCCTTCCTAAAATCAGTTGTCATAAGTTTTAATACTGCTTCAGTTGGGAATAATTGGATAGAGGAGACAACTTGAATTTGTTTAAAACTGAATTAAATCCTCAAAGCTATTTATGATGTGTGGTTGCATAGTAAACATGGAAGGTTCTGTAACTGTTTGTAGCAGTTTGATGGATCACTGTAGGCAGATTAAGAATCAAACATGTTAGTGGGGTACTAGGATCACCTGTAAACCAGGCAAGGTAAACAAGGCAGATTTTCTTCCTTAAAAGGGTGTGAATCAACCATGTGGGTTTACACAAAAATCTGACTTTATGGTGACTTTTTTCTGCAACCAGTTTCCATTTTCTGGTTTAATTCCTTTTGTTAACCAAATTCAGATTTTAAAAATGCTACTTTTAAATGTAAACTCAGGTTCTTCCTGCTAATAATCTAGCAGCAGGCTGGATCTAATTATATTTGTATTCATCTCTGTCTGTGCAAGAATGCTAGCATCCAGGATGCATGAAGGCTGAGAATTTCACAACATCAATCTGAAGGTTTGCGCACTGCTTCAAGACAGCAATTCTCTCGGGACTCAAAACTAAAAAGCAGAGGAGTCATGTCAAAGACCCCACTTGGAATACTACAGGCATTCTGACTACATGGCTGTAGGATGTAGAAACTGAAGTAAGCTATTCGGCTCATCACGTCTGCTCCACCATTTGATGAGATCATGGTTGATCTAATAATCCTCAACTTCACTTTCCTGCCTTATTCCCATAGCGCATGATTTCCTTACTGATTAAAAATCAATCTTAGCCTTGAATATACTTAATGACCCAGCCTCAACAGCCCTCTGCAGTAAAGAATTCCACATATTAGTCTCTGAGAGTAGAAATTCCTCCTCATCCCTGTCTTTAACAGACAACCTGTTATCAGATTATGCCCTCTGGTCATAGACTCTCCCACAACGGGAAACAAACTCTCTCTTGTGTGTTCTAATAAGATCGTCTCTCACCTTCTAAACTCGAGAGTGTATGATACCAACCGACTAAATTTTGCCTCATAAGCAACGGCCTAGTAGTATTATCACCGGACTGTTAATCTGGAGACCCGGGGGCGGGGGGAGAGAGGTGGATCCTGGGTTCCAGAGATCTGGGTTCGAATCCTGCCATGGCAGATGGTGGAAGTTGCATTCAACAAAAATCTGAAATTAAGAATCTAATGATTGTTGGAAAAACCCATTCTGGTTCACTAATGTCCTTTAGGGAAGGAAACTGCCATCCTGACCTGGTCTGGCCTACATGTAACTCCAGACCCACAGCAATGTGATTGACTTTTAACTGCCCTCTGGGATAGGCAATAAACACTGGCCTGGCCAGCGATGCCCTCATCCAATGAATAAATAAAATTAAACCCTGCATATCTGGATTCAATGTAGTGAAGCCTCTGATGCCAGTATATTTTCCTTAAATGGGGCCCCAAAACAGTTCACAACACTCAGGCTGTGGGGAAGGGACTAGAGAATTTATCAAGGAAAACAGTATTGGACTGATAGAAGAAATGACAGGTTATACCCAACTTGAGCTCTTTTTCTGAGAAGACTGTCAATAACCTTATGAAGATTACAAAAGGAATTGATGTGGCAGTGGGACAGAAGAAGTTGGCATGTTAGAGTGGGACTGGGCACAAGGGAGAGACCAAAACGAGGAGCCACCAAAATGGGATAGCCACTAATAAATCCGATAGGGCCTTTAGAAGCAACCATTTTGTCACAAGGTAGTAAAACATGGAACTCACCACCACAGGGACTCATTGATGTGATTGTATTGATGCATTTATGGGGAAGCTGGATAACTGTGAGGGACAAAGGAATAGAGGGACATGTGGATTGGCTGAAATGGATGTTCTAGCTCTGGAGGGAATGTAACAAAGGTTTACCAGAATGATTCTAGCAATAGCAGGACTGACGTACGAAGAGAAATTAGAACGGTTAAGACCATATTCACTGGAATTTAAAGGAATGAGGGGGGATCGCACAGAAACCTATAAAATTCTAACAAGACTCGACAAAATAAATGCAGGTAGGATGTTCCTGATGACTGTGGAATTCAGAACCAGGGGTGAAGTACACAGGGGAGGCCATTTAGGACTGAGATGAGGAAAAGTTTGTTCATCCAGAGAACGGTGAGTCTTTGGAATCTCTACCATTGAAAATGGTTGAGGCCAAAACATTCGATGTTTTCGAGCAGGAACTAAATAGAGTTCTTAGAGCTGATGGGAACAAAGGCTGTGGGGAAAATGCGGGAATACAGTACTGATTTGGATGGTTACCCATGATCATATTGAATGCTGGAGCAGGCTCGGAGGGCCAAATGACCTGTTCTGTTACTATTTTCTATGTTTCTATGAAATGAAGCAGAGGAGAAGGAGGCTGACATGGAATTTGGCTTGGCGTGGTCAAATAGCCTGTCTCTGTGCTGCAGATAGTTTGTTGTATGTAATGACAAAATGTGAAATGCTTTTGAATGCCCGTGATTGTGAATGGTGATGTATAAAAGCAAGTTTCTTTCATTTCCTCCACCCCCTTCCCCTAAGTGCCAACAATGAGAAATGTGTGTCGATAATAGGTTTGGTATTTCAGGTGAGGGAAGTGCATTGCCTGCTCAGAAGTGTGTGGTATCTTTTTACCAAAGTATCAGCAGAAAGGTTGTGAAATACATAATCCCAAAAAATTACATACTTACTACAACTATAAAGTATTATGTCAATAATACATTTTATTATCTAATTAGGGAAATATCTTCCTTAGGAATGAATTATGAAAAGTCAGTTTGTATTTCTAAAGCTTTCATGACCTTCAAATATCCCAAAGCAATTTATAGCCAACAAAGTACTTTTTGAAGGAGGGGCTGATGTTGTTATACAAGAAGCCCCACTGTCAATTTGCACATGGGAAGATCCCATAAACAGTAATGAGTTAACGACCAGCTATGTTTTAGAGAGCAACGTTGGTGGGGGTGTTCATATTGCCCCAGGATGTCAGGGAGAATGCATCCAGATCACCTTCAAAATAATGGCCACAGGGTTTTCTATGCCCATTCAAGAGGGCAGAAGGGGCTGTTGGCTTGACATCTCATTTTAAAAGATACAGAATATTGTCAAACGAATGCTGCATTAAAAAAAGGAAATGAGTTCAAGCAGCAAGAAAGCTATCCAAGATGCTGCTTTTTAATATTCTATCATGTGTTACGATGGTATTTTGCTGGAGAGTTAGGGCTAATTTCATGCAACATGGGCTCATTAAGTTTCACACCTCATCGTGAAAGATCTTTCTTAACTGAAAGTTCTAATCTATTGCTCCCTCCCTCTTCATTGTAAATTTAAATTTCAAATTCTAATTTCAACTCAATGCTAGTGATGAGAAACAAATCAATACATTCTTATCCACAGAGGTTCATTAATACTACCCTATTAATCATTGCCATGGAAACATCCATGAATTTATGCTTAGACTTCATTTTAATATATACACTGACTTTATAGACACTTTTATAGACACGTTAGTATAGACACTATTGGATGGTGCAGTGGCACAGTGCACTGCTGCCTCACAATGCCACAGACCTGGGTTCGATTTCACCCTCAGGCAACTGTCTGTGTGGAGTTTGCACATTCTCCCCATGTCTGCGTGGATTTCCTCTGGGTGCTTCAGTTTCCTCCCACAGTCCAAAGATGTGTAGCTTAGGTGGTTTGGCCATGGGAAAAGCAGGGTTATAGGGTAGGGGTTGGGTCTGGGTGGGATGCTGTTCAGAAGGTTGGTGTGGACTTAATGGGCTAAATGACCTGATTCCACATTGTAGCAATTCCATGACTTAGACAACAGTTCTGTGAATGGCATCCAATGGGCAAAAACATTCCAAGCTTTGTGAAATAAAAATGAGATCTTCAATTGTAGTAAGATTCAAATGCAAAGAGCAACTGGTCATCTGCACTTGAGTAACATAGAGACTGTCGTACATTATCCTTTAGATCTTCCATAAATATTTAATAAAATAAAAATCTATGATCAATATCTTGAACTGTCTCCCAAAAAACTTGAAGCTGGAATCAATTGAAAAAAGATCAATACTGAGATTGATCAATATCTGCCAAGCAAACAATAAAGGCCCTGCATCCAAGGTGGGTAAGATGGAGCTAAGAGGTAAATCAGCCATGGTATAACTGCACAACAGAATAAGGTTGAGGGTCTGAATGGTCTCCTCCTATTCCTATGCCAATACATCTGAATGTATTGCTCTTTTTCTTCCAGCCAAGTTAACTTGTCCACAGATTTTCATAGGGTAGGCAGTAAAGGTATTCATGGGAAACATGTGTTTTTGGCCAAAGCATATTCTCGATCATTCCTATGCTCACTGACTGACTGACTCCAGGTCTAGAAGTACCTCAGTTTTAAAAACCTCTCCCTCCAGGGCCTTACCCGTTCCTATCTCTGTAACTTACTTCAATACCATTACCTTCTAAGAAAGCTTCTCCAATCTTGCTGCCTGCAGACCCCGATCTCCCTTACTCCACCATTAATGGCTGTGCTTTTAGCTGTCATGTCCCCAACCTCTGATATTTCCTCTCTAGGTTTCTCCACCTCATTGAAACTTTTGCTCTGTGAAACATTCCTTAAAATCTAGCCTTTGGTCACCTGTCCTGATATCTACTTATTAGGTTCAATGTTCAAATTTGTTTAATCATGCTCCTGTGGAGTGCCTGAGCATTGTTACTACGTTAAAGGCATTCTGCAGATACAAGTTGTTGTTATGTTTCATGTTTGTAGCCCAAAGTTGCAATTACAGAAAGTCTGAAGTCTGTGATGAATTGAACTGTTTTATTGGTATTAACTGTGCTCTAAAATCTTGAAACTTAAAACTAGTCAACAGTGACATCATTCCTCAAAGCTAAATCAACCATCTAACAACAGTTTATATTCCAAATTAACAATGTTTTTTCCAAATAAACCACATTTTACAGAATTTCAGTTGGTTAATTAACTGTCAGCTCGATGACATTTTGTGAATTTGTGAGCAGTCATTCTAATTATAAAGCTGATCAGTAATATGACTGACTAATTCAAATATTCAGTTTTACAGCTAGTTAACCCAGTGCTGATCAGTAATATGTTTTGATCTGTTGTATTACCTTTACTTAACAGAGAAAGACTTGCAATATAAATGCATTTTTCACTCCCTTGGGATATCCTGAAGAGGTTCACAGTCGAGGCATCATTACTGTTGCAATATATGAAAAATAACAGACTACATGTGGAAAAAAATAGGTCATTGACCTGAAATGTTAATCCTGCTTTTTCTCACAGATGCTTGTTTTACTTTAAGTTCAGATTTTCAGCATCCACAGTATTTTTGCTTTTGCATGCAGGAAGATCCCAAGGATCCCTGGAGCAGCTTCTCAGCGTCTTCTGGCCCGGAATTCCAAAGGCCCAGTGTGGTAGTCTCCTTCTCCAGTGTCTTCAGCGGCATGGTAATCCGGCCCAAAATTCCAACGGCCCGAGATTCTGTGGCTTCAATGTCAGCTTTCTGCAGCAAGGGAGAATATGGTTCCTGTTCTTTCCTCGACCTTGGGAACCCATGCTCCATGAATTGAATAACAAAGATACACTTTGCCTTAATTTCTTTTTAATATATGTTTTCTGATATTCATATAGGCATCAGAGTATGGTGACTTAAACACTTTTCATTTGTGTATTTTTGTAAACATACTAGTGACAATAAATTTATATTCGATGCTATTCGAACCACATAATGGTGAGATTTTCAATTTTTAAGTATCGTAAGTGATGAACATTGACTGAGGAAGCCTCTGCTCTTCTTTGAAGTAACGTTACGGAATTTCTTTTTACATCCCCTGGAAAAGGCAGATAGAGGGTCAGGTCAACATCTCATTTGACGGCCTCTCCAACAATACAGCGCTCTGTCAGTACGGATGGCAGGATTCTGTGGGTGGTTCGCTCGCCGAGCTGGTTCGTTAGTTCGCAGATGTTTCATTACCCTGCTGGGTAGCATCATCAGTGCAGCCTCTGATGAAGCGTTGTTGTGTTTTCCCGCCTGGTATTTAAACTCTGGGGTCCATTCGATTTGATTACCTCATTTCCGGTTTCCCTTTGCAGTGGTGTATATATAGGATCTAGTTCTATATGTTTGTTGATGGCCTTCTTGGTGGAGAACTTGTTCAACCAACCACAGCATCCAGAACCTGAGCTACAGCTCTACTCAAGAACCTTAGTGATGGCAGGATTGTCAGTCTATGTCCACATCTCTAGAGTGGGACTTGAGTGCTTCATTTTTAGGGTCAAGGCTTTGATTTGTGGAGCTGACAAGATTTATTCATTGACCATTATAAAAAAGAATAATTAGGTGATCTAGTGGCACAGTGGTTGTGTCCCTGCAACTTGCCTGGGTACAAGTCCCACCTGTTCCAGAGCTGGGTCAATACATCTCTGAACAGGTTGATTAAAAATAACTAAAATAGGATAGTTTTGCCCCCAGATCTTGTTAATGAATAACATTTAATAAAATAAATGCTGATGGATCAAATTCCAAGTCGCAAACGTGGAAGATCTTCAGTTCTCTTGGTCGATTCCTAGAATGAAGATGTTGTCTTGAGGAAGGTTCCAGGAAGTTAGACCTATATGTTTTTCACAGGAGTGCAGAGAAATAAAACGTGATCTTATAAAATTCTGTGACTGCTTGACAGGGTAAAAGGTATTGTTCTTCTTGGGTGAATTGAGAACGGGGGTGCACAGTTTTAAATATGGGATCTCCCATCTGAGATGGAAATGAAGAGGAATTTCTCCTCTCAGAAGATTGTTAATGTTTTGAATTCTCTACCCTGAGAGCAGAAGAGGATTGGTCATTGAATATGTTCAAGATTGATTTATATGTTATTGATGAAGGGAGTCAAAGGTATGGAGGATAGGCAAGAAAGTAGAGTTAAGACAACAACTTGTGATCTTATTGACTTGCAG
The DNA here is from genome assembly GCF_021869965.1 of Rhincodon typus. NCBI lineage: Eukaryota > Metazoa > Chordata > Chondrichthyes > Orectolobiformes > Rhincodontidae > Rhincodon > Rhincodon typus. Next base: position 27,506,154 of record NC_063334.1, read on the forward strand.
AGCATGATTAATGGGCTGAATGGCTTACTGCTGCTACTAACAATCTCAGCTGGTGAATGGGAGAGTTTTAAGAATCGATTTGTAAAGTCTACTTTTTCATTAATTTAGCAATTAATTAAAAATTACTCTTTAAGAAAAGTTTTATTCCAGCCTTTAAACAAGGTATATAATCTCTCTGAGAATAGCTCCAGCTGGTTAATGAGGTGGCAGGTTAAAGGTGGTTTTCAGAAGCTGGAGTTCCAGTTGATTTTAAGCATAAAAACAGACCTCCTTTAGTGCTGCCTTGTCTGCACAAAGTCCTGATTTTGATGCGATAGGTTGTAATGTGGGAATTTGGTGAAAAGGGAGTTCTCAAAGGAGAGGAAGAAGATTTTTCTACCTTCTGCAGGCCTCCAGTAATTGTCTCGTATTTTTGTACAGGGAAAATGCTGATTGGTGAATAACTGGTAAATTATGCTGTATTTCTAATTGTAGTAAAAGGTTACCAAAGTTAAGATATCGCAAATCAGCCACTCAAAGTGAAGTTTACATCCTACAGGAACAAAAACAGAAATTGCTGGAAAAGCTCAGCAGGTCTGGCAGCATCTGTGAAGGAAAAAACAGAGTTAACGTTTCGGGCCGGTGACCGTTCCTCAGAACTGATGGTGGCTGGGAAAACATCAGTTTATATGCAGAGAAAAGGGGAGGTGTTGGGGTAGGGAGTAAACGATAGGACAGAGCCTAAAAAGAGAGAAGAGCAGTTGGACAGACAAATAGTTGATAATGATCAGGCTGGGAGGGTAAATAGTTGTTAATGGGGACTATTAGTGACTAATAACAGGGGGTGTGTAATGGAGGGCTATGTGGTAACAAGGCCTGGTTGTGGGGTAGGGGTCTGGGACATGGGAGAGTTTAGGCCCTAAAATTATTGAACTCGGTGGTGAGTCCAGAGGGCTGCAGGGTCCCCAAGTGGAAAATGAGGTGTTGTTCCTCCAGCTTGCATTGGGATTCACTGGAACACTGTAGCAAGCCGGAGACAGAGATGTTGGCCAGGGAACAGGGTGGTGCGTTAAAATGGCAGGCAACGGGTAGTTCATGGTCTTTTTTGCGAGCAGAATGTAGATGTTCTGCGAAGCGGTCACCCAGTCTACGCTTCGTTTCCCCAATGTAGAGGAGACCACATTGTGAGCAGCGAACGCAGTAGACTAGATTCTGGGAAGTGCAGGTGAAGTGTTGCTTCACCTGGAAGGTATGTTTGGGCCCTTGGATACTGGGGAGGGAGGATGTAAATGGGCAGGTGTTGCACCTTTGCCGGTTACAGGGAAAGGTGCCGTAGGGTTGTGGGGGTGGTTGGGGATGGAGGAAATGTGGATCAGGGTGTCCCGGAGGGAATGGTCCCTGCGGAAGGCGGACAAGGGAGGGGAGGGGAATATGTGCCTAGTGGTGGCATTTTGCTGGAGGTGGTGGAAATGGCGTCTGATGATCTTCTGGATGTGGATGCTGGTGGGATGGTAGGTAAAGACAAGGGGAACCCTATCGCTGTTGCGGGAGGGAAGAGAAGGGGTGAGAGCGGAAGTGCGGGAGATGGGTCGGACCTGGTTGAGGGTTCTGTCGACCACGGAGCTGGGAAATCCTCGGTTGAGGAAGAAGGTGGACATTTCGGAATCTCCCTTTTCGAAGTTTGCCTCATCTGAACATATATGATGGAGACGGAGGAACCGAGAGAATGGGATGGAGTCTTTACAGGAAGTGGGTGTGAGGATGTATAGTCCAGGTAGCTATGGGAGTCAGTGGGTTTGTAGTGGATATTAGTGGCCAGTCTATCCCCAGAAATGGAAACAGAATTGTCGAGGAAGGGATGGGAGAAGTCAGAGATAGACCAGGTGAAAGTGAGGGCAGAGTGGAAATTGGAGGCAAAAATAATGAACTTTTCCAATTCCGGATGAGAGAGAGATGCAGCACCAATGATATCATTGATGTATTGGAGAAAGAGTTGAGGGTGCGGGCCCGGAATAGGACTGGAACAAGGAATGTTCCACTTGCCCCATGAAGAGACAGGCATAACTAGGGCCCATGCAGGTACCCATGGCCACCCCTCTGACCTGAAGAAAATGAGAGGAGTTAAAAGAGAAGTTGTTGAGGGGCAGGACAAGCTCGGCCTAGTGGACTTTACATCCTACAGTATGTGGGAAATCATGGACACACCATGTGTCCTAGACAATCATATCTGCAGGACATGTCACCTCATGCACAACCTTGAACTTTGGACTTTAGAACTTGAGTGGTGTTAGAGTCTCTTCTACAGATGCAGGACTGAGGGCTCCATGGGCATCATGTTGAGGGCATTGGTCACACCACAACTCAGGAGCATAGAGGCAGAGAGAGAATGGATGACCACTAGATAATCTCACAGAATGAGGCAGGCATGAGTGCCCTGAGTCCATCTTGCCTGCTAATCTGTTTTCCATTCTGCATACAAATGAAGGTGATCTTTGCTCAGTGGAGTGCAGCCACTGCCAAATTAGTAGCGCTGTGGGCATCTCAGCTCTACAGGAGTGGAGAAAGAATAACGGAACAGCAATAATGATAGGGGGCTCCACAGTCAAGGGATCATGACTCCATAATTGTGTGTTGCCTCCTTGTTGACAGGGTCATGGAAAAGATTTCACAGAGTACCTGCAGTGTGTGCTTCTGGGACAGGGTTACTTATCAGAGGTTGTGATACCCATTGGTACCAATAGCAAAGATAGGAAGAAGGAAGGAGTCCTGAATGAAAGTTTTAGGAGTTAGAGAGAAAATTATAAAAACAGAACCTCAAGAGCAGTAATCTCAGGAAAACTCCCAGTGCCTTATGTTGGTGAGCATAGGAATAGGAGGAATGATTGAACATGTGGCTGGTGAATTGATGTAGGGAGGGAGGGCATGAGATTTCTGACGAAATTGGATTAGATGAGGAGTAGATGAAACCTCTACAAGCTGGATAATTTATACCATAACAGGGCTGGGACTGAGATCCTTATAGGGAGAATTGCAAGTGCTGTTGGAATGGTTTAGGCTAGCTTGTTAGGGGGATGGGAACATGAAGAGTATTTAAAATTGGTAACAACTAAAACTAGTAACTGGAAGTAGAAAATTGGCAAGTGAAATTAGGAGGCAAGCAAAATGAAGATGAGCATCAATTGAGCTTACAATAGAGTATAATGTCAAATAAACAAAGTAAAGGGGACTCTTCTTGAATGCAGGCAGAATTCACAATGAGGTATATGACTTAAAGACACAAATACAGAGATAAATGAGTATGATCTAACTGCCATTCCAGAAACATGACTACAGGGTGACCAAGACTGGGAACTGAATATTCAAGGATGTTCAACATTTTGTCAGGAAGAAAAGGTAAAAAGGAAAAGGAGTTTGGTGTTCTGCTGATAATAAAAGATGGGATCAGTGCATTAGTAAGGGAAGACGTCAGATTGGAAGAACAGTACAGTATGCGAAATCTATTTGGGTAGAAACAAGCTTCAGCAAACATTGATAGGGCTTATGTATAGGTTGCCAAATATTTATGATAATGGGGGCATGGTGTTAAGCAGAAGCTTAGAGAAGCATGTAGCATGAAGCATGTAGCATGTAGATAATACAGTTATCATGGGTGACTTCCATCTACTTTTGGAATGGTTAAATCTCATGAGCACTAATGATATGGAAACTGAGCTTCTGCAATGTGTTAGGGATCGTTTTCTAGAGCAGTTTTTTGAGAAACTGACTAGAGAATGAGCTATTTAAGATCTAAAGATATGTAATAAAAATGCCTAATTAATAATATTCTTATGAAATAAACTTTAGGGATGAGTGATATGATAGAATTGAACAGTCAACCGTGACTAACAACAGAAGCTAAAGGTTCTAAAAGATTAAAAGAAAAAACCTATAAATTGCCAGAAGTACTGATGAACTTTAGGATTGGGAGGATTTTTCATTACAGAAAAGGAAGAATCAGAAGCTGATGACGAAAGGGAGAATACAATATTAATGTAAACTGCAAAAACACAGGCTGTAACATTTTCTATAGATACATGAAACGAAAATGTTTGACTGAATAAAATGTGAGTGCATTCCAGGCAGAGTTCAGAGAATTTATAATGATGAATGCAGAAATAACAGGGAATCTAAATGATTGCTTTGTGTCTGTCTTTCCTGAAGAAGATAGATACAATAAATCTTGTAGGTTTAGAGATCTTAAGGGACAACAGAGGATTAAATTAATATTAGTAAGAAGGTTGTGTTGAAGAAATTAATGGGACTGAGATTGAAAAGTCTATGGGACATGAATTTCTACTTTCATAAGTGCTGAAAGAGGGAGCTTTGGAGATAGTGGATACATTGGTGATCATCTTCCAAAATTCTATAGATTTTGGAATGGTTCAGATTCTTGTAATTGCCACCCCACTATTTAAGATGTGGAGATGCCAGTGTTGGACTGGAGTGGACAAAGTCAAAAGTCACACAAGAACAGGTTAAAGTCCAACAGATTGCACCATTTAAGAAGGGAGGGAGAGAGAAAATGAGAAACACCAGGCCTTGCTAGGCTCGGGTGCCACGGTGGCTCAGTGGTTAGCATTGCTGCCTCACAGCACCAGGGACCCAGGCTTGATCCTAGCCTTGGGCAATGTCTGTGTGGAGTCTGCACATTCTCCGCGTTTCTGTTTAGGTTTCCTCTGGGCGCTCTGTTTTCCCCTTACAGTCCAAAGATGGGCAGGTTAGGTGAATTGGTCAGGCTCAATTACCCATAGTGCTCAGTGGGGTGCAGGCTAGGTAGATCAGCTATGGTAAATGTGGGGTGATAGGGTCAGTGGGGGGGAGCTGGTGGGCCTGGATGGGTGCTTTTTGGAGGGCCAGTGTGGAATTGATGGGCCAAATGTCCCACTTCCACACTGTAGGGATTCTATGATTCGTTCAGTCTCACATAAATGATGAGGAAAATGCTAGAAACAGCAATAACGGATGCATATTTGGACATTTGGATAATAACGATCTGATTGTGCATAGTCAACATGGATTTGTGAATGAAAAATCATGTTTGACAAGCCTATTGGAAGTTTTTGAAGATGTTACAACTAACAGAATTGATAAAGAGGAGTCAGTAGATGTAATCATGAAGTCATACAGGTCTACAACACAGAAAAAGGCCCTTCGACCCATCAAGTCCATGCCAGTCAAAAACAAACACTTAATTATTCTAATCCCATTTTACAGCATTTAGTGCATGGCCTTGTATGGCTTGGCATTGCAAGTGCGCAACTTATTTACTTATGACGGTTTCGCCTCTACCATCTTTACAGGCAATGAGTTCCAGACCCATGCCACTGTCCAAGTGAAAAAAAAAATCTTCCTTATATCGCTCTAAATCTCCTGCCCCTTACCTTAAATTGATGTCCCCTGGTCATTGATCCTTTCACCAAGGGGAAAATTTCCTTCCTGTTTACCATGCCTATGCCCCTCATAATTTTACACATATCAATCATGTCCCCTCTCAGTCTTCTCTGTTTCAAGAAAAACAGCCCCAGTCTATCCAATCTTTCTTCATAACTAGAATTCTCCAGTCCTGCTAAACCTTCTCAGCACCCTCTCCAGTGCTATCACATTCCCTCCTATAATGTGGATTCCAGAACTGCAGATAATACTCTAGCTGTGGCCTAAACAACTTTTTATGCAGTTCCATCATAAACTTCCTGCTCTTAAACACTGCCTCGGCTAATAAAGTATCCCATATGCTTTCTAAATCACCTCATCTACCTGTCCTGCTACTTCAAGGGACAAATGTGCATGCACACCAGGATCCCTCTGATCCTTGTTGTTTCTCAGGGTCCTACTATTCATCATGTTCCCTCGCTTTGTTTGTCCTGCCCAAGTAAATCATCTCACACTTATCTGGATTGAATTCCATTTGGCACTGATCAGCCCACCTGACCAGCCATCCATATGTTCATGTAATCTCAGCTATCCTCCTCACTATTTACTACCTCGTCAATTTTCATATCATCCACGAATTTACTGATCAACCTTCTTACTGCTTGAATTTTCAGAAGGCTTTTGATAAAGACCCCTCAAAAGGCTGTTAACAAATTAAAGCACACAGGGATAGGAGGTAGTGCTCTAATATGGATTAAGAACTTGCTAGCAGGCAGAAAATTTGGATTTGGAGTTGGGGACGAAATGTAACATTTCCAAGTTCACAGGTGATACAAAACTAGGTGGGAATTTGTGCTGTGAAGATGCAAAGTTGTTACAGGAGGATTTGAACAGGCTTAGTGAGTTGGCAAGAACTGGCACTGGAATATTATGTGGAAAAATGTGACTTGATAAACATCGATAGGAAAAATAGATGTGCGAAATATTTTTGAAATGATAAGAGTTTGGAAAGTGTAGATGTATAATGGGACCCAGACATCTTTGTCAATAAGTTACTGAAGGCTGACTTGCACAGGCTATTAGAAATGGTAATGGTAAGTTAGCTTTATCACAATAGGATTTGAGTACAGGAATAGCAGAATCATGCTGGAATTGTATAGGACTTTGCTTAGACTAGACCTTGAGTACTGTTTGTAGTTTTACCTGGGGAAGCGTATTAATATCAAACAGAGTCCAATGAAGGTTCAACAGACATGTTCCTCGGATGGGGGAGCAGTCCTATGAAGTGAGTTTGGTATTCTCTACAGTTTCGAAGAATGAGAAGTGATAGCATTGAAACCTACAAAAAAAACTTCAAGAAATAGACAAGGTAGATACAGGTTAGGGAGTCTACAAGCAGTGGATAGAATTTCAACAGAAGAGAAAACCCATTTAGGACCAAGATGATGATTTGTTTTGAACTCTGAAGGTATTTTGGCAATGTTTGGCATTCTCTCTCACAGAGAGCTATGGAAGCTTAACCTTTGAATACGTTTAAGGTGGTGACTGATAGATTTCTGATTACCAGTGGCATTCAGGGTTATGAGGATGAGGTGGGTAACTGGCTTTAAGGTGTCTGATCAGATATGATTGCATTGAAATGTGGATTAGGCTCAATGGGCTGAATTGTCTTCTCCTGCTCCTGTTCATATGTTTCTGATTCAAGTGCATGTGGTCTAAGACAGAATCTTGAAATTGTGCCAAGGTGGTTCTACACAGTCGCTGTTGAACAGTTGCCTCACATTATTCATTTGAGGAATTAGAATAGAATAGAATAGAATAGTATAGAATAGCCTCTATTGGCACATATGCTCCATGAGTATAGTGAAATGTTTATACGTCGCCAATTACAATGCTGACTTAGATACAAAAGTATCTAGGCACAGCTTCTTTAGTTACAAGATTTAGACAATAAAATGTCCAGCATTACATAAAAGAGTTCAGTATAGCAGATCACGCTGCCAGTCCGCACTGGGCCCTGGCACCACACCGTGCCAGTGACACGCCACACCAGGAGGCTAGAAGGTCACCATGCCAGGAGGTCGCTGGACCAGGCCAGGAGGTCACCCTGCCAGGCCGGGAGGTCACTGTGCCAGGCCGTGAGGTCACTGCGCCAGGCCGGGAGGTCACCATGCCACGCTGGGAGATCACTGCGCTAGGCCAGGAGGTCACCATGCCACGCCGGGAGGTCACTGCGCCAGGCTGGGAGCTCGCCCTCCCAGGAGGGGAGGGTGCCACGCCATGCCAAGAAGCTGCTGCGCCATGCCAGGAGGTGTCGCCGGAGGCCGGGAATCATCATTCGAGGCCGGGGATCGTCCCTCACCGGGGGGGGGGGGGGGGGGGGGGGGGAGGGGGGGGGGAATTCGTTGTCAGAGGCCGGGAGTCGAATGGAAAAAAGGAGAAGAAGAAGAAAAACAATCACTAAAGAGGAAGAAAAAGAGAGGAGAAACAAGAAAAAAAGAGTGGGTGGAGTGGGCAGCTCCATCACCATCTTGCAACAATCTTGAAATAAAAGCAATAAGTGATTAGGACCCAGAAAGCACTGCCCGAGAGCATGGTGGAGCCAGATTCAATTTCAAAAGCAAATTACCTGCACACCTGAAGGAAAGACATTTGCAAGGCTAAGGGGAGAGGGTAGGGGAGGAGGTACTAGGTAAACTGCTGCTACAGAGAGCTACTGTGGAGTAACAGGCTTAATGGTCTCCTGTTCTGTAACCCTTCTCTGACTCAGTCACACCCTAATACGGGCTGAGCATCATCAATATTAATCACACATGCACAGTAACAAAGGCCTCCAGCAGAAGCACTCAGACTCAATGACATCTCATGCAGAAGCACTTAATTGTATCTATTACTAAATAAAAAATGGTCAGACAGAAATAGAAAGACAATTACTAAAAGTTGTGGTATCACTTAATGAATGATTGAACAAAAACTGCACTAGGCCTCATATCTGGAGATATATCATTGAAAAGCAGATAAGTCATGTTAAACTTATTTTGATTCTTGGTTTAAGAATTACAAACGGAGTAGGAACTCTGTTTGTAATTCTTAAACTGAAGGCACAGCTACCACTGGTGGAACAACTGAAGTATGAAATGCTCAAAAAGCTAGAGTTCACTGTCTCAAAAATGTTATATCAACAGTCCAATATTTTAGATATGCACTTATTATCACTTCATGGGAACATCAAATGAGATTTGATTTACAAATAGGTTTTTACTCTACTAAACCACTTCACTCCTACAGATTTGACAGCATCAGTGAAAAACAGGAAAATTGAATACCACACTTCATCAGGGGTGTGAACAGTTCATTATTTCAGGAAGCTCTTACTTCCTCCATATTCAAAGCTGCCTGCCATTTAGAGCAAGGGGTTTAGGAACAGAAAATTCTCGCAAATTACTCCGCAAATAGTGTCAATGTACATAGCATCAAGAACCATAATGCACACCAGGAAGTCATCCAGCCCATCATGCTTGTGCTGTCTTCTTGAAAAAGCAATCCAAACAGTCCAACTGCCTGTCATCTTAACCCATACCCTCCTTTTCAGTCCCTTTTCATGCGCTTATCCAACTACCTTTTGTAAGTTGCTGTTGAATCTAATTCGACCACCCTATCAAACATTGCATTCTAGATCATAAAAACTTGCAGTGAAAAAAACTCAACTCCTTTCTGAATGACTTGCCAATTATCAAAATTCTGTGTCCCTCATGTGACCAATGTTCCTGTCAGTGGAAATAATTCCTCCACATCCACTCCAACATAATTTTGAACACCTCTACTAATTCTCCCTTTATCCTTTTGTTCTCTGAACTGAACAATTCCAGCTTCTCTAATCCCTCCATGCCTTACATTTTGGCAAACGTATATTTCACAACACTTCTCTGCACTCTGACCTTGAAAAAGATTTCAGCAAAATTCAATGTCACTACATGGGCAGCACAGTGGCTCAGTGATTAGCAGTGCTACCTCACAGTGTCAGGGATCCGTATCCAATTCCTCTCTTGGGTGACTCTCTGTGTGGAGTTTGTTCGTTCTCCCCGTGTCTGCATGGGTTTCCTCCGAGTGCTCCTCCCACAGTTTCAAAGGTGTGCAGGTTAGGGTGGATTGGCCATGCTAAATTGCCCATAGGATCCAGGGATGTGCAGGCTAGGTGGATTAGCCATGGGAAATCCTGGGTTATAGGGTAGGAATGTGGGTCTGGGTGGGATGCTCTTCGTAGGGAGGGTGTGGACTTGATGGGCTAATTGGCCTGCTGCCACACTGTAGGAATTCTATGATTCTGCCTGATGAGATACTCGCTGCTAGGAATCTAATCCAATTCCTTAAATGATCATGTGTGTGGATTAGTCAATCCAATGTCCTTTCCCTTGGTGCAGCGTCCACTTGACAAGGCATTAATGATGATTCAAGAAGAGCCTAAGCTCTTTCTCTCTCTCTCCTGGGATCTTGGAATGTGGATATCACTAACTACTCTTGAACTAAATGGTTTCCTAGGTCATTTCAAAGGGTAGTTAAGACTCAGTCTCAGTATTCTGGGAGCCAGACTCGAAAAGGATGGTGAATTTCCTTCCCTTAAAGAGCGTTAGTGGACTAGATAGATTCGTACACAGTGTCTTCGCTATTTTCTGGACATCCCAAAGTGCTTATTGTCAATGAATAACTTTTTACCTGATCGGTTGGTTAAACCTGGCAGTAAAGTGCCCAGTGTGGTCCCGTAAACAGCAATGAAATGAATCTATTTTAGAATTTTTAGAATGAGACTTAGGTTTTAATGTCATGTGTACTCAAGTATGGGGATACAGGAGTGCAGTGAAAAGTGTGCAAAGTCACCATTGTCACTCTACAAAGGTACCTAGGTACAAAATCTTAGGTATAAAGTGGAAAAATAAAGAAATAAAGTTATAAGTTCAACATTACAGTCCTACATAAGTGCAGAGCCATGGGCCTGGGTCTGGGTTCTTCTACCCCAACACTGAGACCATGATCAGTCCAAAGCACTCGGCCTGCCTCGAGCCCTTTTGCAGCTGCAGAATTGTGCCGCCATTCTTTGGCGCCATCTGGAGATATTAGAATTCAAAAAGGTGTAAAAGCTAGCATAAAGGCACTTTCACTGAATGCTTGTTGCATTCGAAACAGGGCGGATGATTTAACGGCACAAATCATTGCGAATGAGTATGATTTAGTAGCCATTACAGACACTTAATAGTGCCTTATTCAATGAAAGAAAAATAGACTGACTTCAATTTCGGTAGGACCTTTCATAACCTCACATTATCTCAAGGCACTTTACATCCAGTTAAGTATCTTTGAAGTTTAGGGTAGAATTTCCACATTCTCAGTTGAGTGAGGCTTAAGGTGTCTGGTCCACTGTGGCTTAGAGTAACCTTTCCAACACAATTTCCCACTCTTCACTTTATTAAATACATATCAATGCTCTTCAGTGCTCTTCCCATGGAATCACGCAGCAGGAGAGGTGGAAGTACCTGCCACTGCTGGGACTGGATGGCATTCATACCACTGGCACGATGTTTAAAAGCCTAGCTGCACACTACTTCAGATGTTGTAATTCAAGATTTGGCCCTCACACTGTGGTGTTCAACCAGCATCACTATGGACATGGCCCAGTGATGAATGTGTGCAACCTGCTTCACAGACAGGATACGAGGGTTGCTGTGGACAGCATGGTGGAGAGGAAGTCAGTCCTTAATCTTGCTAACTGCTGCAGGAGGCCACACCATCGGATACAGCCGGCTCCTGGATTTGGGTACTGGCCCAAGTCAATGCCGTGACCTTAGTTGAAACAGGATACCCAGCAGCATACTCCACAAAAGTTAAAGTGCCATTGTCTGCTCACTTCTGCCTCACACTTCCGGAGCTATCACTCACTCTAACTCTGCCATCGTACAGAAATCTAACCAAACTTCATCAACTACAACTCTTAGTGTTGAATGCACTACCCACCTCCTCCTCCCAAACCACTAACTATTCCTGCCCTCTGTGCTTCCTCCTCACCCACTGAGGACACTTCACTACCTCTCCTGCTCCTCAACAGCACCAACTACTCTTCCATTATACTCAACTTCTCCCTTTGTCTTATTGAAGGGACCTCCCTGAGCACTCCGACATTCCCCGCAGCACCCAGATTGAGCTATCTGTAATCCCAGACTGCTTAGAATTGACTGACAGAGCTGACTATGGCCCAATCCTTCAAATGGAATCAGACAAACCCATTGGTTGACTATAGTGGTACTCCTGACTGACTGAGGACACTCTTAAAGCCACTCAGCTTTGCTCTCCTTTGACTTTCAGACATGACCATTTTGCGAAGCACATGTAAAGCATTTGCCACATAAGCTGCTGCAGGTCTGACACTGACATTGCACAATGCCATACACCTGCATATCCACCCTCTTGACAGTTCAATTTTCCCCACTGAGTAGCTGCTGTATCTCCATCTGCGCCAGGAAAGCAATCTGAAGTAGACAGAATCTGGCAGCCTCTAAATAAGCACAAAGTAAGTGAGCACTCAGAATGTAAGCTAAAAGCCTTAACATCCAGTCTGTGTAGACGCATGAAGTGCATAAGTTTCTTTGCAAACAAAGTGACCTGGCAGGAGCGTGCAAGTTGCAGATGTCTATCAGCTTCAAGATAAAGTGTTGTAGGGATAAAGTGGATGTACGAGTCAGTTCTTGAACAGGTAAAATGATCTGCTGAGGTAGTGGTTTGAAAGTTTTGATTTACATGGATGAAGGGTGGACGAGTAAGGTGTCCTCGGCACAAGCAGGGACATGAGCTGAATTGGTGATAATCAGGACAAGCATTCAGTGAGCTGCCAGCTCCCCATTCTGGCCTAGATATTGGGAATTTGTGCTATCTGGGTTTTAAAAGGAATGAATTGGGAATGGTGTATAATTAAAGCAATTAAGTAGAGGCAAATGCATGTAAATAAGCTAGTAACCACTCAATAGCGAGATCCAATGGTGAGCTGAAAGGGAAAATTAGAAAAATCTCTCTAGACATCAAGATTTTGATCTTTTCAATCCTAACCTTTTTCCCCAACTTCCTTATCTTACAAAGACTGCACCAGAGAGGAGAAAATTCCATCCACAGACACTGTTGTAATATAGGTAATACAGTAGCAAATTGTACACAACAAGCTTCCACAACCATGCAATAGTAAACAGAAAATCAATTCTAATGTCATGGTTGAGAGATGAATATAGGTCAGCATATCTGGGAAATTCGCTATGTCGTTCTTCAAAACATAAGCCACAGGTGTATGTTACATCCCAAGAGGGAGTTGAGAGTGCTCCATCAGTATTGGATGCTAACATATTTATTTTATATCATCAATTCCTGCAATGGAGCTTCGAATCTACAGCCTTCAATCTCTGAGGTCAGAGATGAGTGTGCTATCACTGAGACAATCTGGGAGAAATGAGCAAAAGTACAGTTCAGATTAGAATCAAGCACAACCACCATTACATAAAATTGATAGCTATTATCAAGAACTAATAAAGAAATGTCAAAACAATTTGAAGATGACATGCAAGCAGAATTAATAACGTTACCACTTGCAAGACTGAAATTGAAATGTTGTGATTCTTCCTGTTTATGCTCTGGCCCACAATCAAGCATTCAATGAAGGTAAAAAACTGTGAATGTTGAGTAAACGCCAGATGATGATGATTTGTTGGACCAGGGCATTTCAATTGTATTATTATGTCTAATGCAAAGTAATATGTGAAATGCAGCACAATTTGGTATTAAGCAATTTAAGTTTGTTGTTTCAATTTCTAAGTACCTCTTACTAATAAGGAGTTAGTAAGATTTTATTGTAAATGGTAAGGGTTTAAAAACATCCATCTGCTCCATTTGGAACAATCTGTCCGGGCTAACCAGCCTATGCTTGTAAATCATTGAATACAGTGTCCAATATTAGAACTGATGATGCAAGTGGACAGCATTTGGTGGATAATCCTGGGTGTGAAACTGGCAATCAGTTTAGGATTCATTTGTTAGGAGAATACCCTGATCAACCAGACTCAACACTCTCATTTAAAATTTCAATAAGCCTTAGCGTAAAATGTCAATGGTCATTAATTGCACTCTCCACAGTAATTCCTCAACTAATCAAAGTTTTTTTTCTAATGAAATAGCATTCCGCTCATGCGGTATAACTGTTGGTTTTGCATTTCAAATGGATTTCTTGCAAAATGTCCTGATGTACGCAAGATAAAGACAAAACAAAATGTGCATTTATTACTTGGCAATATTCAAGGCTATTCTGCAATTTTAATTATTGGATAGTGGTGGAGCCCTGAAGCATGCTTTCTGCCCAGCTCTCCTCAGTAACAGGCAGCCTCCTCAGCCCTTTCCACATCAACTGACTCGATTCCCAATCTGGCCTGAGCATTGGACTGAAAATGGTCAGATCACTTACAAGCTGCAGTCGCGGACACCCCTCTGATATATTTAACGTTCTCAGAGATATTAGCAGCCACAGGGTAGAAACCGGAATAAATAAAACTCCTTCAATAGCTCCAACTAGACTCCAAGGTAATGAGCAAATCTCTAAGATGACAATTCTCAAAAAGTATCAAACTACATGATCCCTGTGTAAACATTCATGCAAGAGATCAGAAAAATGTAAATACACACAATTTGGACTTACATAGCCTCTTTTATGTACTAAAACACCTCAAAGTTCTTCACAGGAGTACAGAAATATAGATAGAAATACTAATATAGATGACGAAAAGCTTGCTAAAAGAAGAAGGTTGTGAGAATAGGTTGGCAGAGTGGCTCAGTGGTTATCACTGCTGCCTCACAGCACTAGTGACCCAGGTTCAATTCCAGCCTCAGACGACTGTCTGTGTGGAGTTTGCGCATTCTCCCTGTGTCTGCGTGGGTTTCCTCCGGGTGCTCCAGTTTCCTCCCACAGTCCAAAGATGTGCAGGTTAGGTGGATTGGCCATGCTAAATTGCCCATAGTGCCCAAGATGGGTTAGACATGGGAAATTAGGGGAATGAGTCGGGGTGGGATGCTCTTCGGAGGGGTGGTGTGGACTTGTTGGGCCGAATGGCCTGTTTCCACACTGTAAGGATTCTATAAACCATCGTTAAGGAGGAGAAAGATGTAGGGAAGCTTGGGGATGGAACTTCAGAATGTGAGATCTTGAAGGCACAACTGCCAGTGGATGAATGATGGAAAACGAAGCGCACAAAATAGCAGATTTAGCGCAATGCAGATATCGCAGAGGGTTTTTGTGCTGGAAGACATAGTATGTAGGATTAAGTCTAACTATGTGATATACTAATGAAACAGAAAACAAGAGCCTGTAGCCTTGGTAAGTTGCTCCTTAATATCCTTTCGCAGCACAACTGAGACCAAGGATGTTATAGAGGAGTTTACAGGAATGGGGAGTGGTGAAGCTACAGAGGGATTTGAATACAAGGAAGATATTAAAATTGTGTTCAGTGAGTGGTGAGTGGGACTTGTAGCGCGTTAGAGCTTGGGCATGAGCTGAAGTTTATGTGAAGTGGAAAATAGGTGGCCTGTAAGGACACTGTTGGAATTTTGGTCTGGATTTTCATGGAGTTGAGGAGACTTTGTGGATGGAAGGTAAGATGACCCAGGACACAGTCCCGGATGCCTGACCGTAGTCATAGAACGTAGAACATTACAGCGTATTCCTCAGGTTTCTGACTTTTGGCATTGCAGGTTAAAGGTACAGGCTAGTTCAGATCACAAACACTTAGTTGGCATTCCTGACTGCATTGCTTGGATAGGCGTGTCCTAGTCCTCTGAGCATTCGTGGAGTTGATCCAGCTTTTAAAGCATTTAAAGTCTTGGAATGCCAGATATATTCAATAGGTGTCAAATGTGGATGAGGAAACCTGTTGAAAGATAAGTTTAAAAAGTCTTGCCCATTCCCAGAATTTCATTCTATTCCTCTCCACCCACGCCATGGCTCCTCATACCCACTATGTCTTCCACTCACTACCCATGGCCTCTCATACTCCCCATGCCAATTCTCCCACTGTTTAGAACCAATGAACTCTATAGTTACAATAAAATGTATTTAGAAAGCTTTAAAAATAATAATAATTCATTCATAACTTGGCACTTTCTTTACAAAAAAAACTTAAAACAACACTTGACACTTTTTTATCTTGTATTAAAACAAATTGTGCAATTAACAGAAGAAATCAAAGAGTCAGAGCCATCAATCAAGAAATGCTTTCCCCTGAAGATCAGGTGCTTCAACAGTCTAATGGATGCTTGTGCTCTCAGCCAATAACACTGAATGAGGCTTGGAGAGGTTTCAAGTGCTTGTGGTTTCTGCTATTGGTACTAAAGTTTCTAAATGGTTGACATATTTATTGGCCTGTAATGGAAGAAGCTTTGTTTTAAGATGGAGGAAAGTTTTGAATGAATGACATTTTTAAAAGAATCATTTTTTATGATATTCTATTAATGGTACAGAGGGCACTGGTTGAATTCAATGGGTGAATGGATATGGAAGTATCTTAGCATGAAATTCCTTGCAGAGTGGGTGAAGGGGCATACCTCGGCATCAAGAGTATGAAGGGCCAAAGGGGTGGGTCAAAGGACACACCTAAACTTGTGGGGTTTGTGGGGGGAATGGGCATGAGTATGTGAATGGTAATGGGGAATGGGAGATGAGGGCTAGGTGTTCGTACTCTTATCATTATTACAGCAACAAAGTCCTCCAACTTCAAGTTGGACCTTTTAAACAGCAACCCCATGGCACTCAGCAGCTCCCTGGTGGCTGCCTTTGAACTCTTTGTCGGGTCAGATAGTCTGACTACAGCATTTCTTTGCACCCTCATGGTGGGTATGACATCTCCGCAAGCACTTTCTCCCAAGGCAGGAGGGTCAAAATCAGGAAACATCCCAACTCCTGCTACCTACCTCAAGGATGAAATTCCAGCCCATTGACTTTGGCAGCAACAATGGCACTGGTTGAATCCACATGGGAAAATATATGCAACAGAGAAGAAATATCCAAATAAAGACAATGTGAGGTCTGTTCTGTGACTGACATACCTGGAAGATCCTGAAACGTCCAGTTTAGGAGACGTGTATTAATTTACTGAAGAACTAAAATCAATCTCCATGACAAATCAGTGAGGGATGGGAAAATAACCCGATCAACTCCAGAAAGGAACTTTGTAAATTCTATTGACTGGTCCTTTCTCTGATATCACTCCATGGGAGTACACTTATCCTTTAAAAAGTCAACATCAATCTTCAGTGTATAACATTAAATTAAATATTCCACTGCAAAGCCATCATTGTAAACTAATGGTAGTTGAGCAAAAAGGATCAAAATGCTGGTATGCACAAATGAGTATGTGTCATTGCTGAGTGCAAGATCCTGTGAATCCGATGGGAAGAAAGATGCACCAACATCAGTGTCCTTGACCAGGCCAACATCCCCAGCATCAAGGAACTGACGACCCTTGATCGGCTGCAATGGGCTGGGCATGTTGTCCGCAGGCCCAACACAAGATTCCCCAAGCAGGTGCTCTACTCCCAGCTTCGAATCAGCAGGTGAGTCCCAGGTGGACAGAGGAAGTGCTCCAGTGCTAGCCTCAAGCCCTCAGTGGCGAAGCACGGCATTCCCACAGACACCTGGGACTCACTGGCCCAAGGTCCTTCAAAGTGGAGGAGGAGCATCCGGGAAGGTGTCAAGCACCTCGAGACTCGCTGTTGGGAAAAAGCAGAAACGAGGCAGAAACAGCAAAAGGAGCGTGCTGCCACACCGATGCCCCACCCACCTCTTCCCACGGCCACTTTCTGCACCATGTCATAGTACCTGCAGAAGGTGCATCAGTCTATACAGCTACTTACAGACTCACCCGGAGAACAGAAGAGACTCATCCTTGTCTGCGAGGGATGGCCAATGACAGTGAATGATGTTTGTGTTTTGAATTGTATATGTTCTCATCCATCCCAGATGACCCCTGATTCCCCTGCCTAACAAGAATCTATTCACTTCTGTCTTAAAAATGTTCAATGAGCCTGCCTCCAATGCCTTCTGAAACAGACAGTTCCAAGGTTGCACAACCCTCAGAAAGAAACTATTTCTCATCTGTGTCCTTAAAGGGCAGCCGCTAATTTTAAGGCAGTGCCTCCTAGTTCTCGACTGATGCACAAGAGGGATCATCCTTTTCACATCTGCCCTGTCAAGACCGTTCAAGATCTTATGCACTTCAGTCCAGTCACCCCTCACACTTCTAAACTCCAGCTAAAACATGCCTAAAGCATTCAACCCACTCATTCCAGATATCAACTTTGCATACCTCCTCTGAAACACAGAGGCAACCTTCTTGCCTTGGACTGCATCTTTTCTTATGCGTCTGTGGAGACCAGAATTCTCCCACATTAATGACACAATACAAATATGAGTAGTTGTTACATAACCAAATGCAAACTGTTTTTCTCCAATAGCTCAAATGAATGCAATTTGTAACTTCATTTCTATGTTTGTCCAGTTTCAGGCAAGTCAGAACTCCTTTACTATTGATGCTGCTCCACAAATATGGGGAAGACAGGAACAAATTAAGACATTCACAATCTCAATGCCTCCAAAAGTTCTTCACAGCCACAGTTGTATTTTTGAAGTGCAGCACTTTTAAATGAGAAGCACAGCAGCTAATTTGCACACAGAAAGATGCTGTAACAGCAATATGGTAATAAACAACTAGTATTTTTTTCAATTATGTTGTTTGATGGATAAATATTGGCCCAGGACAACAGGGGGAATTCCTCAGCTCTTCTTTGAAATAGTGGCCACTGAGCCTCTGTACCTACTCAAGGGACAGGACAGGTCTCCTTTCATGTCTCATACAAAATACTGCATTGAAGTGGTATTCTTGAATATGTCCTCAAATGGGATTTCAATCCTGAACCCTCTGACTCCGGGAAAGAGTGCAGCATGCTGAGGAAGAATTCATAGACTTTGAGAACATGTTTAAATTTAATTTGAAGTTAAAAGATCTGCAATCTTTTATAACTTGACCGGGGAAATTTTGTATGTACATAACAAAATTACCATGCAGGCCACATAAGTGCTAAACCATTCCCATCTTCAACAAGAGTGCATCTAACCATTTTCCCTTGACATATCACAGCACACCATCACTGAATCCCCCACTACCAACATCTTGGGAGTTAGCATTGACCAAGCACCTAACTCAACAAACCACATAAATTCTGTGGTTACAAAGACAGATCAAAAGCTAGGAATACTGTGGTGAGTAACTCACATCTTGACTCCCCAGTGCCTGAGCACCATCTGCAGGCATAAGGACTCTCCATATGCCTGGATGACTGCAGCTCCAACAACACTTTAAAGTCTTGACAACACCCAGGTCAAAGCAGCCCATTGGATTGGCACCCTATCCACTACCTTCAATGTTTACTCGCTCTGCTATAGCGGCAACAGTGTGTACTATCTAAAAACTGCACTGCACCAACTCACCTAGCCTCCCCCTACCCTCTTCAAAAACACCTTTCAAAACTGCAACCTCCACCAGCTAGAACGACAAAGGCAACAGATACTTAGGAACTCTATCGCCTTCAGGTTCCCCTCCATGCCACTCATCATCCTGACTTGGAAAAAGATCACCATTCCGTCAATGGGTCAAAATGTTGGAAACCCCTTCCGAACATCACTGTGGGACTATCCAAACTCCAGGTTCAAGAAGGTGACTCACTACCACCTTCTCAAGGGACAGGAAGGATGGGAAATAATTACTGTCCTTGACAATGCAATCGACATATCATGACCAAATAAGGAAAAGGTTGCTACATAATCACAGAAGTATATGATGGTATACATCCATCTTGGGAATCAATGGGCTATGTCCAGTGTATACATTAAGTCTGGAATGAACATTGTCTGTTGTGGCTGTAAAGGCCAATTTGAGAGTGAAAATTCCTTCACTGTTGACATAGGGGAATAGCATGGCCTAACATCAACAAAAGCTTTTATTTCTGGATGGCCCTAGTCCACGCTATGATTATTTCTTTCATGCTTAACTTTCTCCATGCCTTTCCTGAATGCTTGCCTCCAGGCACACTGGTCATTGGAGAGAATTTCCCATGGATTAAATCCAATCCTCATCAACTTGATGTCTTTCTCGCAGATATCCTTACATTGCAGACATGGGTGATTTGTTGGTCTCAAGCCAATATCACAAGCCTACGATAAAGCATGCCTTTGAGGTTAATTTCATCATCAACGCAACTCCCAAGACACAGCCAATGGAGTCACCACCACAACTCAAGAGGGGCAAACATCCCTGCTCGCTGGTGTACTGCCACTTTTAAGATATCTTGCCGGAGATATCAAATATTTATCTGACACTGTAGAGGTGTAAGTTGGTCAGCACTTTTCTTCGCTTGCATGGATTGTCGATTCTTCACTGCTGTAAGGCAAGATGGCGAGCAGTGCTCAGAGAGCCATAAGAAATGAGAGCAGAATTAGGCCATTTGGCCCATCAGTCTGTTCTACCATTTGATTGTGGCTGATATATTTCTCAACCACATTCTTCTGCCTTCTCCCCATAACCTTTTATTCTCTTGCTAACCAAGAGCCTGTCTTAAATACACTCAGTGACTTGGCCTCCATAGCTTTCTGTGGCAATGAGTTCCACAGATTCATCACTCTCTGACTGAAGAAATTCCAAATCTCCACTGATACACAAGGGTGGCAGATGAATGTTCCCCCGAAAGCCCCCAAAATGGCAGGGAGATTTCAATCATAGGAATGGTGAGTCAGTAAAAAGTGTCCCCCGAGAGAAGGAGACTGTTGGTGAGGAGCTGCTCCTCCAATCACAGGTTGGTTCTCTGCCATACTTCCTACTGATAGGCTCACTACTTTTCAGCAGCAAACAAAGGAAAGAAACAGCCTATGATTGGAGGAGCAATAAACAGTTATGTAAGTAAGTGATAGCAGTAAGACAGCCGCCAGGAAAGGTATTTGCTGGGGGCTGGGTCCATGATGCAGCAGTTCCTTATATCAGGAGCATCCATTGAGCCTGGGGAGTAGGGGTCTGTTGGGTGGAGGAGACAGCTCTAAGAGTGGTGAGGTGGATAAAGGAGGCTCCAAGATGGATGACAGTGAGGAGAAAGAGTCCTACGTGGAGTAGTAGGGTGTGAAAGAGATTCCAAGTGGGGTGTAAGGTGTTGGGGGAGAAGAAAGAGGACGAAAGAGGGGTGGGGGAGAAGGAGGCTGAAAGGGTGTAGGAGAAAAGGGAGGTTGCAAGGAATTGGTGGAGAGGAAGGCTGAAAGGATGGTTAAGGGAGTTGGAAAAGACAAGAAAATAGTTTTAAACCCGGCAACAAAGGAATACTCACCTCAACCAGGAACCAGGAAATCTTTAAATCATTGAGGTAACAAATTCTTTGCAAATGAACATGAAAGCTACACAAGTTCAGGAGCTACTAAATGGCTAATAAAATTGTAGTGGATGTTATTGTTATTAACAGTTTCAACAACTGAACTTAAATCTGAGATTGAGGTCTATGATACTTTAACTGACTGGTTAAACTATTCCAGCTTTGTTCTACCAATAGTGATCTCACTGGTCTGTGAGATGCTCTGTTTTGGGTGATGGCCTTTTAAGTGTATAAGGGTATGACTGTTAACTTGAAAAAAAACACTTCTGTTATTAACTAATGCCAGTTGTCTTGTGCCAATTTAAACCGTGTGGAGTCCAGGAAATTAATGTTTTCCTAATGGGTTATGGCTTTAAGTTTAATGGAGGGTTTGACAATGACTGAAGATATTGATGAATTATTCTAATCCTGCATGAGTCCAAATACCCTCTATGTCAACACAAATACCAAAGGTAATTTATTTTGTGAGTGTACCACCTAATAAATGAATTAATGAGACTGAGAAAGGAAGCCCCTGAAAATAAAAAGTACCCGAAAATCTAAATGTAAGACTCAAGAAAATCTCAAGAACTATCTTTGAAAAATTATGTTGATCACTGATGCTGACAATTTAAGCCTGGTTTGTCAGGAGCTTTGTATTTTCAGTTAGTTTTCTATTAGTCTACACTTGACTTCACAGCTTTTAAAAGGAACTAAATACAGTATATTGCTTTTAGTTCCTCGTTTTAATCCCTTTCAGCAACAAAAACTTGTGGTTTTTTTTCTCCCTTAATGAACTCAATCCAACATAAATGAGTAAGGTAAAGTGGCCATAATCTTACCAGACAATAGAGCTGCTCTCTTATTACAGACAGAGGCATGACTGGTGATAGGTTAACCTGAGAGTCATCTCACCTCAGGTGAGGGGAGAGGTTGAGAAGAAGAGTTCTTCATGGGAACCTCAGCTGGTGCAGATCACGCTGCATCGTAAATTGGCTTTCCAGTCGATTGAGTTTTATGTACGAGCGCATCAACTTTGAAGTGAGAAATGTGTCCAGTGGCCACCTGTGAAAGGTTGTGAAATCACTGGATATTCCCTTCATACCCAGCACAGTGTGAATCCTTTTCCGTTCCTGTCAACAAGCTATGTAGATAAAAAATCCTGGAAACACAACAGGGGAGGAAGCAGGACTATCATTCTGAAAGGACATCATTGTTCAGGACTGAAGAAAAATGCAGAGAAAATAAGAATGAAAGTAGGCCATATGGTCCCTCATGTTTGCTCCACCATTCAGGGAGATCATAGTCGATCTCCTATCTTACCTCTACTTCATATACCTTGATTCCTTTAGTCCTCAAAAAATTATCAACTTCTGTCATGGATATACTCAACGACCAAGTACCCACAGCTCTCTGGTGTAGAGAATTCCAAACATCGCAAGGAGGAGTTTTGGCAGAGGTGTTCAAAATCACGAAGGGTTTTGATAATAAGGAAGAACTGTATGCTGCAGAACCAGGTTCAGTCATCAGCATGCGCAGATTAGCAAAAGAATCAGAGGAGACGAGGAAGCTTTTATTTTTAACCACCAAATAGTTATGGTCTGGAACATGCTATTGGAAATGCAGGCTGAAACAGATCCAGTAGTAAATTTCAGAAGGGAACTGGATAAATACTTGAAAAGGAAACATATTTGTAGGGCAATGGTGTAAAGGGCAGGGGAGTGGGACTAAATGAATAGAGCTTTCAAAAAGCCAGCATAGGTAAGAAGTAAGTGGTCTCCTTCTGTGCAGTATCAATCTACAAATTTAGAAATTTCAAATTTGTCTGATAGCATTGTAAACAAAAATATTCCTCCGACAAATATACAGTAGCTCTCTTGTGACAAATGTAGGAGGAGAAAGTTTGTTTGTCTGGAATTAGGGTTAAGTCTGTGTGTGGACAGATATTAAAATTAATTTTTTTTATTTTCACTTGAAAATTAGCACAAAATCCTCTCAAGCAGCATATTACCAGAAACAATACAGATTTTTTTTAACTCTAATGTACAATTTAATTATTTAGTGAATTTTTAATGAAGACAGTGTTCAGGAGAGGTGCAGGACACGGGAACAGCTGGCATTTTCTGAAAGCAATGGAGCTGTCGCAATTTCCTGTGTTTCCAAATTCCGATAGCATCCTCATTTCTGCAGTTTAATTGTCACTTTACAGCAGCTGCGCTCCTCCAGACAGACTAACCAGCAAACACTGTCACCACAGCAGAGTAGAGATTGGATTCTCTGAGGTCTATTTTTGAGCGAAGTCTCCAAGGGTTTTGCAGACGCACTAGAATTTGCTATTTCATAGATGCGAGACTGGCTGGATCTAATGGGTTTGTCACAGCCTGCCATACTTTTTTATTTGCAGATATAGCAACAACTGATACTTCTATAATCCTTAACATCATAAAATGTCCCAGGGTGCTTCAAAGGAGTGTTACAAAACAAAATATTATATTAGATATTAGATGACCAAAAGCTTGGCTGTTTTGTTCTTAACTTAATTTGCAGGATGAGGGCACCACAGCAATGTAGTATCTTTTTTTATTCACCCAGGGCATTGCTGGCTTGATCAGCATTTATTGCCCAAAGGGCAGTTAAGAGTCAACCACATTGCAGTGGGTCTGGAGTCACGTGTAGGCCAGACCAGCTAAGGTCTGTTTCCTTCCCTAAAGGATATTTGTGAACCAGATGGGTTTTTCCTGATAATCAACAATGGATTTGTGGTCATCATTAGACTCTTAATTCCACACTTTTATTCAATTCAAATTCCACCATTTGCTGTGGTGGGACTTGAACCTGGGTCCCCAGAACTTTACCTGGGTCTTTGGATTAGCAGGGCAGTTATAACACCACTCGGCTGTTGTATCCCCTTTGAGGTAAAAGGTCAACGAAGTAGGTTTTTGAGGAGTGGCTGAAAGCAGGAAAGTGAGTTAGAAAGAGACAGAGAGATTTAAGGACAAGAATGCCGTGCGCAACTTAAGTTGAAGTCACCAATGGCGGAACAATTAAAATCAGGAATGCTCAAGAAGCCAGAATTAGGGGAGCACTGGTATCTGGGATGTATTTAACAAAATCTATTAATAAATTTAGCATTGATTGGATTGTGTCCAGTTGATTACAGCAATACATTTATTAATGTAATTTGGCTCATATCAAACAACCTGTTCTATGTTCAATAAACTCCAAACAGTGCACAGTGACAGAGATGATTTCTGTAGATATATTAAATGGAACTACGATTAGGTCTGGGAGATTGCTTTACAAAATAATTATCTTCAAAAGCTATCACTGCAGGTCTGGGTAGATAATCTTGTGTATAAACTACTAATTATGCTCTTAAGAATATGTGCTCAATTTGGCAAAAACCTGGAAAAGTTATAAGGAAGCATTAAACAGTCCCTGTAAGATATTGTACAATAAATCAAAGGCATTCATTCATAATTGGATAGCACTTTTTTTAAAAAAATAATTACAAAAGGCTTGTAGGGAGGTTGGTTAGAATATACTGGGAGTAATACACATATTTCTTATCCCCCTATGTGAAAAGAATACAGGGCCACTGGAGAAATAGTGAGAAAGATTTACAAGAATGATATATTGCAAGGATGATACTAGAAATATAAGGTTATAATTATTAAAAAAAGCCGGACAGGCTGGGACCCTTTGCTCTAGAAAAGAGAAGACTGAGGAGCAATCTAATGACACTGAATTCACAGAACAGAAACACATCATTTGGTCCAACCAGTCATGCAAGTAGTTACACCCTACTCAACCTTTCTTGCATCTTTCTCCATCAAACATGGGCAGCATAACCCATTATTTCTTTCTGCTTCATATACTTATCCAGCTTCCCCTTCAATGCAGTTTAACTACTTGCTTCAACCATTCCCTCTGGAAACGGATTCCACATTCTCATCACACTCTGTCTAAAGAAGTTTCTCCCGAATTCCCTATTGGATTTATAAGTGACAATTTCTATTGATGGCCTCGTGGTTATGCTTTTCCCCACAAGTGGAAACCTTTTCTCCACATCCACTCTATCAAAACCTTGCATATTTTAAAGACCTCAATTAGGTAACCCCTCAGCATCCTCTTCTGAAAACAATAGAGATCCAGCCTATTCAGCCTCACATAATTATAATCTCATATTTAATGATGCCAGTCTTGTAAATTTATTTTGTACTCTCTCCAGTGCCCCACATCATTTTTGTGTAGAATTCTGATCTCCATATTACAATCTCCCAAGTGTGATCTAACTAGGCTTCATTACAAATTTAACATAACCATACTGTTTGCTTGACTTTTATTTTGATGGCTGTAAATGCTGTGTGTCCATTTTTTAATGATTTTTGTAAATATACTGCCAGATTTCTTTACTTCTGTAACTCATGTGGATTGTGATCTTCCAAATAATAAATTGACCATTTTTATTTTTCTTCCCAAAAATGCAAAACCGCACATCTATCTCTGTTAAAATCTACTTTCCAAATATAGGGCTGTTTTGCAAGAAAAATAATGCCTTCTAGTAATTTTTGACAGTCCTTTTCAGTATTACTGTATTATACACTATCCACCTGGCACAGCGTTGAGAACAAAAGCAATTCAAATGCAGGCGTGGGGTTTTGTACCTCTGCCCTCATGCCAGTTCCCTGGCTCCACCCTGTCACCTGGCAATTTTCCTGGAGCAGAACAAGATGGACCAAGGCTGCCTGCTTACAAGTGGTGGGTAGCCAAATAAGCCAATGAAAAGAATACTAAGACCTCAGATCACTTTGTAAGGAGAGTCCGTTTCCCCCATCCTCAGTCCATCATCCCACCCACCTTGGGGCCAAACCACAAAGGCCATTTTGTTCATGTTAAATTTGAGAAGTTGGAAAGAAGATGTCCCTGTTTTGGCACTCACTTTCTCTTACTTGCCCACTGTGTTGTCCTAAAGCCTCAAATTGGTCCTTCAGCTTCAAAAGCCTGCCTGCTGCACATTATCACAGAATTACTGTGCAGGAGGAGGTCATTTGGCCCATCACGACTGTACAGACTCTCTCAATGAGTATTTCATTTAATGTCTTTCCCTTGCCTTCTCCCCATTAGCCTCCACACTGTTCCTTT
Organism: Rhincodon typus; assembly: GCF_021869965.1. Taxonomy (NCBI): domain Eukaryota; kingdom Metazoa; phylum Chordata; class Chondrichthyes; order Orectolobiformes; family Rhincodontidae; genus Rhincodon; species Rhincodon typus. Next base: position 27,532,146 of record NC_063334.1, read on the forward strand.
CAAACAACAATTTAATTTCCGTTTGAATGCATCAATTAAACCTGCCTCTACCTCATCAATACAAACTGTAAAACAACTGGCCCTAGTGCTGATCCTTGTGAAATAGTACTTCCTACCTTCTACCACATATCTATCCTTGTCTATTGACATGTTTCACAGCCAGCTAGCTATCCCTTCTACTACTTCCCAGACAATTGCATTCTTATCTCATTCATTAGTCTACCATTTGGCACCTTATCAGAAGAGGCAACATTTTTAAAGAATATGCTTGTTAGCAATAAGTACAATAACATTTGGTCAGACATAATCAAACATAGGGACAGGCAATGAATGCTGGCCAGCCATCGATGCCCAAGAGTGAATTTTTAAAAAATGACTAGGACCTTAGGAAGCTGGTACAGACACACCTGCACCCACCAAAAGCTGGAGAAGAACTGAATGGATTTTCAGTTCTTGAGACTAGATGTGGAGGTGGACATAAAAGTGTGAGACAGGGGCTTCCACTGGGGGTGGTTGCTCAGACTTCCCACCCAATTACATTTTTCTCAGCTCATGACCTTACATGTGTAAAACACTGAATTTTACAGGCAAGAAATTCTGAAGCCTGCAATGACCTGCCAGATTCCAACATTCAGGAGCCACATTTTATTCAGGACCCACACAAGCACTTCATTTGCAGTAACCCAGGAGCATCACTCAACCTCAGCTCACCACCCCTACCCAACCCTGGAGAGGTAGGAGACCAGGTAAAAAGCAACATGATGCTTCAGTGACAGTTCCCTAGAGGTTCTCCTGAAGGCTGGCCATGAGGGAAGGGAAATTCCTTACCCCTGTAGTCAGGAGGCCATTCTGACTGATGAAGGTGGTTTGAACAGAGGTGGCTGCAGAGGTCAGTGCCCATGGGAAGCTCAACAGAAGCTGGCTCCAGTGCCATCAGAGGATGAATGATCTGCTGCTTTCTGACAGGGTATGTACCACTGTCTCTTTAATGCTTCGTGGCCCTATGAGTGGGAATTAGCATTGCAAGTTTGCCACTACAAAGCACTGTCACACAGCAGGTTGGTAGCAGACATCTCCTGAAGATGCAATGTTTGTAATTAATATCTGCCACTTCACTGTAGCTACCAATTGAGCACAACTGACACCATGGTGTGACTGCTTCTCATACATCAGCTAGGGTTCACACTTAAAACACGCAAGGAACTGCCACACTGCCCACCAACCTGTTGTCACAACTCAGAAAATGTACATGTCTGATTGCCTTCCACCAAAGGCTTGCATGGACATGAGAACAAATGCAAAAGGGTTTTTTTTGTTCAAAAAGATACTTTATTCATAAACATCATTTGTAACTACACACAAAGGTTCTAAATCAGTTCTGCAGTCTTTGCAGAGAGAAAAAATAAATCAAATAAACCATTGGAATTCAGTCCCAGTCTGGTTTGCTGGTGTCAGCTAGTGAAGCTGTTTCTTGGGCAGGATTGTTGGTCCTGTCACACTTTATTGCAAGTGTTTCAGCAAAGCAATGCCTATAGTTATAATGAAGCCAAGGTAATGAGGGACCTTATACTCACCAGAGCTTGGGAGAATTGGTCCACCCTGCCAGACACACATCAGCGTTGTGAACAAGAGCTTCTTCCCATTTCTCGGCTAACAGAATGTGCCTGTGAATGTAATTCCAGTGGATTGAGATATTAATGAATATTCATGATATGCCTAATGAATGTAAAAGAGACTTCGGCCCATGAAGGTCAGGAAAGCTGTTCCACTGGAAAAGCTCTGACAACTCAATGGCAAAATATCAAATCATTATTGGGAAATTGAACATTTGCCTCCTGCCCACCCTTCGAAAATCTCCAGACAGACGTTAAAAAATTCCACCCCTGCTCCATTCCACGGACTGTCTGAGTCACCAGTAGACTGATGGCAGCCATTCTACTGTGAATATTAACCCCTTGAGAACATTACCTAATATAAGTAACTCACCTCCTGACTTCCCAAAGCTTGTCCATCATTTACAAGGCACAAGTCAGGAGTGTGACGTAATACTCCCAATTTGCCCAAATGAGTGTAGCACCAACAGCACTTAAGAAGCTTGACACCATCCAGGACAAAGCAGCCCACTTGATTGGCACAATATCCACAAGCATCGACTCCCTCCACCACTGTTGCACAGTAGCAACAGAGTGTGTGATCTACAAGATGCGCTGCAAAAATTCACTACCACTCCTTAGACAGCACATTCCAAACTCACAGAAGCTTCCATCTCAAAGGACAAAAGGATACATGGAACACCATCACCTGCAAGTTGCCCTCCAGGCTGTCTTGGAAATATATCACCGCTCCTTCAGTGTCACTGTGTCAAAATCCTGGAACTCCCTCCCTAACAGCATTGTTGGTCTACCTACATGATAGCACATGGGCTACATTGGTACAAGAAGGCAGCTCGCCACTATCTTCAAGGGCAAGGAGGAAGCAAGCAATAAATATGATTCAGCCGATGATGTCTATGTTCCACAGAGCGTAGAAAATCATTTACCCCCACCCTAAGCTTTTCTTTTCCCATAGTTAATCTATTATGCAAATATGTATAGAACTATATTACATTTACCACTATACCATCTCCACCAAATGCAGGTGGACTGGATGTTTCTCATCCCTTCCAAGCACACACTAGTAAGTATGGCAGGCCTCCTGACCAAGGACTGATGACCTTGGTTATGATTTATGGATCATTTCTCCTGTGAAGAATCTTTCATCTCTCAGATATCCTTTGTACTGGAAGTGTACTTTGTTGACCTTGGAGGACACTTCATTTCCTAAATTTCCTTCATGAGGAACTCTTTCCACTAATTCAGGTAATTGCCCATAACATTATCTAAGGGGCCTTTGACATCATGAACTCCATTATGGTAGACAGCTGAAGGAAGTATCTCTTCTTTGTAGTATCTAGATTTTTGGATCAGACAATCATTTTCTAATTGTAAGAGGTAGCCTCTTTTTTACAGGATCCTGGATGCTTAAACCAAGCAATTTCTTGTTGTTGACCATGTCCTAGATCTGTAGATATTGGTCAATCTTCCGTTATCTCTTATGTACCTTATTCCCCTTGAGTTGTTGCCCATTATCGTTGTTTGACTAGTCAAGTAACCTTTTGCCGATTCTCAGTTGTGTTCCTGAAAGATTGCTGCTCACTCAACACTGCCTTTATCACTGTCATTGATAAATCTGCTGTATCAAGTTGTTCGCCACAATATTCGGCTGTCTGAAAAACATCAGTCAAGAATTTCTGAAAGAACTCAAGTGAGTTTCACAGCTCATTCTTGTTCTCAGTATTTACTTCACCTTAATAAGTTTCAATTTCTGATCTTTGGTGGTAACAAAGGTGATTTCCAAACTTGACAATCCTGTCCAATTGTACATTTCACAATCTCTTTTGGCTGTGAACCTGATGATGCCTAAGTATTCCCAATGTACCCTTTCGGATACATCTTCCCAAAGGGAAGCAGGTCTTTTGTCATATTCTAGTAAATCATCCATGATTGAGAAATGCTGTCAGAGTTCAGAGCATATGTTCTTGGCCAATTCATTCACTCTGGCTATCCTTCAACACAAAACTGGAGGAAGATAGCACTGTCTCAGTCATTCTTTTGCTCCTGTTGAATTTGGTTGAGCCTCTTTTGGCTTGCTGGTCACTGATTCTTTTGAACTCCTTGTCTCCACTTGCCCCGTTCAATTTTCAGCCTCTTAAAAATCAATTTTTGTTTTGAAATCCATACCTTTGATCTTCATCATAATTAGGCACTGATCTGTTATAAATTTTAAGCATTTATATTTTGGTCAATATTGCTTATATATTCCCCTAATTATTATCTGCTGGAGAACTTCAGAGGGCAGATAGAGTCAATTACATTGCTGTGGGCCTGGAGTCAGATGTAGACCAGACCAGAGAAGGATGCCAGATTAGTGAAATAAACAGATTGTTACAACAATTGATTATAGTTTCACAGTTGTTATTACTTCAATTCCTGGACATTTATGCCCTCCATGAGACTTGTTCATTCTAAATGCTCTCCTTTCTTGTTCCACACTTGCTTCACTTCTTACAGACCCCTTTAACTACATAATGGGGCCTTAAAGATTATAAAAGGGTTCAACAGGCTAGGCATACAGTAACATTTCCACTTGTAAGGAGTCAATAAAAAAAACTATAGATGAGAAATAAGATAATCATGAACAAATCCAATGAAAATTTAGAAGAAATTTCCTTACCCTGAAAGTCAGAAACTCGGCAGCTCAGAGGGGTTGGGACAAATAATACAGAAACATTTAAGGGAAGATCGATAAAGATGTTCAAAATAAAGAATTGGAAGGAAATGTTCATCAGGTGAGAAGAGGCTTGTGTGGATTTTAAACCAGTCAGGGCAAAGTGCCTTTTTCTACATTAAACATGCTCTGTGATTGCATATATTAAGGTAGCAGGCATTTGTTAACCTTTCACAACCAATGTTCAGCTGGTTTAATCTCTAGTGTGCACCTTAAACTACAGAGAACACACATTGCCTTTTGATTTTCTGATTGTTTCTTAATTAATTTCTTAATTACAGTCCCCAAAAAATCAATTCCAACAGATATCCATCATATTCTTTCTTCTTTCTGCTGTTGGTACACTTGGGCAGGAAGTCCATACAGTTAAAAAATGGTCAAGTCAAAATATATTCATCTTCGGAGGTTGCCTATTCATAAATAATGCATCAGTGATGCTGACTCATGGCTCTGCATGTCTGAAAATGTTATTTGAGAGGCAATAAATCTTCCAAAAAATTGAATTATGCATGTAATGATGGAGCATAATCATATTTATCTACAGCGCAATAACTCTTCCAGGTACAACAATGAATCTGAAATAATGGAAACATGAATTTCATTGTTATTCACAACTGAAATGGTTTGTGAAGTAATTCTGATGCTTCTCACACACTAGCACTGAGCAGGTTGGTGAGGGAGCTAGGAAGATAGAACCATAGAATGAAGCATTATATCAAGAGGCCATTCGACCAATGTGCCTGTTTCAGCTGTATCCCATCACTCCTATTCCCCTGATTTTTTCCCCACAGTTCTACATATTGCCCTTCAACTATTTATCTAATTCTTTTTTTAAAAACTACAATTGGATCTTTTTCCACTGCCTTTTTAGACAGCACATTCCAGATTACAATCATTTGCTCCATAAAATAAATTCTCATCTTCTGCCTGACTGTTTTTTTGCCAATTATCTCCAACATCTGTATGTCTTTTCTGACTGATTCACCTGCCATTGGAAACTGTTTTTCTCTGTCTTGTGTTTAAAATCCCGAGAAAATTTTAAACAGTTTTATCAATTCCATGCTCAGGTTTACCTAGTCTAAGTGGATCAACCTCAGCTTCTCCACTCTCTTTGCACAGCTCATGTTCCTTATCCCTGATACCATTGTGATAAATCTCCACCCCATCCCCTCCAAAGCCATGACAATTTCGCTTCAAGTGTAGTGCCCAGAACTGGACATAATACTCCAGCTGCAGTCTAAGCCAGTAATGTACAGAGGCTTAGGAAAATTTCCTTGCTTTTGTACTCCCTGCTTTTATTCATAAAGTGGTTAAGGAGCATTTTTCAAACTATCCTCTATCCCTTGAAATGGTTGAAAGCCTCAGAAAAGTAGAAATTTATTAAAATGAGCACACTAAACTCCCAGAGATAGTAAGAACTGCGGATACTGGAGTCAGAGATAACACAGTGTGGAGCTGGAGGAACACTGCAGGTCAGGCAGTATCAGAGGAGGAGGAAAGTTGATGTTTCAGGTCAGGACACTTTTCTGAAGAAGGGTCAACTTTCCTGCTCCTCTGATGCTGCCTGGTCTGCTGTGTTCCTCCAGCTCCACACTGTGTTATACTAAACTCCCAGACTTTCTCAGCATACATGAAAGAATTTCAGTATTCGGCATGTATTAGGCATTGAGTAAGGCAGTGCTCTGGGTGAATCCAGCCCCAAAGCAAGCTAAGCCATCTTTAATAACTGTCTGGATCAATATAGGGTTCAAGCTTTAGGAGAATTATTCTAAACATAGGACGGGGATTCTGCTATAACACATATTCCGACAATGCAAATTGGCTTTAACGCGGCTGACGAATAGGGGAACGCTATTTCTAAGACGCAAACTTGTGTTGGCCATAACACGATTCCAACTTGTTGCTGACGGGGAAGTGAAGCTGGAGACGAAAAAGATGATGTCCAGGATGCAGCTCCATGACAGCTTTCCACTTCTGTCTTGTCTTCTATCCTGAGGAAAATTGAGAAGCAGTTGCAGCTTTTAGAGGACAACGATTACAATGCAGAATGCAGCAGGGTAGCAGTTCGCGGAATAAGATCTTATTTGGCACCCTATGAACAGCTTCTTCATGGAAGAAGAAAAAGGGCAAAGCAGCAAAAACTGGATGCCTTTTTTAAGCCAACAATCAAACAATCAGAGGACAATGAACCAAAGCCATCCTCTTCTGGATTAATTACTTTTTGCCCTAGCCCTGCAACCATAACTGCATCTGAAGGCGATGATGATGATGATGATGACCTTCAGACCCTGCATTAACAACAGAGCAACCTCAAAACCTCCTCCCCCATCAAGTCATCTTGACGTTTTTTTCAAGGTAAGGTGATAAATGTACTTTTATTTCATTATTAGATGTGAATTAAACATTTATTCAAACAGTGCCTTGTTTATCCATTGTTTCAGCTTTTGAGTGATTTTTGAGTGATATTTTTTGGTGATCTGCCCCAACCCCGCTTTTCCCACAGGCCCCATTATTTCTATAGTGCGATTTTATTTAATGTGATGTTGCACAGGAGCACAACCATTGTGTTATAGCAGAACCCCCTGTATTGACTTGAAAGCAGGCCATCTGAGGGAATACAGCTCACACAATCACAGGGAGAAGAGCAATAAAGAGAAAGAACAAAGTGTCAGAGAGTTATATTCTCAAAATGATCCAATAATTGGAAGGAAAACCGTCACACAACAATAATCAGCTGTTTTTGTTATTTTAGTTTTTAGAAACATAGTAAATCCTGGAATGTTATTTAAAAACTAACAACTTTCATTTATATATCAACTTGCACATAGTGAAATGTCCTGATGCATGCTACAGGAGTGTTATTAAATAAGATTTAATTTCTTAATTGCATAAGGAGGTATCATTGGATGGGAACATATGTTTAGTCAAACTGGTAGGTTTTAAGTAATATTTTAAAGGAAGAGAAGGACAGAAATGCAGAGAGGTGGAGGGCTATAGGTATGAAATTCAAAAATTCAAAGTCTTCCCAGATGAAGGTACAGCTGCCAACGATGGACAGAAAGAGGTGAAGAAGGTGCAGTGGGAGTGAGGCATAGTGATGAGGCAAGTAGGTAACTGAAGGGGCAGAATAGCAGAGTGAGGAGAAATTTAATTAGGGCATAATGATGTGACAGGAGGGAGAGGAGGCAATAGTGTTTTAAATATCAACGAAGTCACTTTGAGCTTGGCTGAGTAGCTCAGTGATATGCGAGTGACAGCAATTTCAGTTTAGATTTTATTCTGAAGTAGTTACAGGGGCACTGACTACATATTCATTCTCTTCATTCATTTACAGTTACGCCACCTTGTCATGATCCGATCGAAAAATAATTTAAAGCTGTCAGTTTGCTTTTACATTTTCATCTCATCACCTGCCACTGTTGGCACTTAGTAAATTCTGTAGCAAATAATAGTTTTGTCTGAAGTAACAGCTGACTCAAAAATGCACATTGTCAGCATTAACTAAGAAAGCCAGTTAAATATTAACTTAATCTCATCAGTGACTGGGAAATGAGAAACAACCCTCACTATGATCTTAAAATGCATAGTATTTTAACAAAATTGATTTAAAACTGTATATTGAATCATCCTTTCCCTCTGAAGCAATCACTTAGCGTTTGTGGGCGAAGAAAGTGCAAGAACACTCCCTTTCTACTCTCCATGTTACTTTACATTTAAATATTGGAGAGAACATGCCAACCCTTATGGAGGTAATGTTGCCTTCATCTGAGTCCTAAAACAGAAGCCCCTAATTTTACAATAGCACTCTCTAATTCTGGACTCACTCACAAAAGGAATCATTCTTCCTAAGTTCATGTTGTCAAGTCAGTTAAGATCTCATAAACTCGAGTCATGTCATTCCTCACTTTCCAAACTCCAGTGGAAACAGGCCCAGCTTGCCTTCATTGGACATCCCATTCATTCCAGGTATCAGTCCAGTAAACCTCTTCTGAACCATCTTGAATTTACATCCTTCCTTAAATAAGGAGGCCAAAACTGCACACAGTATTCAAGGTGTCATCTCACCAATGCCCTGTATAATTAGAGCACAATGTCCTTTTATGTTCAATTCCTCTTGTAATAAACAAAAGCATCCCATCAGCCTTCTTGATTATGTGCTGTAATGGCATTGTAACTTTTTGAGACTCCTGCACTGGAACAGCCAGATCCCTTTACATCTCAGAACGCAGTTGTTCTCTTTTTAAATAATTTTTCATTCTTCCTGTGAAACTGAACTTCACATTTTCCCACAACACATACAACAACATCCCCTCATGTTTTTATTCAGCTTTCCGTATGCCATTTACTTCAATGGCTTCCCGTCGCAGCAAATTCCAGATTCTCACGACTTTGAACAGAAATGTTTCTTCTGAGTTCCCTATTGGATATGGTCAAGCAATGTCATGATTCAGAAATTTTCATCCTTGCATTCATATTCCTCCAGCCCCCTGCCTCTCCTGACCGCTGTATTCATCTTCAATCTCAGATCTTCCTGCTACTCTAACTCTAGTCTCTTATACACACCCAATCATTATCAGGACTCGGTTGGAGGCTGTGTCTTCAGTTGTCTGTGCCCTAAGCTCTGGAATTCCCTCCCTACACTTCTGCTTTCTTAATTTTATGAAACTCCTTAAAATTGACCTCTTTGACCAAGCTATCGGTCAACTGAACAATGTCTCCTTTTGGACCCCTGTGATGCTTTGTTTTTTTAAGCTCCTGTGAAGTGCCTTGGAATGGTTCAGAACATTAGAGGTGCTACATAAATGTAAGTTGTTGGTGAATTGGTGAGGCATCTTCTGGAATACTGTGTCCAGCTCTAGTCGCCCAGTTATAGGAAGGATATTATCAACCAGAGAGGGTTCAGAGGATTTACCAGGATATTGCTGGGTAAGGGAGGTTCGAGTTATAGAGAAAGGCTGGATAGGCTGAGACTTTTTTCACTGGAGCATAGGAGGTTGAGAGGTGACCTGATAGAAGTTTATAAAATAATGAGAGGTGTAGATAGAGTTAATGAAAGTTGTCTTTTCCCTAGGAGGGGAACTTCAAGACTAGAGGGCACATTTTTAAGGTGAGAGGAGAGAGATTTAAAAAAGACATGAGAGGCAAATTTTTTACACACAGGGTGGTTCGCATGCGGAATGAACTTCCTGAGGAACTGGTAGATGCAGCTACAATTACAACATTTAAAAGTCATTTGGATAGATACATGAAAGATTTGGAGCAGGTAGGTGAAACTAGTTTAATTTGGGATTATATTCGGCCTGGACTGTTTGGACCGAAGAGTCTGCTTTCATGCTGTATGAATCTTTAACTCTAAGGTTGGATTATTCAATGGTAACTACCTTAAATTGATGACTCCTAGTTTTGCAACTCGCCACAAATGGGATCATCTTTTCGACATCAATAATATTTAATAATATTCACTTTGTAATACTGCACTGTTGCTATAAAGATCTCTGCGCACATTGGAACTGAAAGCAACAAATGCTATCAGTGATAGCAGGAACTGCAGATGCTGCAGAATCTGAGAT
>NC_063334.1:27542441-27569240 GCF_021869965.1 Rhincodon typus
TCAGAAAAGGGTCTAGGCCCGAAACGTCAGCCTTCCTGCTCCTCTGACGCTGCTTGGCCTGCTGTGTTCATCCAGCTCTACACCTTGTTATCTCTAACGCTATCAGTTTGATTTCTGTGCAATGCCTGTTGTTTCAGCTGAATTGCCAGTAGATGGAACCCAATCCACAATACTAAATTTTATTGAACTCTGTGAAAGTGAATCACAAGTTGCTTGCATATCCTATTTTTCTAAAGCACAATTTTCTTGGTGTTAAACAACCTCAGGTCTTTATTTTTCAGAATCATAAAATGATGCACAGGAGGAGGCCATTTTACCATAATGCCCATGTTGTTACTTCGACGAAGTAATCAAATAGACCACTCCCCTGTTCTAACCTGAGCCCTGAAATGTTATCCTCTTCAATTATACCTCTGTTCTCTCCACTGTGACTTCTGAAAATCTTGGGGCATTGACCATTGCTATTGGGACTCTTCTGCCCAGAAGATGTCCCTATTTTGCTGTGGCTTCCCAAGTCCACCTCTGTTACTAGCCTCCCCATTCTCTCCATGTGAGCCAAGCGAACCCCGATGCCCATGCCTTTGAACTGAAGCAAACTTTTAACGAATGCTGTGGATCTCCTGTGCCTCCAGCCACCTAATCAGAACAAACAGATTACCATGCCAAACAAAATACCGGCATATGCTGTTGGGGGCCAGGTTTCCAACTCCCATTGGACCTGTCCCTGGAGATTTATTTTTCAAATGGCTGCAAGCCCATGCATGAACGAGTTACTCTGAAACCAATTCACATTAATACTTAAGGCAAGAAGTCTTCCAGAAAAAGATCCTGACCCTAACTGGGAGTTCAAGCTCGAGGCAGATACGGTGACAGATAGCATGAATAGACAATAAATAATTGGTTTATTGCAAAATAATCATGGTGTGGAACGTGATGAAGATTATAAATTACGTTGACTTGTTTTAATTCATAACATATTGAAATATGGTATTAAATAATAAAATTATTGCATAATGAACGTCTGACTGTACTACCAATTACAACATGTTGTAGAATTCAGGTCCTCTTAATTTACAGAATGAAGATGAAAATACTCTGTGTATTTTGTATTAAAGTCCGTAGAGTTTATGATGGCAAGGTTAGTTCATTAAATTCTCAATCATTCACATAGTACTTATGAGCTTTATAATGTAGAGACCTTAGGTTGTTTTTAAATTATTTGAGAGAGAGAGAGACAATGCAGTCACTTTGCCAGGTGAGAAAATTTCATGTCACTGCAACAGAAAACTGACAAAGCCCAATAATTTTTCTCCTGTGGTTGATCACAGCATTGCCCTGGAGATTAGATTTAAATCCTGGAGTACTTGCATCCCTGGGTCAGGCTTATGTAAATCTCACAATTCCAGGCTAATGCAGAATCAAGTGTCTGTGAGAGATAATGAACAGTGCCAGGTGTGAACTCAGTCAGAATGTTGACAATCTGTACAGCCTGCACCGCTACTTATGGTCTATACCATGTCTTTTATCAACCACAGCTTAGTGTGTAGAATTCCACCTTTGAATCAGAAGGCCATTGGTGTGAACTGCACTCCAAAAACTTGAACACAAACTTTCTTCTGATTTAGTCAGTGCACTACTGTACTGAGGGACTGCTGCATTGTCAGAAGTGCTATCTTTCACAGACGTTTTTAAACAATGCTCTCACAGGTGAAGCAATGCTTTCCTATGGGCATGATTTTAGACAGGAGCTGGAAATTCTCTTCGGTGACCTGGCTAATATTTACACCTCAACTAACATCCAAAAAAAACATAATATCTGATTATTATCACAATGGTGTTTATGGGAGCTTGCTGTATGTTCTACATTATAATAGCAAGTACAGAGAGATGTCCAGACACCATTAAGAGCACACAACTAACTGAACATCGCAAACATCATATTCCTGTGTGTGGGAATTAAATGCTGCACTTCCTGTATTGCAACAGTGATTGTACTTTGAAAATACTTCCTTCATTGGCAGTAAAGTGGTTTGAGGTATCCGAGAGTTGTGAAAGACGTGATATAATTGCAAGTTCTAGTATCTTTTGGGAAGATTCTACTAAGAAACTATTGTTTAGACAATGGGATGCTTATGGGGCAATGCACCAATTGTCATGAAATGTTTATAGCCACTCCAGCTCTCACATTCTTTTCTCTTTGTCTATATGCTGGTACAAAAGTCAGAAATGAAAACAAACCTGAATTTAAAATAGTTCCCCAAGCCATTTTTCAAAGGGAGGTGTATCAGAAAGATAATGAAGGAAAATTACTGATATCACACATTGTGCCTCAAGCCGTTGAATCGTGATCTTTTTTTCCTTTATCACAGTCTCACAATTTAACTGTCAGTAAGAGCTTTTGTGTATGACAAAGCCAAGATCTTATCTCAGGATTCTGTCAAAGTAAAAATGGATGGCATAAACATATGAAGGATCTGAACAGTAAACACAAACAATATTGGAAACACCTAACATTTTCAGCAGCGTCTATGGAAGAGTTAATGGCCAAATATTCCAGTCTTTGGATAATCAGAAAGTGGACATATTCCAAAGATTTGCTTTGGGAACCCACAGAAGGCTTGATGTACTGAGACTGTGGGAATTGTCTCGATAGTTTAAATTTCCGATAGGCAATTCCCTCGCTCCCTATGACTGTCTCACACTCTGAGTTAGATTCAGAGACATGGAACAGACTTGGAACTAACTTACCAAAATAAAATGCGCACCTGCATAAATAGTCAGGAAGTGTTAGACAGGTAAAAATCAAGTCAAACACCTGGGTAGCAATACATTTAAACATCTCTGAACCCAACTTTCCGCCCAACTCCCTCCCTGTATTTCCCTGATCCTGACCTCCCTGCCCCTCTGACCACAATAGATGTAACATTACCCACTATACAGTCCTTCCACCCTGCTTGTATGAGCTGGTGATTGTAGGTCAGCATTTAACTGCCCTTCCCTGATTGTACTGGAGATGGTGGTGTTGGGCTTCCTTCTTGAACCTCTGCAGTCTTTGCAACATAGGTATGCTCGCAGTCCTGTTCAGAAGGGAGTTCCAGGATTTTGACCCAATGTCACCAAAGGAATAGTGATGTAATTCCAAGTCAGAATGGTATGTCTTGCAGGGGACTTTGCAGGTAGTGGTGTTCCCATGTATCTGCTGCTGTTATCCTTCTAGATGGTAGAAATCACGGGTTTTGAAGGCGCTGTTGGAAGGAATGAGTTATTGGAGTCCATTTAGTAGATGGTACACATTGCTGCAACTGCGCATTAATGATGGAGGAAGTGGATATTGAAGTTTCATTGAATGCCATCCAAATGGTCTGCTTGTTCTCGAGGGTGTGGAGTTTTTTGAATATTTCTGGACTCGCACTCATTTAGGTAAATGGGGAGTATTCCATCACACTCATGACTTGTGCCTTGTAGATAGTGAACAGGCTTTGGAGAGACAGGAAGTGAGTTACTCAAAGTTTCTAGCCTTTAACTTGCCCTTGTGTTTATTGTATTTATATGGCTGATCCAGTTCTCTTTCAGGATATTGATTGTAGAGGATTCATTGCTGGTGATGACATTGAATGTCAAGGGACAATGGTTAGAACCTCTCTTGTTGGAAATGGTCATTGCCTGGCACTTGCATGACACAAATATTGCTACCATGTATTACCATCGGCCTGAATGTTGTCCAGCTCTTGCTGCACATGGCCAGAAATTGCTTCAGTATCTGAGAAGTCAGGAATGGTGCTGAGTATTTTGCAATCATCAGTGGACATCCTCACTCTGACCTTATAATAGTGCAAAGATCTGAGCTGGTGCAAGAGCATTTTATGTCCTCGGCGAACTTTGTCTCCCCACACGCACCATTAAATTTTACGAATAAACATTGTGAATCATGTCTGGCTGAAAATTGTGCTTTTGTAATTATAGATTTATATTACATGAAAAAGGAGAATATTAGCATACTCATTGTACATAGTGTTCTACACTTATCAAAGGGTATGTACAAGAAAAAGTGCACTGTAATATGGCTCATATGAAGTAACACTATGTGTTTGTGCAATAGTTACTAAATGATTTTATTCACAATTTACACAATCTAACAACAGAATTGCTACAATACAGGAGACTATTCAGTCCATTGCATCTGCACCAGCTCTGCGAATGAACATTTCACTCAATGCCATTCTCCAGCCTGTTCTGCTTAACTCTGAACATTCTTCCCTTTCAAATAATAATCTTACTCCCTTCTGAATGCATCAATTGAACGTGCCTCTACTGCCCTCCCAGCCTTGGATTCCTGATCATATGTGAAAATGCTTTCTCATATTCCTCTTGATTGGATTGTCTATTATTTTAAATCTATGCCTTCTTGTTCACGATCTTTTCACAAGTGGAAGTTTCTCTGCATCTGCTCTTTCAAGGCCACTCATGATTTTGATCATCTCGAACATATCTCTTCTTAGCCTTCCCTTCTTCAAGGAAAACAGTTCTAACTGCTCCAATGTATTTTCATAACAGAAGATCCTCATCACTGGAATCATTATTATAAATTTCTTCTGCACTCTCCCTAGTATCTTCACATTTTTCCTCAACTGTGGTATCCAGAACTGCTTGCAAAACTCAGCTAAGACTGACCAGTGTCTTATGTAAATTCTACACAATCTCCTTACTTTTGTATTCTCTGTGTCTATGAATAAAGCATGGGATATTTTGTTTTTATTACTTGCTCGCTCGCACCATCCTGCTACCTTTAGAGACTTATGCATATATACACCCCAATCTCTTTGCTCCTGCAGCCCTCTTTATTTTATGTTGTCTCTCCATATTGTCTTCATGCTGTTGTGGTCCCAGCTGATGGCAAAACTGGAAAATTCACATCCCAGAATGAAATCTGGATTGATAGATCATATGTTTAAATTTTGCAGTTGGTTAACATGATGGCTGGTCACTGAAAAATTATTCACATGAGGCTGCAGACATTTTTTAACAATAAAACAAAAGTTTATTTCACAAAAAGATGTAGAATACAGTGAGGGAGATCTTAAACATCAAAACACAATTCTAACCAATTTCCAAACACTATCCCATTAAAGGGACTCAATCCTGGAGAAATATCACTCCTATCCCAGCTTTCTCACCCCTTACTTAACTGATTTTTCAGTTTGCTTTCCTTTTCTTAGACTGCAAGATGGTTTCATGACGTTCTGAGGAAGGGTCACTGGACCTGAAACGTTAACTCTGTTTTCTCCTTTACAGATGCTGCCAGACCTGCTGAGCTTTTCCAGCAACTTTGTTCTTGTTCCTGATTTACAGCATCCGCAGTTCTTTTGGTTTTTATTTAAGATGGTTTCATGATTCCTTTCAGAGTCTTCAGGCCTGAACGTTTCACAGTTCTGGTGGCCTAAACTGTTTCAGCTCCACCACTATAGAGTCACTGAGTTATAGAGTTATACAGCACAAAAACAGACCCTTCAGTCCAACTTATCAGGGCCAACCAGACTTTCCAATATGACCTAATCCCATTTGCAAGCATTTGCCCCATATCCCTCTAAATACTTCCCATTCATACACCCATTCAAGTGCCTTTTAAATGTTATTATTGTACCCGCCTCCACCACTTCCTCTGGCAGCTCATTTCATACACACATGGCCCTCTGCGAGAAAAAGTTACTCTATAGATCCTTTTTAAATCATTCCGCTCTCACCTTAAACCTATGCCCTCTCGTGTTGGACTCCCCACCCAAGCAAAGATACCTTGACTACTCACCCTACCCATGCCCCTTGTGACTTTATAAAACTCTATAAGGTCACTCTTCAGTCTCCAATGCCCTAGGGGAAAAAAGCCTCAGCTTATTCAGCCTCTCTCTATAGCTCAAACCTCCAGTCCCAGCAGCATCCTTGTAAATCTTTTCTGCACCCTTTCACGTTTAACAACATCTTTCCTATAGAAGGGTGACCAGAACTGTACACAGTATACCAAAAGTGGCCTCACCAATGTCCTGTACAGCCACAACATGACATCCCAACTCCGATACTCAATGTTCCGACCAGTGAAGGCAAGAGTGCCAAATGCCTTCTTCATTACCCTGTCTACCTGTGACTCCACTTTCAAGGAACTTTCATGGACCTGCATCCCTAGATCTCTGTTTGGCAACACTCCCCAGTTCGCTACCATTAACTGTATAAGTCCTGCCCTGGTTTGCCTTATCAAAATGCAACACTTCATGTTTATCTAAATTAAACTCCATCTGCCACTCCTCGGCCCATCTGCCCATCTAATTAAGGTCTTATTGTTCTCTGAGATAATCTTCTTTGCTGTCCACTACACCACCTATTTTGGTGTCATCTGCAAACTTACTAACCATACCCTCTATATTTACATCCATATCATTTATATAAATGACAAAAAAAAGTGGACCCAGCACTGATCTTTGTGGCACACCATTGGTCACAGGCCTCCAGTCTGTAAAACAACCCTCCACTACCCTCTGTCTCCTACCTTCAAGCCAATTTTGTATCCAATTGGCTAGCTGCCCCGAATCCCAAGTGATCTAACCTTACTAACCAGTCTACCATGCAGAACCTTACTGAAAGCTTTGCTGAAGTCCGTATAGGCCTCTACCACTTTGCCTTCATCAATCTTCTTTGTCACATCTTTAAAAAACTTAATCAAGTTAGTGAGACATGATTTCCCACGCACAAAGCCATGTTTACTATCCCTAATGAGTCCTTGACTTCCAAATGCATGTAAATCCTGTCCCTCAGAATCACATCCAACAACCTACCTACCATAGATGTAAGGCTCACCAGTCTATTGTTCTCTGGCTTTTCCTTACAGCCTTTCGTAAATAATGGTACAGCATCTCACCCATGGCCATCAATGATACAAATATCTCAGCAAGGGATTTAGCAATCTCTTCCACAAAGTTCTGTGAAACACTAGATCAGATCCTGGAGGTTTATCTACCGTTATGCATTTTAAGACCTTCAGCACCCCTTCTTCGGCAATGTTAATTCTTTTCAAGACATCACTATTTATTTCCCCAAGTTTCCTGGCTTCCAATTCCTTCTCCAGAGTAAATACTGATGCAAAATATTCATTTTGTATATTTCACCCATCTCCTGTGGTTCCATACATGATCTTTAAGGGGCCCTATTCTCTCCCTAATTACTCTTTTGCCCTTAATGTATTTATAGAATCTCTTTGGATTCTCCTTAACTCTATTTGCCAAAGCTACCTCATGTTCCATTCTTGGCCTCCTGATTTCCATCTTAAGTATACTCCTACTTCCCTTATTCTCTTTTAGGGATTCACTAAATCTCAATTATACCTGATATATGCCTCCTTCTTGTTCTTGACCAAGCTTCAATTTCTCTAGTCATCCAGCATTCCCTACACCTACCAGCCTTGCCCTTCACACTAACAGGAACATGCTATCTCTGAACTCTTGCTATTTCATTCTTAAAGGCTTCCCACTTCCCAACCGTTCCCCAATCAACTTTTAAAATTTCCTGTCCAATACCGTCAAAGTTGGCCTTAACTCAATTAACATTTTTAATTTTAACTTTTTGATCAGTTCTATCCTTTTCCATAACTATTTTAAAACTAATAGAATTATGATCACCGGCCCCAATGTGCTCCCCTATTGACACCTCAGTCACTTGCCCTGCCTTATTTCCCAACAGAAGGTCAGGTATTGTTCCTTCTCTAGTAGATTCATCTATATATTGAATAAGAACGTTTTCTTGTACACACTTAACAAATTCCTCCCTATCCAAGCCCTTAACACTATGACAGTCCCAGGCTATGCTTGGAAAGTTAAAATATCCTGCCATTACAACCCTATTTTTCTTACAGATATCTGAGATTCTTACATAATTGCTTCTCAACTTCCTGCAACTTCTTTCCAAGTTCTCCTGATTTAGAAGCTCCACAGACTAGAAACCACTTTTATTGAGGGGACTGGTTTGCACGAACTGAACAGAAAATCTTCTGAGCTGAGCTCCAGGCTCCTCTGAACTCAGATCATGAATTTTCTGTTCTGAAGTCAAAACTAAACTAATTGCCTTAATGTGTTTACCTTATCTGTCATACACTCCAACAGTATAAATGTTCAATCCAATAACAGCGTAGGAGTTCTATTAGGCATCTGACTGAAGTCACATACCTTCCTGGAATGGAGTTATCTGGGTCACTGTTTCAAATGACTTTCTGGCCTTTTTAAAAGAAAAATACCTTTGAGGTACTACCCAAATGTGTCACTTCGTGTCTAAAACACAAATTTCATAAATGATAACATATTACCTGTATATCTGGTTATCACACCAAGCAAAATCAATCACCTACATTTCCCCACAATGAACTTTATCTGCCATCTGTCAATCCATTCACCAAATTGTCTATGTCCTTTTGAACTTCTGCACTATATTGTCTTTATAGTTTACAATGCTTCCAACTTTGTATCTTCTTTTTAGGCCATTATCATTAGATTAAGCATTACCGAAGACGGTGTTAGTTTTTGTTACTTGATATTATTGCTTGGTTTTCAGTTTTGAAATAGTAATGCAGATGTTGCAAATATGTCTCAAAAAGAATGAGAGGTATAATTTGAAATTTGGGCAAGACCACAATGTAAATACATGGGAAATCTGTATGTATGTTGGCATGTGTAGATGTATTCCAGTAGATCTAGACATTGCATTCCCACTTCTGAAGCCTGTTTGTTTTTTTAAGGTTTACTGAATAGCTTATTCAATATCTTTGCTGCCAAACAAACATTGCTGCTCGAGGTGAATGTATAGTGTGTTCAGTGCTGTGGTCAAAATCATTGTTGAAGCAGCTGGATATTGGGCCGAGGGCATTGCTTCAAAGCACTGTAGAAGCAATATTCTGGACTGAGATGATTGGTCTTCAACAATCATCTTCCTTTAGACTAGACATGACTCCAGCCAGTAGTGAGTTTATCTCCCACTTTCCACCGACTTCAATTTTGCTAGGGCTCCTTGTTGTCACATTCGGTTAAATGTTACCTTCATGTCAAGAACAGTCATTCTCCCTGATTCCGAGAATTCAGCTCTTCTGTTCATAGAATCATAAAGTCTTACAACACAGTAACAGACCCTTCGGTCCAACCAGTCCATGCCAAACATAATCCCAAACTAAAATAGTCCCATTTGCCTGTTCCTGGCCCATATCCCTCCAAACCTTTCCTATTCATGTATTTATCCAAACGTCTTTTAAACATCGTACCCATATCCACCACTTTCTCAGGTAGCTCATTCCATACATGAAAACTCTCTGCGTAAAAAAATTGCCCCTCATGTCTTTTCTAAATCTTTCTCCTCTCACCTTAAAAATGTGCCCCCTCATCTTGTAATTCCCCATCCTAGGGAAAATTCAACTACCATTAACTCTGCCTGTACCCCTCATTATTTTATGAACTTTTATCAGGTCACCTCTCAGCTTCCCATGCTCCAGTGGAAAAACATCCCAGCCTATCCAGACTTTCTTTATAACTCAAAATTTCCATTCCTGGCAACATCCTGGTAAATCTCTTCTGAACCCTCTCCAGTTTAATAATATTCTTCCTATAACTGGGCGACAGAACTGGACACAGTATTCCAGAAGAGGCCTCACTAATGTCCTATACAACCTCAACATGACTTCCCAACTCCTATACTCAAAGAACTGAACAATGAAGGCAAGCATCCCAAATACCTTTTTATCCACCCTGTCTATATGTGATGTAAACTTCAAAGAATTATGTACCTGCACCCCTAGGTCCCTCTGTTCTGCAACACTACCCAAGGCCCCCTCCTTAATTGTATAAGCCTTACCCTTGTTTGTTGTATCAAAATGCAATACCTTGCATTTATCCAGATTGAACTCTATCTACCATTTTTCAGCCTGTTGACCCATTTGATCAAGATCCCTTTGTAATCTTAGCAAATCTTATTCATTGTCAACAATGCCACCAACTTTGGTGTCGTCCGCAAACTTACTAACCATGCCTTCTGTATTCTCGTCAAATCATTTATATAAATGACAAACAAAAGAGGACCACGATTAAAATGAGGTCAGGAACTGATAACTCTGAAGAACCCAAAATGCACATTGGTGAGCAAGTTATTACTGAACAAGCACCGCTTTATAGCACTGTTAACTACCCTTTCCATGCTTTACTGATGATTGAGAGCAAACTGATGGGGTGGAAATGAACCAAACTGACCTATTTTTGTGGACTATTCATATTGTCATAACTGCATACCCTCTTTCACATGTGGATATGTTGAACTTTTAAACAAGAGTTTAAACATGTGTTTTTCTTTTAAAAAGAGCCTAGAATGGCAAATAATGTAAATCCTGAGAATGGAATTCTCCAACTTTGGAAGGAAAAACTTGAAAGCAGAATACAGGGTTAACGGAAAGATTCTCGGCAGTGTGGAGGAGCAGAGGGATCTCGGGGTTCATGTCCACAGTTCCCTGAAAGCTGCCACCCAGGTGGATAGAGTTGTTAAGAAGGCGTATGGTGTGTTGGCTTTCATTAATAGAGGGATTGAGTTCAAGAGCCGTGAAGTTATGCTCCAGCTATACAAAACCCTGGTTCGGCCACATCTGGAGTATTCTGTCGAGTTCTGGTCGCCTCATTACAGGAAAGATGTGGAAGCATTAGAAAAGGTGCAGAGGAGATTTACCAGGATGTTGCCTGGAATGGAGGGAAGGTCTTACGAGGAAAGGTTGAGAGAGTTAGGGCTTTTCTCTTTAGAACGACAAAGGATGAGAGGTGACTTGATAGAGGTGTACAAAATGATCATAGGTATAGATAGAGTAGACAGCCAGAGACTTTTTCCTAGGGTGGAGGTAGCTATTACGAGGGGGCATAGTTTTAAAGTGAATGGAGGTAGATATAGGGGAGACGTCAGAGGCAGGTTCTTTACTCAGAGAGTGGTGGGGGAATGCATTGCCGGAGAGGGTAGTGGAGTCGGCCTCATTAGGGGCATTTAAGCGGCTATTAGATAGGCATATGGATGATAGTATGAGGTAGGGGTGGAGGTTAGATAGACCTTAGGTTTACGGTAAAAGTTCGGCACAACATCGTGGGCCGAAGGGCCTGTACTGTGCTGTACTGTTCTATGTTCTATGTTCTAACTGCTCAAAGTCCCGGCGTGAAGCCATGGAATGTCACACATAGGCAGTGTCAGGTAACTTCAATGGAGTGATTTAAAAGGAGTTGATGCAAGGCAAAAACAATAACACTTGTTAGCAGGAATTCTCTCTCTGGCAGATTATATACTAGCCTGTGGACATGAGTCGAAAGGCATGTTTGTGTTTTAACTTCTCAGGAATACACAAGAAGAGAGATTAAAAATCACTGCGGCCCTGTCTCAGTGTGTTACTGGGCTGATGAGCTGGTGTGGACTTGTGTTCTGTGAAGGTCACAGCTTGAGAACAGCCATTAAACACCTCCGAGCCACAGATAAAGAAAAATTTTCTCTCATTCAATGCTGGAAGCCAGGCAAACCAGTGAAATCACTGTTGAAAAGGAAAAAAAGGACAAAAGCCTATGAATTCAGAAGTACAACCAAGAATTTCAGAATCAACTGCTTCATTACTAATGTCGGCATTACTGCTATCATCCAGCTTAACAGCACAATGTTCCACCATCTACTCTTCACGTAACCCAGAGACTAATTTGTATATCATTTTAACTACTACGTTTTTACTCAATTCACTTTGTTCATGTCCATTCCTCATGCTTAATAGTTAATAAATGTATCCTTTCCATAACTCAAGGAAGCTTGGTTCATCTAGCTGCTTTTAAAACAAATAAATTCAGATTGATAAAAAGTATTCACCAGGTGAGTGATCCTCTTCGTACCAATCTTGTTGCGACCAAACAAGAGAGGGGTTGAATTAAGAAAGGGAGCTGATTCATACCTCATCACCCAGAGCACCATCATTTATAGTATTCCATCTGAAATCATAAAATACCTACAAAACATTGTGGGGTAGATGCCAGCATTTTGGTTATAATCCAGTGCTGCTATGTGTAGTTGGCTGCTTTTTATTGCACTTTCTAGAGCTGCGATTATGTCATTAATCCTTATCCAAACATATCTTCCATGAAGAGAAATAGCCCTGGTTTTCTCCAGAAGTGTCATTAGGCCTCACTGGTCTTGCATTGTTTAGATTCACCATATTGAGAGATTAATAATTTAATTCAACTGACAGCCAACAAAAAGCAACTTAAGCTTGAGTTCAATAAATGATAAGGAACAGAACTGAAACAGAGTGCTGAAAAAATGATTCCCCTGTTGGCAGTAAGAGCTGACTGATCTGGATTCATGAAAATTGACTTCTTGACTTCCTTCACATCTTCAAGTGACTACAGAGACCGCGAGGACAGAACTAGATTAACTTCTGAGTCGGCAATAACACTCGCTTCCAAATGAAAACATAACAATATTAAAACATTTGTCAACGTTCTTCTTCAGAAGATTCAAAAGAAGGTGTAGTAAAGAGACATTAATTGTGCGACCACAGAATAGTCAAAAGTAAGCTCTTCCTTTTCCTGCAGTGTGTTATGGATGATTCAATATTAATGTGTACAGATATTCTGTTGTTAGCCAATAATAATTTGCATTAATTTAGTGTCTTTAAAACATCCCAAGATACTACACAGGAAAGCAGTCAAAGAATATTTAACATCAAGCTACGTGAGAATGATATCAGACCACGTGACCAAAGCCTTGGTCAAAATGATGATTTTACAAAAACTATGGTGTACAATGAGTGAAAGAGAGCTGGAAAGGTTTGAGGGAGGGAATTCCAGAGCTTGGGGCCTTATCAGCAGAAGACACTCCCAAAAATATGGTCATACAAGGGATGCATACAAGTGTTGGGACACTCTCAGTATTGCCTTCTGTTAAACTTGCAGTGTCTCAGTACTACCACTCTAACAGTGAAGCACTCTTTCACTATTGTCTCACTGGCTATGCAGCACCACTCAGTACTGCCACTTCATGGTGCAGTACTTTTCAGTACTGTCTCTATGACAATCCTGTTAATCTGACTCCTCCAGCAGTGTAGAGCATCTTCAATGCTGACCTTCTGACAGTGCAGCAATCTTTCAGCACTGACTGTCCAACTGTATAGCTCTCCACGGTGGCTCAGTGGTTAGCACCACACAGCACCAGGGACCTGGGTTTGATTCTAGCCTCGGGCAGACTATCTGTGTGGAGTTTGCACATTCTCCCTGTGTCTGCGTGGGTTTCCTCCAGGTGCTCCGGTTTCCTCCCACAGTCCAAAGGTGTGCAGGCTAGGTGGATTGGCCATGCTAAACTGCCCATAACGTTCAGGGATGTGTAGACTAGGTGGGTTATAGGGTGATGGGTCTGGGTGGGGTGCTCTGTGGGTTGGTGTGGACTTGTTGGGCCAAAGGGCCTGCTTCCACACTGTAGGGATTCTAAGAGTACTTATTCTCCCTGACAACGATGCAATACCTTAGTACTTTCCCTCCTAGTGTGTGTTCCAGTCTTGGATGTGGATTTTGCACCCACAATCTTCTGACTCAGAAACCAGAATGATATTCACTGAGCTATTAAACCGGCATTTTGAGTAATCCCCATTGAATGAACACAGAACAGAAGTTCTTACAACACTGAACTCAGTGAAACCTACATGCCAATATGAGGACCTTTTCACTTACAAGGCTGAAACATTCCAGATTAAAGGGTAAATGAGGCAGTTTTCAATTTCATTTAATCACTAATTTAACATCTGGCAAACTAAAGAGGTTAACGTGTCATCTCCCACTAAAAGCATTCAGGAACACAAATAATCTTTTGTTTGCAACAGGGAAACTGGCCACATACCTAAAGCCAGGAGCCAAGCAGAATGGATGCATGGGTCAGTTTAATGGACCCAAAGGAATCTAAGACAGAGGCAGGAGTGTGTGTAGCCTGAGCTATGGGGACAGAGATACATAACACTGCCAATTTAGTCTTGGCACTAAAAGATCTCAAATGGTTAAGACTATCAAGTCTGGAAGAACATAAATGCTATCATTAAACTGGATAAAACTGCACAACTTTTTCCACAATTCATAAGATTGCAGATAATTTGGTCCATTTCATTCATAGCCTTGTTAAGACACTGGGGTCAAAGATAGTCTACATGCCATTGGGCTGACCTGGCTTCTATGAAGCACCAGAAATGTCTAAGGATACCCTACTTGAGGCTTTTCATTACTACAAACACTCAAATGTTTTGGTCAATACAGTGTGGAGTTGGAGGAACACAGCAGGCCAAGCAGTATCAGAGGAGCAGGAAAGTCAACATTTTGGGTTTACCCCCTTCATCAGGACTTCATCAACCAGTCCTGACGAAGGGTATAAACCTGAAATGTTGACTTTCCTGCTTCTCTGATGCTGCCTGACCTGCTGTGTTCCTCCAGCTCCACAATGTATTGACTCTAACTCCAGCATCTGCAGTTCTTGTTATCTCCTACTCAGGTGATATGACTGTGTAATTGATACTGATGATGTAAGATTAAAACCTGTGCCAGGGTTGACACAAGAGTAAGATTGAGTTGCTACTGTATTTTAGAAGGTCTTACTGGTGCTTTCACATTTTAAAGAAATGAAGTTTTCTCCCAGATATGACCTCATCCAGTTGAGAGAAACATAAAAGACAACCCATATACTCCAACAAAGATTAAACAAAGATGGTCAGCATATCTTCCAAGTCACCTTGTGATCACCTTTAACCTGACTTGATAATTTGATGATATAATGAATAAAGGAATCTCAGAAATTGCTCAGAATGTATTTTTAAAGCTGGTCTTAAGCAACATTCTGAAAGCCCTTTAATCATTATGTCATTAAATTATCAAGACAGGTCAAAGGCGATCACAAGGTGATCTCTTGGACTAACTTTGTTAATCAAAGCAAGGATATCACAAATGTTCTTTTTCCCAAATCAATGCAAGATTTTATTAGCCAGGAAAACAATTGAAAAAGAGAGAATTTATGCTAAAACTATATCAAAATTTGGTTAGACCACACTAAAAGTTGTGCACTCAGTCTGATTTTAGAAAGGAAATTTTGGCAAGGATGCAGGTGTTGGTATTCATACCTAGAAAAATTTCACAACTGCACCTCTATTCTCTTAAAAAAAGGCTGAGGGGGTTGACCTATCAGAGATTGTGGTTTAGGTAATGGTTTTGAACGAGTTAATGTTCATGTTCCATGGCTCTACCCATCTGCAATGTCACATGCAGGTGGAGACAAGGAGTTATACTCTAAATCTCAGAGGGAGCACTGTATCTGTACCAGCTCCCTAAGGTCCTAATAACAAGGTGTGATCAAATGGATTTGTACCTATTGCTAAGAATAATAAACCTTCTTATTATCCAAAGACAGTTCCCCTTCTGTAGCTGCTCTATGGTGGTATATCTTCCACCACTCACTTCTAGATAGGCTTAAGGCAAAACAATGACAAGTGAGCATTGCAGGAAGTGAACTACCTCAGACAACCCTTACACAGTACCACCTATTGGTAGGAATGGCAAATAGCAGAAGATACAAGCAATGGTTATCTGGGAAAATACCACATGTTTGCAGCAGTGCGGATCAGACCCTCTCACCACTAGGAAAATAAATTCAGAAGGAAAGAAAAATACCAACCAAGTTAGTTTCCCACTTTAAAAGTTTTGCCACTTTCAGAAGATACAGGTTGCCAAGTCAGCAGCTGAAATGTGATGACTGACAGGGAGAGGGTGCAGTAGCCATGGCAGCAACAAGAAGGTGAGCTCAGCCTGTGAATGCGAAACCTCATTCACAAGCTGGGAAGAAGCCTGAAGGTAAGTGTGTGGTCAAGAGAAATGACAGGGAAAAGCCAGCCACACTTAGAGCACAGAGGCCTTGGCAAACAAAGCATTGTGAGAAGCAAATGGAGATTCCATGAGTTAAAGTTAGAGATCCACATGGGAAAAGGCAATAATTTTATGAACTCTAACACAAAAAGACTAGAAAGGAAAGGCAAATGAGTGTAAAAGGGAGTTGTCACTTCTCACAATGAGCGTTGTTACCATTGACATCAGGCTCAGAGGAGTTCGGCAAAGTTGTCATCTAGGAAAATATCACAGCAATTTTTCAGGTTTTGAAAAGTTGCAACAGGGTGATAAAGACAGAATGAGCCGGATTTTACAGGCATTGTACTTTCCTGCCCAATTTTTTTTTTACTAAAGGAGATTGCACCACATATTCTGGGAGAACATTCAGAAATGTGAAGCAGTAACTTCTATTCCAGCTATTCTTTTATACTTTATATCAGATTTGTTCTGACTGAGGTGGGAGGGGGATAGATAGTTAGGTTCAGTGAACAGTGATTGGGGGAAGGTGGGGGATGGGGAGTAATGGATAGAGGTCAGTTCTAGTCTGGCAGGGAGTTGTGTCCAATGGGCAGGGGTGGGAATTTGGATGTAATGGTGGCACCAGGGTTGTGGGCGAGAGCAGGGGTCACACCAGGTGGAGATGTATTTGGATTGTGTGAGGTAACTATGGGGTCAGTTTAATAGCTATTCAGGCATTAGACACTCTGGTTAATCGAGTAATTTTCCCCTGAATAACTATTTTGCTTATTTTCATTGGAACACTCCAAAGTCTCTGATTTAAGATAGGAAAAGGTAGCTATAGTCCTACCGGAACATAGGCTCTCTCATTAAAGAGCAACAACTGGTCGTGGTTTACCCCAAGGGTCACCACACCTCAGGTGAGGAGAGAGATTGAGGAGGAGAGTCTTTCACAGTAACCTCAGCCAGTGTGGGAATAACCTATATTGTTGGTATCATTCTCGATCATAAACCAGCCATCCTGCCAACCGAGCTAATGATCATCTATACAATTGTTTATCAGATAATAACTCTGCAATCCAAATAAGGACTTCAGAAGAACCCTCTTTACGCAAAGAGGAGGGAGCTGGAGAAACATATCAGAGAGAAGGGAACTGATGGTTCTGATGGTAGAATTAGATGAGACATGATGTGAAGAGGGTTGGGGCCAAATGGCATGTTTCTGTGCTGTATATCCTAAAGTATATACATTGCGCTGCACAGCGTACTGCAAAATGTATGGCATGGTTGATGGAGTAAAGGGCCTTCTCCTATCACTACTTGTCTGTAACCTAAGCTAACCTGACAAAATGCAGTGACATTCATTTTTACTCATGCGTACTCCAAATCTGACTAATGTTTATAGACAAGTCTATGAGAGATTGGCTCCTTCACGATTTCAGAAAAGTGGTCAGTGCAATAATTAAGGCAAAGGAACTCTGAAGGAAAGCCTGATAATCTTACTTTACAATAATCAAATGCTACAAACCTGTTTTGCCTCATGTAATGAAAAAATAACAGAAGAAAGCACTATACAAAAAAAAGATAATTCCCTCTGCAATTCAGATATATTCTATTCCTCTGCTGATACAAGTGACTTATCCTCTTGGGAAAAAAGGTTCAACAGAGCTTCTCTCCATAATGTTAAGTCAAAAAAATCTCCAATTTACCTAGCTCAACAATCTGCACTTTTGATCAAATGCACCTTCCTTTCATGACTTTTTCATAATCAAACCAACTGAGTGAGCCTCAGGTTCCACACAATACTCAATCATTTCTATCAACACTTATTTCATCCCATTCCTAACCAAAGAACTCAATCATCCACAATCTGAAGTTTCTTCATTCGTAGTGAACTCAATGTTTTTTTCTTTTTAACTGAAAGTTTATTCGACTTGCCCATAGTATTGTGAGAAGAAATAACAAAAAACACTTTGCTTGTGATTTTCGGCACTTGTGGATGGGCTCAGAATAAATGCTATGTTGGAGTTGGAATTGTTTTGATAACAAAAGGTCAGATCCTACTGCATATACGGGCATGTTCTTGCCAATATGCTTTGTCTGCCAAAACTAGATCCCCAAGTGCAAAATCAAAATCATTTGGCACGAAAGTTCCATATTTATTTTGGCACAATTTGGCTCTATCTCCAGATCAAATTGATAACCACCTGTCAACTGCGCCCATTTGTCACCTTTCAAATGAAACTGGCTTATTAAGGCCCAAACGAAATGGTGGCTATCTTTACTAAGTTTTTACTTTAGCTGTTCCATTTATTAAATTTTCCTTCTTACCCCTTCCATGAATGCAAGGGCAACTAGGGATGGGCAGTAAATGTTGGCCAGCCAGTAAGGCTCACATCCCACAAATGAACAAAGAAAAGCTCATCCAAAACACCCCCCTATCTGAATGCACACCATGTCCCATTCACCTTTCATCCTTCTCCCCATGCTTTCTGACCTATATTGGTGACTGGTCAACAAGACCTTGATCTTAAAATGCTCATTCATATTTGTAAATTAATGCATGGCCTTGCCCCTCCAGCCCCCTCCAGCCGTAAAACATTCCAGGATCCCTGCACTCCTCCAATTCTGGCTTCTTACATTTTCCCGATTTCCATGAGATCCATTATTAGTGGCTGCCTTTCAGTTGCCAAGGCCTAGACCTCTGGAATTTGTTCCTTAGACATCGCCACCTCCAATTCCTCCTTTAAAATATTCCTTAAAAACTTTGCTGTTTAACTACAATCTCTTAATGTGCTTCACTATCAAATTTTATTTGATTGTGCCTTTGTGAAGCACCTTGGGGCAGGTTATTATATTAAAGATGCCATATAAATACAAGTTGCTATTGTTAACTATAGAAACCGATTACTTTAACACAAAATAAGTAAATGGTTCTGCACAGTTTATTTAAAGTCTACTTTAGTGATTAAAGTAAGGTTACTCATCAGTATAAATTAATAACTCTCCTGTGTGTGAAACCCACTGTCAGCTATATTAATCAAACCACATCACGTTACCAACCTTTGACACATTGAGAAATACTTTAAATGCAAGTTTTGTTTCCAGCTCCTCTATCACAATGTCCACACTCCAAAAGTAATTCACCAGCTGTAAAGTGCTTTGAGAGGCCTAATGTTTGCAAAAGGTACTATAGAAACAGTAGACTTTTTGAAATGATGTCATATAAAGCTGCCCAGTTGCACAGTATTATGACAGAGTTTAAGTTTGGCAATATGCAAAAGGTTTGAACAGCATTCGGGGGGGGGGAGCGGTGCAGGGGAACTGAAGAAACATTTATTGAAGGAGTCATCTGATCAAAACCATCAAGATATTAACACAAAAAGACAGGGTGGATTAAAATAAACTATTTCCACTGTTGAGGATTCTAGATTTAGGGGGCATAGTCTAAAAATTAAGGCCAGAGCATTAAGGAGAGATGTTAGGAAGCAGTACTACACATAAAGGTCGGTAGATGTTTGGAAGTCTCTCCCACAAATGGCAGTGGACGCTAGATCATTTGTTAATTTTGAACCTGAGATAAATCATTTTTGTTAATCAGAGGTATTAAGGAACATGGGCCAAATGCAGGTATATGGAGTTTGTACACAGATCAGCCATGATCTCATTGAATGGCAGAACTGGCTCGAGGTGCTGGAATGGCCTGTTCTAGTTCCTATGTTCCTAAATGCAACTATTCCATTTCCCTCAAGTACTCTGTCTGGCAACAAGTTGCACATTCTCACCAGTCTGGGTAAAGAAGTTTTCCCCTAACTTTCCTTCTAAATGTAGCAAGAAGAATAGATCAATCAGCTGCTTGAGCCTCTTCCGCCAGTCTAGATTCTGGCTGATCATCCAACTCAATGCCATTTTCCTTCCTTGTAGTTTCGTATCTACAAATCTATCAATGCCTGTCTTGAATGTACTCCATGTCTGAGCTTGCACAGCCCTCTGTGGTAGCTATCTTATACTTATGGCACCTTAGTTTTGGTTTACCCCACAGCTGGAACCATTTTCTCGATGTCTATCTGATTAAACCTCTTCATAATGCAAAAGATCTTAAACAGGTTATCTGCTCATCCTCCTCTCTCCAGTGAAAAGAACCTACACATTCAGTCTTGTTTCCTGCTCATTAATATTTTGAATGCTTACAGGACAATGGGATCTTCAGTCACAAGATAAATTGAAGTCAAGCAACTGAAGCGACTGACTTTGAAAGAGGCCACATTTGAAATCATCGATGATGAATGCATCAAGATCACGGGGATCATAAGCTGCAGGCTTCTTTAACTGACCCCATCCCATGCCAGTACATAATCTAGGCTGACACCACCAGTGCAGTACTGAGGGATGGCCACACATAGAGTGGGTCACTCCAATAGGATGATAAACCAAGTCCTTGTGTGTCCTCTCAGCTGAATGTAAAAGGTCTTAAGGCACTGGATAGATGATGGCCTAGTGGTATTATCGCTAGTCAATTAATCCAGAAACCCTGCTGATGTTCTGGGGATCCGGGTTTGAATCCCAGCACGGCAGATGGTGGAATTGGAATTCAAAAAAAAATCTGGAATTAAGAATCTACTGATCACCATGAAATCACTGCCGATTGTCGGAAAAACCCATCTGGTTCACTAATGACCTTCAGGGGAGGAAATCTGCCACCCTCACATGGTCTGGCCTACATGCGACTCCAGATTCACAGCAATGTGGTTGACTCTCAACTGCCCTCTGAAATGGCCTAGCAAGCCACTCAGATGTATCAATCGCTACAAAGACTCAAAGAAATGGACGGATCACTTGGCATCGACCTAGGCACCAGAAAAGACAACGGCAAAATTGGGAGAGCTGTCTCACAGACTAGTCAAGCAACAGCATGACATAGTCATACTCACAGAATCATACCTTACAGACAATGTCCCAGACACCACCATCACCATCCCTGGATACATCCTGTCTCACTGGCAGAACAGACCCAGCAGAGGTGGCGGCACAGGGGTATACAGTCGGGAGGGAGTTGCTCTAGGAGTCCTCAACATTGACTCCAGACCCCATGAAGTCTCATGGCTTCAAGTTAAACATGGGCAAGGAAACCTCCTGCTGATTACCACATACCGTCCTCCCTCAGCTGATGAATCCATACTTCTCAATGTTGAACAACACTTAGAGGAAGCACTAAGGATGGCAAGGGCACAAAACTAACTTTGGGTGGGGGATTTCAATGTCCGCCACCAAGAGTGGCTCAGCAGCAGTACTACTGATCGAGCTGGTCGGGTCCTACAGGACATAGCTGCTAGAATGAGTTTGCGGCGGGTGGTGAGGGAACCAATAAGAGGGAAAAACATACTTGACCTCATCCGTACTAATCTGCCAGCTGCAGTTGCATCTGTCCGTGACAGTATCAGTAAGAGTGACCATTGCACAGTCCTCGTGGAGACAAAGTCCCAGGTTCACATTGAGAACAACTTCCATCGTGTTGTGTGGCACTATCACTGTGCTAAATGGGGCAGACTTTGCACAGATCTAGCAACTCAAGACTGAGCATCCATGAAGCACTGTGGGCCATCAACAGCAGCAGAATCATATTCCAGCACAATCTGTAACTTCGTGGCCCAGCATATCCCCCACTCTACCTGTACCATCAAGCCAGGGGATCAACCCTGGTTCAATGAAGAGTGCAGGAGGGCATGCCAGGAGCAGCACCAGACATACCTGAAGATAAGGTATCAACCTGGTGAAGCCACCAAACAGGATTATTTGCATGCCAAACAGCAAAAGCAGCAAGTGATAGACAGAGCTAAGTGATCCCACAACCAATGGATCAGAGCTAAGCTCTGCTGTCCTGCCACATCCAGTCATGATTGGTGGTGGACAATTAAACAACTCACTGGAGGAGGAAGCTCCACAAATATCCCCATCCTCAATGATGGAAGAGCCCAGCACATCAGTGAAAAAGATAAGGCTGAAGGTTTCACAGCAATCTTCAGCCAGAAGTGCCGAGTGGATGATCCATCTCGGCTTCCTGTAGTGGTCCCCAGCATTACAGATACCAGTCTTCAGCTAATTTGATTCACTCCACGTGATATCAAGAAATGGTTGGAGACACTGGATACTGCAAAGGCTACCAGCCCTGAAAACATTCCAGTAATAGTACTGAAGTCTTGTGCTCCAGAACTTGCCGCTCTCCTAGCCAAGCTGTTCCAGTACAGTTACAACACTGGTATCTACCCAACAATGTAGAAAATTGCCCAATATGTCCTGTACACAAAAAGCAGGACAAATCCAACCCGGCCGATTACCGCCCCATCAGTCTCCTCTCGATCATCAGTAAAGTGATGGAAGGTGTCAGTAACAGTGCTATCAAGCAGCACCTGCTCAGCAATAACCTGCTCAGTGATGACCAGTTTGGGTTCTGCCGGGGCCACTCAGCTCCTGACCTCATTACAACCTTGGGTCAAACATGGACAAAAAAGCTGAATTCCAGAGGTGAGGTGAGAGTGACAGCCCTTGATATCAAGGCTGCATTCAACCAAGTGTGGCATCAAGGAGCCCTAGCAAAACTGGAATTAATGCGTATCAGGGGGCAAACTCTCCGGTGGTTGGAGTCATACCTGACACATAGGAAGATGGTCATGCTCCAGGACATCTTGCAGGAGTTCCTCAGGGTAGTGTCCTAGGCCCAAACATCTTCAGCTGCTTCATCAATGACCTTCCCTCCATCATAAGGTCAGAATTGGGGATGTTCGCCGATGATTGCACAATGTTCAGCACCATTCGTGACTCCTCAGATACTGAAGCAGCTCATGTTCACATGCAACAAAATCTGGACAATGTCTAGGCTTGAGCTGACAAGTGGCAAATGACATTCGTGCCACACAAATGCCAGGCTATGACCATCACCAATAAGAGACAATCTAACCACTGTCCCTTGACATTCAATGGTGTTACCATCACTGAATCCCCCACTATCAACATCCTGGGGGTTACCATTGACCAAAAACTCAACTGGACTCACCATATTAACAGAGTGGCTGCAAGAGCAGGCCAGAAGCTGGGAATACTGCAGCGAGTAACTCAACTCCTGACTCCTCAAAGCCTGTCCACCATCTACAAGGCACAAGTCAGGAGTGTGATGGAATACTCCCCACTTGCCTAGATGAGTGCAGCCCCAACAACACTCAAGAAGCTTGACACCATCCAGGACAAAGCAACCTGCTTGATTGGCACTACATGCACAAGCATCCACTCCCTCCACCACCGATGCTCAGTAGCAGCAGTGTGTACTATCTACAAGATGCACTGCAGAAATTCACCAAAGATCCTCAGACAGCACCTTCCAAACCCACGACAACTTCCATCTAGAAGGACAAGGGCAGCAGATATATGGGAACACCACAACCTCCAAGTTCCTCTCCAAGTCACTCACCATCCTGACTTGGAAATATATCACCGCTCCTTTAGTGTCACCGGGTCAAAAACCTGGAATTCCCTCCCTAATAGCATTTTGGGTCAACCCACAGCAGGAGGACTCCAGCAGTTCAAAAAGACAGCTCACCACCATCTTCTCAAGGGCAACTAGGGTCGGGCAAGAAATGTTGGCCAGCCAGCGACGCCCACATCCCACAAAATGAATAAATAAAAAACTATTCTGAAGTCAAGTCAGGGCATGTGGCCTGGGCACTACTTATTCCCTAACCAACAGCACTAAATATTTTTGGTAACTGCTTAGGATTGCTATCTGTGGGATCTCGTTGTGTCAAACTGGCTGTGTTTCCCAACATTCCAACAATGGTTGCAGTTCAAAAATGTATGACTGGCTTTGAACAGTTCTGGGCTGGATTATGAAAAGCAGTGGGCAAATGGAAAGACTTTCTTTGTGTGATGTTGTTGGACAGAGTGAGTGTCACCCAAATGCATACTTGAGTAAAATCAGAGATTTTTTGTGCACTGAAAGAAAATAAAGACTTGGCATTTAAGTAGCACCAGTCATGGCCTCAGGATGCCTCAAAGTGCTCTACAGTCAATTAAGTATTTTTGGAAAAGAAAGACAGACTTGCATTTGCGTAGCGTTTTTCATGACAACCGCATTCTTGAAGTGCTTTACAGCCAATGAAGTACATCTGAAATGTAATCACTTTTAATGGAAGAAGTGATTCTCTTTAAGAAAGCACCTTTGACATTTTGCTCGCTTCGAAATGGAAAAACAGACTGCTGGCACAGTTGGGTGTCCCTGAGGAAGCCAGCTCCTCAAAGCACCCTGCGTCACTCTCACCGCCTCTGCCAGCCACCAGTGCAGTGACACACAACTAAAGGGATGCTGTCGGTAAGGTTAAGGAGGAAGTATAAAAAGAGAATGAGTCAGAGTGCCCAGGTGAAAAAGTAATAACCAGTGATGACTGTTGAAAGCCAGGCACCTAAGTTCTGAAGCTGCCCCAAGGTCTGCAGGCAAATAAAAAGTACTGACATAAATAACAAGTATTGAAAATGTAGACTGCCAGACTTGGCGAAGAGCAGCAGAGAGGTCCACTAAGTGGATAACTATTTATCTGTACTGCAATCTATCAGAGACATGTGGAAAGTCTTGATGAATTCATATTGTCGGATACTTAATGAGTAATTACATGCCCCCAATCCCCCATCATCTGTACTCTTCTCCTGATATTAGGGACTGAACGTACAGCAGTCAGTTATTCATGTGCAGATTAAGGTTTGTATTATCTATAGTATTTAATCTCATACACTTCGATTGCCTGACTTTGTTACGTCATACAGAAAGAGGAAGAGGCCATTCAAATCTTCAAAGCTAATGCCTTCATACCCTTATACAGTGTTATCAAGTTATACATCACTGAAGAAGGCCATTCAGCCTATCATACCTGTGCAAGTTCCCTATAAGGCTATCCAGTTGGACCATTCTCCCACTACCCTGGAATATTTTTCAGCTCATCTGCCATTTTTAGCTTCTAATACCCATACTAAATTAAATTCTAATGGTACATAAAAACAAACCTTTGCTTTACATTGAGAGAGAAAGAAAGAAACAAAGGTATATGCATTTATATAGCACCTTTTCACAGAGCACCAGACGTCTTAAGAAGTACAGGCAATGATGTACTTCTGAAATATCGTCACTATCACAATGTAGGAAGCACCATAGCTAATTTGCACACAGAAAACTTCCACACACAACAACATGATAATTAATCAGATAATCTGCTTTAGTCAGGTTGAGTGAGGAATAAATATTAACAGGATACCGGGGTTGAGGAGGCAGAGTGGTTAGTAGGCTGGCAAAGAGAATTCCCCTGTTCCTCTTTGAGATAAATCTCAGAGGATCTTTTACATCATCCCAGGTAAGCAGATGTAGCCTCGGCTTAACCCCTTATCTGATAGATAACACCACTGACAGTGCAGTGTTTCCCCAGTATTGCACTGGGGGCATGGAAACCTTTAGCTTTGGTGTTCACACCTGAAGTGGGACCTGAACCTGAAATTTCATAACTCAAAGGGCAACAGTGCAACTAACTGATCCACAGCTCACACCAGAGACACTGGAATTGGATCAACTGCTCACCACCCAATTATTGAGTTAGTCCAGACACATTTCAATTGTTTTTGGAAGCTTGTTCCTATTTAAAAGCAAATGTACTGATTACATGACAGTTTACACATTACTCACATTTAATGTTCCTTGAAGTCTGGAATGCCGATGGTAAACCTGTTGGATAATTAGGTGGGAAATTATTGTAATAGGTCTGTTTTTCAATTAATGCGACAGTATAGATCGAAGTTGTCAAACGTTGGGTATAGGATTAGTACAGGATTAACATAGGCTTGTATTCCATTGGGTATAGAAGATTAATCTATCGATCTAATTGAGACATTAAAGATGATTAAATAACTTAATAGGGTAGATAGAGAGACAATATTTCCTCCAGTATGGGGATTTAGAACAATTGGTGGAGCTCGATACAATTAAATTAAAAGTTGGCTAATCAGGAGCCATCTCAGGAAGTATTTCTTCACACAAAACAAGTCCAACAAGCTTCTAAAGAGCTTAGGGATCAACTGAAAAACTCAGAACTGAGAATGATAGCTTTTTGTTAGACAAGCACATTAAGGGTTATGGATTCAAAGTAAACAGATGAAGTTAAGATGCAGATCAGGTATGATCAGATAGAATGGTAGAACAGGTTAGGAGGGACTGATTGGCCTCATCTCGGTACTTACAAGCTCCGGACTCAGAAATACTTATGCAAGGGTTTCATCTCAGATGATGACTGGAAGTATGTAGTTTGAGTGGCCTAAATTTCTGAATTTACAACATTTTCATACTGTAGGCAAGCATCAGGTGATTGGCCATAAGGTGATCAGATGTCAGGCTTGATAAATACATCCAAACAATGGGTTTCCGTGACTGTATCCTGGAGATACCCTTTGTGAAAATGCAGTAATTTTAGGAGAATGCACCATGCAACTAAGTTCTTCAGAAGCATTTTAAATTGCATCAGTTTTGTTTTCCAGTACTTTGGTACTGGGGGTTTTTAATGTCATGTTTATGCAAATATTTTTCACCTTTTTCAGCTCTTTTGATTCTTGCACAGTACACAATGTTCATGTGGAACACGAAGTAGCTAAATTGTCTGTTGATTCACTGTAATTGCAGCATTTATAGCAATATGAGGGCTGATTAAATAGGACTCATTAGGAAGGAGCTCTTATAACACACTTCAATCACTGAAACCTAAGAAAAATGTTAGGATGAAGTAGCAGAGATAGTAGGAACTGCAGATGCTGGAGAATCTGAGATAACAAGGTGTAGAGCTGGATGAACACAGCAGGCCAAGCAGCATCAGAGAAGTAGGAAGGCTGA
>NC_063334.1:27569640-27644292 GCF_021869965.1 Rhincodon typus
GTTGATTTAGAGATATATAATAGATTGAAAGGTTTAGGTTTAGGAAAAGGTTTATTGAAAAATGATCACATTCACTTCATGGGGTAACCTTCCCATTTTATCACTTATCTAATTGGGCCAAGAGTGAGTTACTGCATTGCTTCCGGTCTTCCTTATGGGTCCAACATCCTGTTTCCATGCCTATTCCATCAACTCTTGATTTTGTCAGTCACTTTTTTTTGCCTGATACAGTCTAATTACAGACTAAAACAGCTTTACCAGAGCTGACAATGTTGGAGGTTGAGGAACTGAGCACAAATAGAAAACCAAAGAGAAGTGCAAGCTTGGGAAATTGCACGAAATTTCCCTCAGCAAATGTCAAACTCACATCACTTGCAGCAAAAGTCTTGCAAGGTAGTTCTACAACTTTATAGTGAAAAGGCGCAGACAATGAAAATGCAGTAGAAGAAGTGCCCTGGATGAGAATGGGAAGATGACAGCACAGAGATCAACTTTACACATGGATAGAAAGTTAGTCAATGTAGTTGGTTCTTCAGACTGTCATGTTGCCATTGAGTTATTGCAACAATAATGTCAGTACTTTCAGTAGAAATTTATGTGATGAGGTTTTTGCTGGCCCTGAACTTGATGATTGAATCAGTTTTATTTTAAACCAGTACAAGGCACTGGCCCTCAAAAGCTGGACTATTCATCCCATGGCTCACAAGCTTGAGCATCAACACTAAGGGCTGGATGTTTGGGGAGTCAAGGCAAGTCAGGAGGCCTTTAAAATGGCTGTAGGAATGACGCTCACCTCCCAGTTGCTTGCCATTTCAATGAATCACCTTGCTCTCATGCTAGCACTCTTGCCCTGGGCCTGCTGCAATATTCCAATGAAGGAAATCACAAGTTCAAAGAACAATACCTCATTTCCCACATTGGCACCTTACAGCCTTGAGATCCCAATATTGAATTCCATAACTTCAGAAACTGACCATATTATGTCTGTTCTCCATTTTTCTTACATTCTCTTCTCCCTCACGACTTTGTCTTGTTTGGTACTAAATAAAAACTAAAAGAACTGCAGATGCTGTAAATCAGAGATAACAATAGAAATTGCTGGCAAAGCTCAGCAGGTCTGGCAGCATCTGTGGAGAGAAATCAGAGTTAATGTTGTGGGTCGAGTGACCCTACATGCGACCTGAAACGTTAACTCTGATTTCTCTCCACTGATGCTGCCAGATCTGCTGAGCTTTGCGAGCAATTTCTATATTTGTCTTTGTCTTGTTTGGGTTGTGTTTACTTTTCACTTAGTAGAGAGGATCCGTTCTCTCCATTTCACACCTTAACTTACACCCCTTGTACATCCTTTTTTCTCTTTCTCTGACATTAACAACCTCCTTGTCTTTTGCACTGGGCTGCTGCCTCTGTCAAAATTATAAAATAAACTATTTTCCAACACCTTTTGGTTCTGAAGAAGTCTTACCAGACATGAGGCACTAACTGTATCTCTCTCCACAGTTGCTGCCACACCTGCTGAGTTTCTCCAGTGTTTTCTGTGTCAGTTTAAAAATAGTGATTGTCCTCATCTCGTGGAAGATTTTGCCAGCAGCGGGAAGGGGTCGTAGTTTGCATGATGGAGTCAGGAAGCCCAAATTCAGCAAAACCATCTAAAATTAATGCTGAGTTAAAGGAAACCCCATTTCATTGTTCAAAGTGCCTTAGATTGCAGTGTGGGACCCTCAGATTCTATTGAGGAGGCATAAACACTCTTGAACAATGATTAAGACAATGATTAGAATTAAATTCGAACCTTAGCCATTAAAATATTAAGAAACAGGATGCAGCTGACAATTATAACATAAAAAACACTGGCTACGGCATGAAATTGTCAGGTCACTTGGTGCACCTTAGGCAATGAGAAAGACCCAGCCCTGCAGTTTCAATGGGCTCCCCAGAGGCTGGTATTACAGATGAGCATGTTATGAATGCTTGACTGAGCTTCAAAAGCTCAAAAACCATCCGGCTTGGGGGAGGGCGGAGTTCAAATTTTAATTGATGGATTGTCTGCTTAATGGATTTGAGTACTTTGAGTGGATTTAATGAACAAAAGCTTTTTTCTTTCTTACTATTTCAAGTAAGCATGAGAGCTCCGAGATTGTCAGAAATTTATTCATTTATCTCCCCGTGGCTTCTTGTATTTCCCATAGAGGATACTGCATGAGTGGCCATGAAGGTGAAACTTGAGACATGAGTTGGGCTAAAAAGCCTACAGCCTCTTATAAACTTGGCCCAAACTCACAGAACCAAACTGAACCTTCTAACCAATCTGCCTCAGCATGCTCACACCTCCGCGCACACCTCCAAACTGCCTCTGGAGGCAGTAAGTCCAGTTCAGTGTTGCCTGATAAATATCCCCATCCACCCCCATGAAGAACGCAAAGATCATGTGCTTGAGGGAGATTTCCCAACTTGACCTTTTTGTCTCAATCAGAGCATGGACTTGATCTCTCGCTTCGAAAAATTCAGCATTTCATGCCCTATGCCTTGTTTTTGGTGTGTTTCACGTTCAGTGTTAACTGTAAACCAATGTCTTAACAACTTGTGTTGTTTATAAAACTGAGACAAAAATATTCCACTGTCAGTGTACATACAGAAACTGTGATATTAATCACAAAGCCCAACATAATTGGTTTTAACTGAAACAGCACCAGATTTGCAAGTGGCATGTTTCCCATGATACTGACTCATGTGTCTTTAAATGGAGGTCCATATGCCTACATCCATGAAGAGTTCACTGACTTATTCTCTTACTCATGACTCAGAGTCTTGCATTATTTCTTTTCTTGACTGTTCAAGGTCTCAATATGAGAGTTTTCTTCAATGTTTGGAGGGGACCCAAAGCAAAGGAAGGTAAAAGAAATGCCACATGCCAATTCTCCGACAATTGCCAACTGCTGCTGCCTTTCCCAGGAGCAGACTGGGTCTGATCATGACTTTTGCCATGAGGATCAACTTTTGGCCTTTTCCCAAGCGTCACCTACCTCATTCCTCCCTCCCCTTCGTCAGTACCACAGCAACTCTGAGGATTCAGTGAGTACTCTGAGCTTCTTAATGTTTACATATAAAACAAAATGACAGGCCTGATGCAATCCCATGTTAAAAAGCTTGCTACAGCTTGAGAACCTCCTAGATGCTGTTATCTCTGATAATGTTGGGACAGCACGGTTTCAGAGGTAATCCTGATAATGGTGACATTGCCACTGTGTCCCTGCTGCTTGTCCCTCATTATACCTCCAAGCATGAACTCTGGGCTATAGCAAGATCAATGATAAAGTACACTATTTATTAGCACAATAGCAGTTATCCATTATTTTACATGAACCTGTACATTACTGCCTCCATTCGACATTCCCAAAGGTGGGGTCTTAGCCAGTTCAAGCAGACTTGTGTCTGAAGTTCCACTGCTGTGAATTATAGAATCCCTACAATGTGGGAAGAGGCCATTAGGCCCATTGAGTGTGAAGCAACCCTCCAACGAGCATCCCACCCAGACCCCTATCCCAGTGACCTTGCAGTTACCATGGTTAACCCACCTAATCTGCATATCCTTGGACATTACAGAGCATGGTCAAACCACCTAGCCTGCACATTTTTGGACAGTGGGAGGATTCTGGAGTACTGGAAGAAACCCACACAGACACAGGATGAATGTGAAAACTCCATACAGACAGTCACCAAAGTCTGGAATTGAAGCAGGGTCACTGGCCCATGAGGCAGCCATGCTAACCACTGAGCCACAATGCCACCCCAAACAAGTGAGGTCAGGATATGTTTTCCTGGTCCCAGGAAATTTTCAAAGCCCAGAAGATTCAGCCCATTATTTTGGTCTGAGTCAAGTACTGGTTTGTTATTGTGGTGGAATTGAATGTTAAATTTAGAAATTTAACTCTCACATTAAGAAATGTGAATCCCGTCCAATGTAATTAACCACAATTATAAAAACATTTGTTTTTTTAACATTTCACATAGAGCAGAGAACTTGACATTCAGGCCATGTGGCCCATCTCAATGTTTATGCTCCTATCCAACTTTCATCCAGCCCTTTACATCTAAATCCACCAGCGTATCCTTCAATTCTTTTCTCCCCTTATTAAATATATCACTTGCATTCACATCAGACACCTGCGTGAGAGCGAATTCCACAATCTCACCACTCTCTGGATAAAGAGGTTTCTCCTGAATTCCTTAACGGATTTGTTAATAATTATGTCATGTTAATATTCCCTTTTTGCTATTTCCAATTATATTTACCTGAGTGGAGTGTAAAATAATATTAAATTTATATTAAAATCTGACAGCAATGGATTTTCCTTTACTAAAAGAGAGCCTTTATCTTAGAAGACCCCCAAACTCCTAATTATTAGCAGTTTGAAAATTATTTTGGCCTTAAAAAGCCTTGAATAACAAATCTCCATTATTATATACTACCTTTACAATTGGTTAAAAGGGCATTTTCACCCCTTTATTTTGTACAGACTTTAAAACTCAATTTTCAATCTGCACTATTCCTTGTTTTAATAACCATATGCTTTTATTTTAACCTCATCATTTCTCCCTTGCAGGCAAGTCAAAAAATGTTGCAATTGTGCTTCATTGGCAGCAGAAATGTCAGTCATGGCTCAGTGGCACTCTCCCCTCTGGAGACATAACGCTGTTGGTGCCTGTTCCACTCCAAAGATTTGAGCATATTATCTAGGTTGACACTGCCTGCACAATACTGACAGAGGCTGACCTGATGTAGGTGCTGTTAAACAGATGAAATGGACTGAAGCCCTGGCTTCCCTCGATAGGGTCACAAAACAACTCAGAAGAAAATCAGAAATGTTCTTCAGGTGTCTTGGCCAATATTTAACCCTCAATTAATATCATTAAAATAGATTATCTACTCAATATCATATCACTATCTGTGGGATCTTGCTGTGCAGAAATTGGCTGTTGCACTTCCTACATTACAACATTGATACTTTTTACTGTTGCTATCAATTAAAATGTGCTATGAAATGTCCTGAGGGAGTTAAAGATACTATATAAATGGAACTCTTTCCTATCAATTTCTCAAAATGTCCTTCCTGCAGTAGTACATTTACAAAAATCAACAAAATATATTGATAAAGCTTCTGGGATAAAACACAACAAGACTTGGCCAAGTTTCAGACAAATGTGTTTCATGGATTTTCAAGAACAAGCAATTAAAGCGCATCAATGAATTTTTTCAATAAAGATTATTGACAATCCAAGTTCAATCTTTTGATTTGTGTGTCTAATATGTTGCACCTTCACACTCCAGTACTGCTCCAAACAAGCTGAGGTTTTCTAACAGATGGTACAGTCTATTCTCCCAGTGTAAAGGTTAGCCATGCAAATGATTCTGTGTTCACAGCATGGAAACTGATCGCTTTGCTGCATAAAAAGTGCTAATCAGATTTGCTCTCCCAACCGCATTTTGCAAGAATGCAAATCTTGGAACGGATTCAGAGTATTTTACTTTAAATTAAGCCCATGCTGATTGATCATCTGTCCTTGTCAGTCATCTGTCCAAACCCATCTGTTTTCCATATCTACAAGTTACAAGCAACCAGCTCCACTTCATTTCTGTTCTAACTCACAAAACAGCTCACAAAGGCTTCACTGACTGTAATCTCAGTTCTCAATCTCCTAATAAAGTAACTGGCACAACCAAGATATACATTCCAATCATAAGCAAGCATATCTGTAGCTATTTGTCCACAAAGATCTGTTTATATTTAGTACATGTTGCAAATAATTTACCAATTCAGTCTTCATTTACCATACGACTCCCTGGTTTCTCCGGTTGTCCAACGTATTGGAATAGTTACACTGCTACCTATACAAACACAGCCATGATACTTCTAGCAATTATTTTTGTCCTCCCACCCAGCACTGTTGCTGCTGGAATTTCTCTAGAATCTATCCTTAACTCTCGGGTGTTCCACATCCAGGGCTGCTACTTGATCCAAATACGGTTGACAAACTTCTAAAATGTATGTTCGCAACCTCATGTCACACAATGCCTGCTCTCAATGCTTCCACTGTAACTATGTTGGCAAACTGCTTGGCCAATATCCAGTCCTGGATAAGCCGTAACCTCCTCCAGTAAAATACAGTGCAGACTGTATCTATTGACTCTGGTGTGCCATCACAAACATAACTACTGGTTCTAGCCTTCTAACTGATCATTAGAGCTAATTTTAACTTTGTGCTAATGGACATATTTTGAATGGGTTAAAATTGGATCCAATCTTAATTGGGGGCAAGATCTCCACTTGTTGGAGACATATCTAGCACAAAGAAAGACAATTGTGGTTACTGGAGTAATCTCAGCTCCAGGACATCTACACAGGAGTTTCTCAGGGTACCTCTTGAGATATTTTCTAATCAACCTGTTCAGAGGCGTTATTAAAAACCTCTAGAGCAGGTGGGACTTGAACCTAAGTCTCTGGCGCAGAGGTAGGAAGACTACCATTGTGTCACAAGAGCCATGAGTTCTTCAGCGTAGTGTCCTAGGCCCAAGCATCTTCAGCTGCTTCATCAATGACCTTCCCCCCAATTATAAAGTCAGAAGTGGGGATGTTCACTGTTGATTGCACAATGTTCAGCACTATTCATGACTCCTTAGACTCTGAAGCAGTCCGTGTTCAAGTATTGAGACTTGGGCTGAGAATTGGCAATTAACATTTGCACCTCACAAATTCCAGGCAG
Source organism: Rhincodon typus (assembly GCF_021869965.1). Lineage (NCBI taxonomy): Eukaryota > Metazoa > Chordata > Chondrichthyes > Orectolobiformes > Rhincodontidae > Rhincodon > Rhincodon typus. Next base: position 27,576,403 of record NC_063334.1, read on the forward strand.
TGACCATCTCTAACAAAAGAAAATTTATCAAGTGCTCCTTGACATTCAATGGCACTATCATCATCGAATCCACCACTTTCAACATCCTGGGAGTTTACTATTGACCACAGGCTGAACTGGACTAACCATATAAATAATGTGGCTAAAAGAGCAGGTCAGACGCTTTCAGTAAATAACTCCCCCAAACTTGATCACCATTTACAAAGCACAAGTCAAGAGTAAGATGGACCACTCTCCACTTGCCTGGATGGGTGCAGCTCCAACAACACTCAAGAAGCTTGACACCATCCAGGATAAGGTAGCCTGCTTGATTGGCACATTCACAAACATTCACTTCCTCCACCATCGATGCTCAGTCACCGCAGTCTGAACTCTCTACAAGATGCGCTGCAGAAATTCACAAAATCTCTATAGACAGCACCTTCCAATGCCATGGCCACTTCAATTCAGAAGGATAAGGGCAGCAGATACACCACCACCTGAAATTTCCCTTCCAAGACACTCACCATTCTGGCTTGGAAATATATCACCGTTCCTTCACTGTTGCTGGGTCAAAATCATGGGACTACATCATTAACAGCATCGTGAGTCTACCCAAGCCAAAAGGACTGCAGTAGTTCAAGAAAATGGCTCACCACCACCTTTCCAAAGACATCAAGGGATGGGCAGTACATACCTAGTCAGTGCCACATATCCCATGGATAAAATCAGAAAAAGTTCTAAATCTCAGACTCTGATACAACCCCAAACCTTATGAACTACCCATCACAAAGTTCACCTACTTCCACCCCTATTACATTACCCACTCTAAGCCTGGCCTCAGCATACATGCCAGTGAAAAATTAATCCAAAGCTTTGCTCCACCCTCCGTCATCCTCAGTTCATCAAAAGCTCTGCTAGTTATCCATCACTCCCTCCCTTGATGATTTACATTAGTTGCTAGACACCCCAAAACTCTACTTTTGTATTCTTATCCTCATCTATAAATACTTTCATTTTTACTACCTCTGTAATCACCCTCAGCTCTACCTTAGAACCCAACACACTTCATTGCTCTGACTCCAAACTCTTCTACATCTCTTGCCTTAGCCAACCTCTATAACTCCCACTGCTGATGGCCATGCCTTATAGAATCACATAATGGTCAAATCACAGAAGGAGACCATTCAGCCCATTGTGGCAGTGCCAGATTTTGTGAGCAACGTCCAATAGTCCTGCAAGTAGTAGTACTAATTCCAGTTCCTTCTTGGAAACAACATTTGAATCTGCTACTAATTCAGTCAATAAATTCCAGATCCTCACTACTGTATTTGCTGCTTAAAAAGAGTTCATCATGTCGCTTTTGGTTCTTTTGCCAATCACCGTAAATCTGACTCCTCTTGTTATTGATCCTTCCACTGACAAAAACAGATTCTCCCTCGCTGCTCAGTTAAGACCTCTCATGATTGTGAATGCCTCTGTCAAAACTGCTTCCAACCTTCTCGTTGGTGAATAATCCAAGCTTCTCCAATCAATGTGACAGAACTCTCTCATCCTTGAAACTATTCTCAACCTTATCTGCAGTGTCTCTAAAACTAACACTTCTTTCCTAAAATGTGGTGATTAGGATTGGACACAACACTTCAGTTGTGGCTGAGTCAGTGTTCTATAGATGTTCATCATGAAAATTCTTTAATTGGGTTCCCTATACTTTTATTAATAATTCCCAGAAACTTATACGTCTTACTGTTAACTTTCTTAACTACCAGTAATTTATGCACATCTAGCCCTAGGTTCCTCTCTTCAGGCACCAGATTGTAAACTCTAGAATTCCCTTCCAAAATCACTGGCTCCCCCTCTCCTCTCTTCTGATCTTCCTAAAAATTCAACTGTTTGACCAAGCTTTCAGTCTCTCCTTCAAATATCTCTTTATCTGTAGAATATCAATATGATTGTCAGTCATGCAAAGCTAAAACAATCAAACTGTTCCTTACTTCAAGTGGGAATTAAAGTAGAAACCAATTTGTCAGCTTGATCGAAAATCCTTTGTAATTACCAAATGAAATTTTCACTCAATTTGAACATGGTCTTTGGATAATTGTGTGTATTCTTAAGCTTTCAGAGTAATTGAACTAATTTACATAAAGATTGTACAAGCAACAGAAAAATCCCACATTCTGTTATATAAAAGCCAAGCAAGCATCAAACACAATATACCACACTGTCCACTCAAGAGATTATATCTTTAAGGATATCACCACAACATTAAGGGCTATGGAGTGTTTACGAAACTTGTAGGAATCCAGTCTTGAGAGGTAAGGTCACACATTTATGCCTGTTCTATACCAATGACATTTAAACACCATGTAACCCTCAACTCAATACTTCTCTTTCCAGCTGATGAGAAACTATATCCACATGTAAAACAAAGAGAACTGTTTGGAGACATACATTTGTACACAATGTACTGACTGGCTTGCCACAATCCTATGACCTCTACCTCTGCTGTTTGCGCTTTCAATGTAGTTTGCAGCGGTCATTAAAAAACTGCATGAAACAGATGCAGTAACTTCGAATGGAATGCAGCCTAGAGTTATCAGAATGATGTTTAGACTCTGAGTGTTATTACAAGGAAAATTATATTAACTAGGGTTGTATTCACTGGGAAAGAATTTAGTCAAGCACTGATCTTACTTGAAGTATTCAAGACATTAAAAGGGAAATGATGGGGCAGGTGGAGGGAAGGTACTTGCCCTGGTTTGGTAGTACGTGACAAGGGGATAAAGGCTAAACATTAGAACCAATTCTTTCAGGAATTCAGAAATTAGGAAACATATCTCCAAACAGAGTGGCATAAGTTTGGAACTGACAGCTGATGCTTGGTCAATTGTCAGTTTTAAATCTGAGATCGGCAGATACTTATTCATCAGAAGTTATCAGGTCATAGATCTGCCAGACCAACTGGTGAAACAGGCTCAAGAGGCCAAATGGCCTGTTCTCCTGCCTATCTGTCCAAGTTGGCAATCACAAATTTCAGTGTTGCAGTAGATATTGGGTTCTACTACATTTGAAGTTTATCTTTGACAACCAATATTAGGCTTAAATTAAGAGGATAAGTTCCACAGACAGGCTTGTCTTCCCTCGAGTACAGAAAATCAAGAGGTACCTCAACTGAGGAGTTAAATATGAATAAAGAAATTGATAGCATTAACAGACAGAGACAGCAAGAGAAAGAGAGACAGAAACAGAAAGACAGACAGACAGAATCCAAGTTCTGTCAAAAGATCATCATCTCCACAGATGTGGCCTGGCCTTCTGATCAATTCCATCATTTTCCATTCAGATTGCTAACTTCGTTAAATTTTGCCTTTGTTGTCACATCATTGGAGTTTGCTGTGTGTAAATTGGCTAACTTTGCTTCCAGCAAATTTATACGCTTTTGTATAACCATTAAGTGACCACTTTCGTTTAGAGTTGTGAAAAAAGTTAATTATCCATTCTTTCATCTTCCAGTTTATATTTTTGTTTTATTCATTCATGGGATGTGGGTGTCACTGGCTAGGCCATCATTTCTTGCCTATTATCCAGAGGGCAGTTAAGAATCAACCATATCATTGTGGATCTGGAGTTACATAGAGGCCAGACCAAGTGAGGATGGTGGATTTCCTTCCTTAATAGGCATTAGTAAACTAGACGGGTTTTTCCAATGATTGGATTTCATCATCATTGTTAGACACTTAATTCAAGAATTTAAAAATTGACTTAGACTTTCGCCATCTGCCATGGTTGGATTCAAACCCAGTTCCCCAAAACTTTACTCAGGTCTCTAGATTAATATTCTAATGATAACACCACTAGGCTAAGCCTTCCATTTCCAAATAAATTATTTGCAGTCCTTACATACTGCGCTTCAAATGAACATATCTGGTAACTGTCATACTGCTATTGAGAGATAGAGTCATTGAGCTTTACAGCACGGAAACAGATCCTCTGGTCCAACTCATCCATGCCAACCATATATCTTAAACTGATCTAGTTCTATTTGCCAGCATTTGGCTCCTACACTCATTCTATGTACGCACCACCCTCTGCACGAAAAACTTGCCTCTCACATCCCTTCTAAATCTTTCCCCTCTCACCTTCAACCTATGCCTTCTAGATTTGGATTCCCCTATCCTGGGGAAAAGACCTTGGCTATTCACCCCATCCATGCACCTCACGATTTTATAAAACTCTACAAAGGTCATATCTCAGCCTCTGACACTCGAGGGAAAACAGCCCCAGCCTTGCTTTTTATGAACAAACAGTGTCATTTCCTACATTTTAACAGTTAGTGCATGTCAAAAATAGTTCATTGGACGTAATGCACTTTGGAACATCCCAAGGATGTGAAAGGTAGCATATTAATGCATGCCTATCTTGATTTACCCCTCCTGGAACAGGCAGCTATGCTTTGGTTTAACATCTCATCCAAACGTTGGTAGTTCTGACACTGCAGCATTCCCTCAGTCGTGTCCCTCTGACAATGCAGCACACTGTCAATACTGAACTCAGAGTCCAATTCTAAATTAGGATTTCAAGCCTTTGGTGTAAGACCTGAAACAATGAATTTCTATCTCAAAAAGATTGGAGTGGTCCCAATTGAGTCAGAGTGAGACTGTGCCAAGTCTTTTTGTACATTGAAATGAAATATGGAGGGACCCAGGGCCCAGCTGTTTAGCATGGAGGGGTGGTTTATTTTCTCCAAAGGCACTGATGAGCATAAACTCAAATGTAAAACAATTGTTAAATATTGGTGATACCAAGTGCAATCCACCACTAAATTGGATTTGACATTTATAACAAGCTGTGGAGTACATATCAAAGTATTTCACATTCAGAAGAGAACAGTTCATTTATCCAGATTAAAATTATTCCTATTATGCTTCAAAATATCAGTGACAAAGGCTCAGGGCAGCTATTAAAATTGACACCTTCCATCCCATGCTGCACATTTTACATTCATTCTACAGAATGCTTCAGTTTTTAATGATGTCCTTTAGTCATCCAGTTTAACATGTGAAGCCTTTTCAATTAAAAACCAAGTGGTTGGTATTTCACTTCAATGCTATTAACTGTTGCCTGGTACAAATCTGTTCAGGGAAACTAATTGCAAATTTATCAGTTTAACGCTGTTCCAGGCTCGAACCATGTGCTTATGAATTGTCAAACACCAAGAGAATAATGGCCTGTTAGACTCTCCATTCCCCATTTCCCCCAATCATTGTTGTCAATCAGATAGGAAAATTGGACAAAAATGCTGAGCCAGAGAAAGCTTGGACACTCTGTGCCATTCACATTGATTTCAACCAGTTGAGATCAGTCAGAGAGATACAATTGTTACAAACCTTCTTTTCTCTCCTGAATGCTCAACACCAGCAAATTGCATCTATATTCCCTTTAGCAGTCCCTCAGGATCAAGGATGACTTGCTTCTTCTCTTGATTAATGGGTTCTTAGATGGCTAATAAGTCCATAAGTCCAATGTGTGATCTGCAAACTCGGCCACTTAAGGGACAGATGATTCTTGATGGGTTGGGAAAATGGATAGCTTGGTGGCTTGTACTCTTCTTCTATGCCTTGACTTTGTTTGTGTATTCCTGACATTTTTGATTTGTTCACTAGCTTCCTGAATGAAGCTTCTCCAATTCCTCCTATGGACAGAGGCAATGACATTGCGGTAATTTTACTGTACTAATTATCCAGAATCCCAGGCTAATGGTCTGAGGACATGGATTTCAATTCCATCATGGAGGATGGAGCTGGTGAATGTGGATTGGGAGCAGCTGTTTGAGGGTAAATCCACATTTGATATGTGGGAGGCTTTTAAAGAGAGGTTGATTAGAGTGCAGGACAGACATGTCCCTGTGAAAATGAGGGATAGAAAGGGCAAGATTAGGGAACCATAGATGACAGGTGAAATTGTGAGACTAGCAAAGAGGAAAAAGGAAGCATACATAAGGTCTAGGCGACTGAAAACAGACAAAGCTTTGGAAGAATATCGGGAAAGTAGGACAAATCTGAAACAAGGAATTAAGAGGGCTAAAAGGGGTCATGAAATATCTTTAGCAAACAGGGTTAAGGAAAATCCCATAGCCTTTTATTCGTACATATGGAGCAAGAGGGTAACTAGAGAAAGGGTTGGCCCACTCAAGGACAAAGGAGGGAAGTCATGCGAGGAGTCAGAGAAAATGAGTGAGATTCTTAATGAGTACTTTGCGTTGGTATTCACCGAGGAGAGGACATGACGGATGTTGAGGTTAGGGATAGATGTTTGATTACTCTAGGTCAAGTCAGCATAAGGAGGGGGGAAATGCTGAGTATTCTAAAAGGCATTAGGGTGAACAGGTCCCCAGGTCCGGACAGGATCTATCCCAGGTTACTGAGGGAAGCAAGAGGAAATAGCTGGGGCCTTAAAGATATCTTTGCATAATCCTTGAGCACGGGTGAGGTCCCGGAGGACTGGAGAATTGCTAATGTTGTCCCCTTGTTTAAGAAGGGTAGCAAGGATAATCCAGGTAATTATAGACCGGTGAGCCTGACGTCAGTGGTGGGGAAGCTGCTGGACAAGATACTGAGGGATAGGATCTATTTACATTTGGAAGAAAATGGGCTTATTAGTGATAGGCAGCATGGTTTTGTGCAGGGAAGGTCATGTCTTACTAACTTGAAGGGCGCTAGATTACGATTATTTACATTAGAAAGACGGAGGTTGAGGGGGGACCTGATTGAGGTCTACAAAATCATAAGAGGTATAGACAGGGTGAATAGCAAGAAGCTTTTTCCCAGAGTGGGGGACTCAGTTACTAGGGGTCATGATTTTAAGGTGAGAGGGGAAAAGTTTAGGGAGATATGCGTGGAAAGTTCTTTACGCAGAGGGTGGTGGGTGCCTGGAACGCGTTGCCAGCAGAGGTGGTAGAGGCAGGCACGATAGCGTCATTTAAGATGTATCTAGACAGATACATGAATGGGCAGGGAGCAGAGGGATACAGATCCTTGGAAAATAGGCAACAGGTATGGATAGAGGATCTGGATCGGCATAGGCTTGGAGGGCCAAAGGGCCTGTTCCTGTGCTGTGATTTACTTTGTTCTTTGGTCTTTATGGCAGACGGTAAAATTTAAATTGAATAAAAGTCTGGAATCAAGAGTCTAATGATGAGCATGAAAATATTGTTGATTATTGTAAAAACATGTCTCGCTGACTGATGTTCTTGAGAGTAGGAAATCTGTTGTCCTTACCTGGTCTGGTCTACATGTGACTTCAAATCCACAGCAATGTGGTTGACTCATAATTGACATCTGAAATGGCCTGTGGAAGCTAATTGCATGAAGGTGCACTTAGGGATAGGCAATAAATGCTGGCCTAGCTAATGATGCCCACGTCCCATGAATGAATAAAATAAAAATATGATCAGTCACAACCCACTCCTATGAGTCAGCTATGACTGACCTCCTCGGGGATGCTTTGAGAAGTTTCTGCTGTCCTCCTGGAAGTCTCCCACAGTGACCAAGTTCTGAGTACAGCAGTTACTTGGGGAATCTGGTGTCAGGCACATGAACTATATGTCCCACCCCAGCAGATCTGATTTTGAATCACTAGTGTTCTGATGCTGGGCAGGTTGACATGGGAGAGGAAGTTGCTATCGGACCAGTTTTCTTGTTATTTATACAACAGCTGTAATGCTGTAAGATATCACTCTCATTTTAGACTTTTATGCATTTGCTCCTCCCCTCAGCCATCATTTGTAACCGTGTTTTTATTCCATCTTTCCATGTCTCTCTGCCATTATGGGAATGCTCTCTTTAACCAAGCTTTTGCAAACTCTTCCTGACATCTACCATCCTGGTTCAATGTCCATTTTCCATATGGTCTTCTCTGAAGCATGTTGAGTTGTTTTCTTTCAATGAAGACAAAATGAAAGTTATTCTTAAGGAATAATACAGCACCAAAAGGAGGCTGTTCATTCCTTCATGATGTGCTGACTCCTTGAAAGCATTCTTTAATTCACCTCATTCTGCTCTTTCCATGAGGTCCCTCCAAGTTTCTTTTTAAAGTATTGAGCTGTTCTTCATTTTAAGTTCGTATTGAATCTTCTTCCACTACCATTTCAGACGGAACATTTCGGATCACAACAACTCACTGCTCAAAAAGAGTTATTTTCCCCACTGGCATTTTTTTTTTGCCAATTATCTTCAATAGAAAACACTTTACATAGAAATATTTGCATTTTCTTTAGAAAGAAGTAAGCTTTTGCTTTTAGTTACGCTTATAACAATAACCTTCTTTTACGTCAAGAACAGCATTGAACTTTTACATTCTGATAGGAATCATTACAGCAAGTTCAAAAAAGGAACCTTTTCAGTCAGTTTTCAAAAGTGTTTTTGGAGCATTTACAGGAAAATGGAGAAATGGATTTTGGAACCAATACAGGATTGCTGTTCCACAGATGTTTCATTACCCTGCTGGGTAACATCATCAGTGCAAATCTACTCAAAAACAATACAGGATTAATCAGATGGTTGAGTTTGGTGATGTCACAACTGCAAAGGGTTTACTTCCTGCCCATGTAGTTGCAATGCTAAAGATGTCATTGCCCCAACCAGCAACATCCATCAAAATGGAGCGAAACGTATCAGAAAACTGCACCTTGAAATGGAAATGCAAAATAGCCAACTGTATGTCTCTTTACTCACCCATGCTGTAATTATCCTGGGATTCTGTGATGAAACAATATAGAAGTAGTTACTTCTCTATCTGACCAGTGACGCAAGGAGAAGCAGTGAGAATTTGGGAAAGGGGACATCAAGCGGGGGCTCAGGCCAGTGGTGTGTTGGACCACATAGAGACAAACCATGCCCTGCACCCACTGGTAGATGTACAATTCACTACTGATTCAATGGTAGCAGAAAATGCGCATGCACTGGCAGATGCAGTGTGAGCTAAGTCTGCATATACACCTGTTCCTGTCACCCGAATGGTAGGTGTAAAGAGTTAGAATGTTTTCAAACAGTGACAGTGGTAGCCTCCAGCATAGCAAACCTAAGGAGTGGAGGTCTCAAACAGACATTAAGCTGCTTATTTGCACATTGTTACAGAAACACTTTATTTTTTATTCAGGAATATTGATTTATTTCAAATTTTGTGGACATATCTGAAGATGTTCCTTTAAAATGTCACTGAAATTTGACAGTGGACAATTGGAGATTTCTTTTTAAAAAAACAAGGCTTTCTAGAAATCACTTGAATGATGATAACTGCTTGCTTTGCTGTAGACTCTGCTGGGGCTGTTTCATTTTTCTTAACAGTTACTGGCTTGGGGAGGCTCTTCTTTTATTCAGCTGAGTTAGAGGAAAGCTGTCTGTGGACAAGGTACCCAGCTGATCTCTTCCTTTTCTGAAGAAAACACTCTCAACATCAGGTTGAAACCAATTTGTTCTTTTCAGAGAGAGAAAGACATTGAATGTACTTGTCTGCGAGACATCAGAGACAACAATTAGTGACTTATTGACATTTGCCTGGATATCAGAGCAGGAGACTTCAGAACATGCTATACATTATTCTTTTGTTGTCAAGATTAATTCAATGGCAAATATCTGCAACTTTTTGTTTTCTCTTTTCTTGAAGAGTGAGTGTGTATGAGGGATTGTTTTAGGGATACTTGGAGGAATAGGCTTTCATACTTCTATATTATTGACTATATGTGAAACAACTATTACACCTTTGAATACATTTTGTTTTGCTAATAAACCTGTAATTGTGTTTACTAAGAAATCTAGTTCATTGATCTTTGCATTTAAAGCCTGCAATAGATAAGGTTGGAATAGTCATCCTGGTAGCTGGAAAAAGTACTTTTTTCATGTCCCATGGAGTAGTGAGACTACAGTGTTGGCATAGTTCTCCCGTCTCAGACATAACTGTATGCAAACAGAGGGAGGTGGTAGCATATTGGTAATAAGAACATAAGAACATAAGAACTAGGAGCAGGAGTAGGCCATCTGGCCCCTCGAGCCTGACCCGCCATTTAATAAGATCATGGCTGATCTTTTTGAGACTCAGCTCCACTTACCCGCCCACTCACCATAACCCTTAATTCCTTTACTATTCAAAAATTTATCTAGCCTTGCCTTAAAAACATTCAGCGAGGTAGCTTCAACCACTTCACTGGGCAGGGAATTCCACAGATTCACAACCCTTTGGGTGAAGAAGTTCCTCCTGACCTCAGTCCTACATCTGCTTCCCTTTATTTTGAGGCGATGCCCTCTAGTCCTAGTTTCACCTGCTAACGGAAACAACCTCCCTGCCTCCACTTTATCTATTCCCTTCATAATCTTATATGTTTCTATAAGATCTCCCCTCATTCTTCTGAATTCCAATGAGTATAATCCCAGTCTACTCAGTCTCTTCTCATAATCCAACCCTCTCAACTCTGGAATCAACCAAGTGAATCTCCTCTGCACTCCCTCCAGTGCTAGTATATCTCTTCTCAAGTAAGGAGACAAAACTGCACACGGTACTCCAGGTGTGGCCTCACCAGGACCCTATACAGCTGCAGCATAGCCTCCCTGTTTTTAAACTCCATCCCTCTAGCAATGGCAGACAAAATTCCATTTTCCTTTTTAATCACCTGCTGCACCTGCAATGTCACTGTACGAGTAATAAAACAAGGCCCAGATTCTGCAGAGATAGATTGAAATCCCACCATGGCAGCTGATGGAGTTTAAATTCAGTTAATAAGTTTGGAATATAAAGATAGTAATGGTACCCATGAAATTACCATCAATTGTTATAAAAACATAATAACATTTAACACCTTTTAGGGAAGGAAATACGTCATCCTTAGCTTGGTCTAGTCTACCATGTGACTCCCAATCCACAGTAATGTGGTTGACTCTTAACTGTCCTCTGGAGTGGCCAAGCAAGCCTTCATTCCATGAAAGAAAAAGAATGGTCAATTTCGGACCAGGTAAGGAACCGTTCTCATTTATTGAGAAATGTGTAAACCTCTATCGTAATAGTAGGCATTTGTAATTAAGTATGGCTTAACCCAGGGGCAGCATCTACAATGCCAAACCAATTATTATAACAACAACTTACATTCTATAATATCTCCAAGGTACTTAAAGAGTGGTGAGAATGGTGGGCATATTACAACATGGACTGATTGAAGTGAATGGTGCAGATATATTTAAAGGGAAAGCAAGATAAGCTTATGAGGGAGAAGGGAATAAATCATTATGATGTTAAAAGTGGAGGAGTTATGTGTGTGTCATCAAGTCAAGCTACCACGGCTGGTGGTGATTTAACCTGAGGGCCATCATACTTCAGGCAAGGGGAGAGGTTGAGAAGGAGACCTCAGCCAGTGTGACTTGAAGCCACGCTGTCAGCATCACATTGCTTCATAAACCAACCATCTAGCCAACTGAGCTAACGACCCCATGTTTGGATCACAACCACCAGCCATGGAGCCTTTTCTGTGCTTTGTATCCTGTGTAACCCTATTATACCAAAAAAGGCTTGTTCAAGGCTTGAAGGAGAGGAGTGAGGGACTGACGTTAAAAATGAGAGGGGGTTTCCACAGGATGGGACTGGGCTGTTTTTCAGCAATGGCATGGAGGAGTGTTTAAATTCAGGGATGATCAAGAGGCCAACTTGGCAAAGTGCACAGATCTCAGAATCTTGTACAGCTGGAGGAGGCTGCAGAGACAGTGTGAGGAAAGCAGCAGGGAATGGCTGATCAGGACAAAACAGATGGAAAAATCTGCCAATTCTTTGCTCAAATGTCTTATCACATGAGGCCAGTGTGTTGAGTGCAGTATGCATCATTTCACAAGTCCCAACTGCCAAGAACAATTTATATAGTATTATGTTCTGTGTCATACAGGAGGATCTGCACCCAATGATTTAGTTAACAAGTGGAGGACCAAAGTACAGGAAAATGTCCAAATTCACATATCAGGTAACTAAATAGAATAACACTCCTGTGAAAATGAGATAATTACTTCACTGTTTACAGTTTTATCCATCTGATCAACCTGACACTCAATTACCTGGTTTCTGAGATACCAATTTGTCAGAAAACACATGATTTCTGTTCATGGAAGGTCATGTCCTGAAGACTCTAACCAGCTTTAAGTAGATTTGCTAAAAAATGTATCTCCCCACTTTTAGAGGTCTTAGATGTGGCTAAATGGGCAGTGCTCCTGCAACATAAATGCCACACAATAATAATCCCCATCAAGAGGGAACCTAAGTATCAGCTCTATGTTCAATAGCATTGCCATCACTGAGGCCCCCACTATCAACATGCTGGGGTTATCGTTGACCAGAAACTGTACAGGTAGTTCTGCTGTAACACGTGTTTTGATAACGCAAATTGGCTGTAAGGTGATTGATGAATACTGGACGCTGTTTGGATAAAGCGAACTTTCTGCTGTACTGGTATAGCAACTTTCTATAGTGATTTCCCAATAACATGATTATCTATGGCAATTTTCTATAGCGCAAGGTCACACAAGAACACAACTATCACATTGTAGGAGAAATACCTGCGCTGGATCAGCCATAAAAGTACGGTCTACAAGAGCAGGTCAGAGATTAGGAATACTACAAAAGGTCTGCCCAAAACCCATCTATCACTTGCAAAGCGCAAATCAGGAACGTGGTGAAATACTCTCCACTTCCTGGATGAGTACAACTGTAGCGACACATCCATACAAAGCAGTGTGTTTGCCTGGCACTTTCAACATTCACTCACTTCACCACCAATACACAACGGTAGCATTGTGTATCATCTACAAGACATACTGCAGTACTCACCAAAGCTCCTTAGACAGAACCTTCCAAGCCCACAATCTCTACCATCTAGAAGGACATGGGCAGCAAATGCATGGGATCACCAACATCTGCAGGTTTCCTTCTAAAGCCACTTGTCAGCCCAAGCCCCGATGTTGCCCATGGTGCTGCATTTATTAAATACCTGCTGAATTAATCTCTTTTTCTGTCTATGTTTGAACCAAGGCTGTAATGATGTCAGGACTTCTACTGAAGGGCCCCAACCCAAAAAACCAACTTTCCTGTTCCTCTGATGCTGTCTGGCCTGCTGTGTTCCTCCAGCTCCACACTTTGTTATCAGATGATCTGCCCAGTTTCATTCAGTTTTTTTTGAGACTTGTAGTGATTTGATACAACTGAATCCTTTGCTAGGCCAGTTCAAAGAGCAGTTTAGAGTCAACCACATCACAGTAGGTCTGGAATCACATGTAGGGCAGAACAGGGAAGGGTGACTTCCTTCCCTAAGGGAATTAGTGAACCAGATGAGTTTTTAGTGACAAATGCTAATGGTTTCATTGTCAACATTACACTTTCACTTTCAGATTTTATTGAATTCAAATTCCACCTCCGCTATGTCTGGGTTCCCAGAACATTACCTGCAACTGTGGATTAGTAGTCCATCAACAATACCATTAACCAATGTCGTTCTTGGACTCAGAGCCTGTACAGTCAGAGAGCAGGAGCAGTCTGTTAATGCAGAAAGCAGTGGTGATTTCCCTGCTCAGAAGCTGTGTAAAGGCTTGATGGTGACAACCAATCCAAATGTGCACTGTTAGAAAGGACAATGATGGTCTTAGATGTCCATGTAACAGCCTGAGGAGGAATTGTAATTGATGCAATCCAAGGACTGGGGATCTGGGTTGCTTTAACTGTTTATTTACTTGTTTTCATCAGTCTAAAATCACAGTGAAACAGGCTTTCCAGAATACTGTGGAAACTAATCCAATAGATTAAGTCAAATACGATTAAACAATACTTGACGAAACAAAATTCCAAAGTACAATGTGTGCTTAATAACAGCAGTGGCCTGTTTGAGAGTACATTAGACTGATAATTCCCAAAACATTCCTCCCTTCAGGAAATTAGTTTCATTCATTTGTGGAGTAGGAACATTGCTCCGAAGCCCAAGTTTATTGTCCATCCTGAATTGCTACGGAAGAGATAATAGTGAGACTAATTGCAGACAGAAATTTGTAGACTTTCAGCTGAAGTCTCAGGTAGAGTCTATTATAGATTTTTTTCTCTAATACATATTCTTTAATGGGATATTGGTGGCATTATCTAGGCCTAAATTTATTGCCCATCTCTAATTTCCTTTGGGAAAGTGGTGGTGGTCCGCTACAGTCCATGTGGTGTAGGAACATCCACAGAGATGTTAGAAAGGCAATGCCAGGATTTTGACCTTATAATGGTGAAGGAACAGTATTTTATTCCCATGCCTGGATGATGTTTGGCTTTAGAAGGAAACCTGCAGATGGTGGTGATCCCATGCATTTGCTGCCCATGTCCTTCTAGATGGTAGAGATTGTGGGCTTGGAAGGTTCTGTCTAAGGAGCTTTGGTGAGTACTGCAGTATGTCTTGTAGATGATACACAATGCTACCGTTGTGTATTGGTGGTGAAGTGAGTGAATGTTGAAAGTGCCAGGCAAACACACTGCTTTGTATGGATGTGTCGCTACAGTTGTACTCATCCAGGAAGTGGAGAGTATTTCACCACGTTCCTGATTTGCGCTTTGCAAGTGATAGATGGGTTTTGGGCAGACCTTTTGTAGTATTCCTAATCTCCAACCTGCTCTTGTAGACCGTACTTTTATGGCTGATCCAGCGCAGGTATTTCTCCTATAATGTGATAGTTGTGTTCTTGTGTGACCTTGCGCTATAAAAAATTTGCACCACAAAAGAACCAGGCAATGATCCTTACCACAAAGAATCCTCACCATATTTCCATTTCCCCTTGACATTCAATGCAATAAAGGCTCCTTAGACCTTCCAAACGATAACCACTATCATCTAGAAGGACAAGTGCAGCAGATGTATGGGAATACTACCACCTGCAAGGACCCCTCCAAGCAGCTCACCATCTTGACTGAGAAATATATCGCTGTTCCTTCAATGCCGCCGGGTCAAAATCCTGGAACTCCCTCTCCAACAGCATTGTGGGTCAATCTGCAGCAAATGGACTTCAGCAGTTCAAGAAGGCAGCTTACTACCAACTTCTCAAGGACCAATCAAGGATGGGCAATAAATGCTGGCCCAGCCAGGGCCACCTACATATTATGAATTTAAAATCCTCATCCTTGTTTAAAATCCCTCTGTGGCCTCAGTCCCCCCTATCTCTGTAAATTCCTTCAGTCCCACAATCTTCCAGTATATTTGTCCTCCTCCATTTCTGGCTTTTTGAGCGTACCTGATTTTAATTTACCATATGTGGTCTTGCCTTCAGCTCTCTGGGTCCTAAGTTCTGGAATTCTCTCTCTCAAGCTCTCTACCATTCTCCCCACTCATTACTAAAAACTTACCTGTTTGGTTAGCTGTCCTGAAGTGGTTCAGTGTCAAATTTTCAACACCTTTTTTTTGAAACACCTTGGGATGTTTTTCCTATGTTGATGGTGCTCCCAATGCTGCTATAAATGCAAATCATTGATTTTTTTTGCATGGCTAATAGGAGCAAGAATGCTTCTAAACATAGTTCTGTCTCAAATGTTCTTCATTGCTTGTGTTTTGCATGCATTCATCCAAATTATACGCAATATTATGCAGACATCTTTGAACTCATTCACGGGATACTCACATTTTTAAGATGAAAAGATTGCTTATTGTGGTCCTGTAGTTGTTTGCACTGAATGTTACCAGTTAGAGAACTTAAAAAGAACTTAAAAAGAAAACTGTATTTATATATTCCACATAATTAACTTCATAGCAGTAAAACACGGCTTTCATTGGCGATGCTGGTTATAAATCAGAGATGTACTATGATTAGTAACTTCGTCACTTAGCTGGTTTACATTGATTCTTGATACACATCAGGGAGGAGAGTGTTAAAAGATGTTTGCAACACACTTCACACCCAGTAAGGACTGTTAAACCTAATGCAATCAATTTCATGCAAATGATACATAAGGCTTATTCATAACAGGTAATGACTTCCATCTCTGTTAAAAAAAACATCTGTTCTGTTAAATTGTAGAAAGTATCTGTTTATGTCAATTTAATTATAGTTAAATCATTAAATCAATTGATAGTTAGCAGCATAGCTGTTGGCAAGACAGAGAAACCCTCTAAGTATCATCTCGGGCCAGAAGCAATTATAATATTCACATCCATCTTCCCTTTTTGTGTTCTCAATTAGGGTTGCCAATTCTAGTTGGATAGATCTCTGCAGTTTTACAACACGTCTCTTGCCTCCAAATGCCCCACCCAGAAAAATAATCCCTTTCTTTGACATCTCTGATTTTTCTTATATAACCAATAAACAAAATAAAATGAACAATAGCTTTGTCTTCACTATGATTTTTCTCCTGAGTCCCACTTGCCACAATGTCTTAGAGATTAGTCTTATATATTTCAAGGTGATTCTGGAGGGTTGACAACTATAGGATCAGAAACTAGAATCATTCATAGAATTAGTGAATGGTTACAGCACAGAGGAGCCATTTGACCCATCGTGTCTGCGTCAGGTCTCTGCAAGGACAACTTAGCTAACCCCACTCCTCTGCATTTTCTTTATAGCTCTGCAAACTCTACTCCCTTCTGATAATTAACCAACTTTTTTATGGAAACAGTACTCACGCACCACAATGGGGCATGCCACTTACCACATGAGAGGTTTTCCTCAGGTTACCTTTGCCTCTTTTATCAATCATTTTCTCTAGCTCTTAGTCCTCCTATGAATAGGACGATTTCTCCCTGCCGTCTAACCACTCATGTATTACAATCTCTCTGTCAAGTCTCCTCTCAACCTTATCCATGGAAAGCAAATCCAAGGTTTCCAAGCAATCCTTGTAATAGAATTCCCTCAACTTTGGAAACATTCTTGGATATCTGTGTTTGAATCCCTTCATCAGCCTTCAAATCATTCCAAAGAATGGTGCCTGAAATTGTACAGAACGCATCAGTTCAGGCCCAATTAGTGTTTCATAATGACAACATATTTGAACTCTTAAGTCTTTACGTGCAGTGCCCTATAAAGATCCCATTTACCTTACTAACAGAATGTACAATTTGAATCCTGAAGGGATGAACAGCTACAAGTCAAATATATACTGTAGAAATATGACACTCTTTCAAGCTCTATCCACTTAAACAATTATTCATTTACTAGACTGTCCACAAGATGCATTCCCCAAATCCCCTCTTGACAAAACCATGGGATAATTTAAATTGTCTTTCATTTCTTAACTGACACAAAAAGGACCTCGCACCTCCGCAGTGATGATTAAATCTGACGAGATAGAAGTACTAATGTTGGAACAATTTGAACAGCAGCACTCAAGAATATCAATTTTAAATTGACCTCTGGCCCAGAGCTGAAAAGGTAGACTTTAATAATTCTTACTGTTATAAACTGCCAAGTCCATGTTAGAATTAATTTGATAGCACTTCCATGCCTTTGTAAAGTTGGTAACATGGACAATGCTTTGAATATTCCATTAGCAGGTAGGGTTTGGTCATTAAGTAGAGTACTCTACTTTTTTTTCCCACTCACTCAATTAAATTAATTGGAGAGTTATAATAAATGAATTATACATTGTTTGCAGTAATGAAATATTACCACCTTGTCAGACGCAAACTGTCAAGGAAGAGGAGCTGAGTAGACGTGTGACCAGTTTAGTTATGCTCTAGTTTAGTTTGTACATAGAATCTGTCAGACACCTAATGCATTTTCAAGTTAATAGCAACCTGCATTTAGACAGCACCTTGAACACAGCAATACATTCAAAGACACTTTACAAGAGCATTAACAAACAAAATTTGACACCAAGCCACACAACGTGAAAATTTGAGGAAGGATGACCACTCCTACCCTTGTGACCATTCCCAATTTTAATTGTTATACCATTGATGGCCCTGCCGAGAGTTGTGGAAGTCTAAAGCTCTGAAATTAAGTCCCTAAACCTCTCTGCCTTTGTACCTCTCACTCCTTTAAAACTCTCCTCAGAACTTTTTTGTAATCTGCCTTAATAATTCCTCATGTAGTTTGGTGGAAAATAGTGTTTGATAACAGTCCTGCCTCCATTAAAGGCACTAAATCTATGGATCTTGCCAACTTGTTATGAGCCTCTGACTAGAAGGGCGACAATGGTATTCTAGTTGTCATGGAAACTGCAGGACGGACACTGAGCAACAACCCATTGTCAGGTTTGTCCACAGAAAAATCACAGAATGACACTGTACAGAGGAAGCCATTTCAGCCCATTGTTTCAAAGAGTTGCCACAGACACAATCAGGATGATAAAGAATTTGGTGTCAATTTAGCAATGACATGAAAGAATAAAAACAAATCTTGGGCACTCACAAAATCGACTGCTGTAATTTTGACAGCAGTTCAGCAAAACCAACAAAACTTGTATTTACCTGAACATCACCATTGCTTGACCCCAGCATTGTTTCTAAATTGCTGGTGAGACATGTAGTACAAAATGAGCAGTTATCACCTCCAACTGAATGTTAGGAAATCATAAGGCAGAATTTTCCACTGTCTTAAGCCATTTGGGTAAAGGCACGAGAGCTGAGAAAATACGTGAGAATTACGGAAAATGTAATTTCCAACATCAGATTGGTCAGTTTTTAATGCTTCAGTCATTAAATGATATTTGAGTTTTGTGCAGTGTAGTCCCTGATGACAGGCAGCAGGTTAGAAGCAATCCTGAGGCATCTTCTTTTCATTCTTCCATCAACGGTTAGCCTTCAATATTTCACAGTTTGTGTAAACTGCTAAATTACCCTGAAATAGATGAACATCTTGCAGGATAGAGTTTAACTTCCATAAGGCAGCACTTTGTGCAGCATCTCTTGGCAAGCCATTTAGCTATGAAGGAGATGTGAACTTCCCATTCTACACCTTCCAGCCTTGAATGGTAGTGCACTCCCTTGTAATGCAGAAAGGATAGAATAAAATGTTGCCTGAAAGATGTGTGGAATCTAGACTAATTCCACCATCTCTCATATACCATGGATGTAAATGTGGATGATCTATGCAGGGCAGTCCCTACCGTAATCCCTGAATGATGCTTGTAGCCTCTGTTGTACACATTAAAGTGACAAACATTGGCTGCAATCACAATGTTCAAGGTTCAAAATAAAATACATCCACAAAGGCCGACATCCACAAAGTCACTCTTTATTTACATGTGGAGAGTCCTTGACACTGATCTAGCTTATCAAGAGACTGCGTTCAGAGTGACCAGAACCTCTGACACTCCAGTTGATATCTGTCAGCCAGTGCTCCCTGATTGGACCAGATTAACAACCCCATTCACAGAATTTATATTCCATGAGATCCAACTGGTTGACCTCATTATAATCACTACGTAAAGGTCTTGAAGGGACTTGTAGGGCTGATCAGAGATCAAAAAGGAGATTTACACATAGAGGCCGTATGTGTCTTTACAAATGAGGATGTTGCGGCCCAGGACTTGGTGACAGAGGGACAAACTCTGTCACTAGAAGGGTTTAAGGTCAATAAGCAAGAAGTTTTGGATAGATTATTGCTGCTTAAAGTTGACAAGACACCGGGACCAGATGAGATGTATCCCAGGATTTTGAAGGTAGTGAGGGTAGAAATTGTGGGGGCACTGATTGTAATCTTTCAGTTTTCTCTGGATTCAGAGGAAGCCTCAGAATACTAGAGAATTGTAAACATTACAGCCTTGTTCAAGAAAGGTTATATGGATAATCCCAGCAATTATCGACTGGTCAGTTTAACTTCTAGAAACAGCTAATTGGGATAGAATTATTAATAACTTGGAAAAAGGTGTGTTGATTAGGAAGAGTCAGCACAGATTCTAAAGAAGAAAATGAGTTTAACAAACTTGCTGAAATACTTTGAAGGCTCAAAGGGGGTAACACTGTTGATGTGGTACACATTGAGTCTCAGAAGTGTTTGACACAGCACCATACAACAGACCTGTGAGGAAAGTTATAAGCCTTGGTATAAAAGGGACGGTAGGAAAATGGATACAAAATTGGTTGACTGATAGGAAATGGAAGGAAATGATCAATGGATGCTTTTTTTTAGCTGGAGGAAGGTTTGTAGTAGAGTTCTCCAGGGTTGGAATTGGGAACCATTGCTTTTGCTGATGTATATGAATGATCTGGATCTTGGTGTGCAGGGGACAATTCCAAAGTTTGCAGACAACTTGGAAGAATTGTAATCTATGAGAAGGACAGTGTGGAACTCCGAAAGGACATAAATAAGTGGCTAAGTGGGCAGATAAAGTTCAATGCAACGAGATGTAAGTTGATGTACTTTGGTCAGAAGAACATTTAAAGACTACTGGTACAATTCTAATGGGGTACAGGAATAGGGGGACCTAAATGTATATGTGCACAGATCATTGAATGTGGCAGGACAAGTGGAGAGAGTAATTAATAAAACATATAGTGTTGTTAGCTTAATGAATAGGGGCAGAGAATGCAAGAGATACGAGATAATGTTAAACTTGTACGAGACACTTCTTAGATTCAAGTTGGAGTCTTGTGTACAGTTGTGGGTGTCATATTATAGGAGAAATGTGAATGCATTGGAGAGAGTGCAGAATTTACAAGAACGGTTTGAGGGATGAGAAACTTCCGTTATGATGAGAGATTAAAAAAATTGGGACTGTTCTCCCCAGACAGAAGGCAGCCGAGTGAAGATTTGATGGAGGATTTCAAAATCATGAGTGGGGGCTCTCTAGAGTAGATAAGCAGAAGCTGTTCCTGTTCAAAAGAAAAAAAGAATGAGAGCATAGATTGAAAGTGATGTGCAAAAGAATTAATGGTGATGTGAGAAAAGAAACTTCTTCACAGAGTGAGTAGTTAGGGTGTGGATTGCATTGCCTGGAAATGTGGTGGTGGCAGGTTCAATTGAAGCATTCAAGAAGTCATTAGATAATTATTTGGCGAGAAATGGTATGCAGGGATATGGGGAAAGGGCAGGAGATTGGCACTGGGTAATACAGCCAGTACAACCTCCTTCTCCACCGTAACAATTCTGTGATTCTGTCTGTGTTATTGGAGGCTATCTGCAGTAGTCAGTTGCTTGAGAGACAGACAGAGAGAGAGACAAGCAATGCTTGCCTATTACAACATTAATCATCCTTGGAATGTCTGAAGAGGCTACTCTATTTTCTCCAACAGTCCAAAGATATGCGGGTTAGGTGGATTGGCCATGGGAAATGCAGGGATATGGTAGAAGGGTGACTTTGGGTGAGATATTCTTTAAAGGGCTGGTGTGGACTTAATAGGCCAAATGGCCTGCTTCCACACTGTAGGGATTCTATGATTCTATGATATGTTGACTGGGTGTGATTTCAGCAGGTACAAAGTGACTACAGCAGACATTACAAGACAGAAAATGAGCACATATTTACAAATGTGCAAGATTAGTGACAATAAAGTGTCACCTCTGTCACCCATGAGCCCTCAATGGCTTCCTCCTTCCTTTCCCTTGCACCACATCAAAGTGCAGTATGATAGAGTTGGCCCCGTTGACTGGGAAGTTCTGAAGAAGGATCACTGGACCTGAAACGTTAACTCTGATTTCTCTCTACAGATGCTGCCAGGCTTGCTGAGCTCTTCCAGTAATTTCTGTTTTTGTTTCTGATTTCCAGCATCTGCACTTCTTTTGGATTTTGCAGAGTTGGCCCTGTTGGCAGGGAAGACTGTGCTGGTCATTCAGGAGCCATGTGGGCCCAGAGGGCCATGGTCTGCTAAGAATATCCTGCACAGATGCAGACTCCTTACTTGGACATCTGCAGGCTTCAGCATTAGAGACAAAGTGGGGTTTGGGAGCAGGGAGGTGGAGGGGCTGGGCAATGCTGACGTTTACTGACAGAAAGTTTCTGAGATGCTGTGGGTGGCATCTCCTCCCTCTAGGTGTTTGTTGCACCATTCAGAGGAAGGGGTGCCTGCAGTGAAGTTATGGTCCCTTATTCTCCTCCTGCCTTGCCACAATGCTGAACATCGATAGCTAAAGTGACAGAGTGTAGGTCTGTCCACATATCCAGCAGAAACTGAGTGTGCTGGCCCTGGATCTCTAAAGTGGTAACCAGCCTGTTTGCATGCTAGAGGCAGCACAGCACTGATAATGTTGGTGGATTCTTCGACTCCAATCCAGCTATCGACTGCCTCTGACAGAACTGCCCATTGCTCCAGAACTGTAACTCTAACACATCTGTATGTGTTGATGAAGTCATTAATGGTCGAGATCATGGGATCATCATCTCCCTGCAGCAGAGGTCCATTCAGGCTGACTGTATCTGGTGGAGTGGCTGCCCTCATAAGAGAAAGCACTGCTCTCCTTTCCACTACCAACTCCAGTTCCCTGCCGGTGAATCGAGCAGCCAACTTGCTCTTCTAGGCCATGTCATTTGGAGCGAGTGCACAGGATCTAAGTATGAGGGTCAGCTTCTGGCTTGCACCATTTGAATGGAACAAAGAACAGTACAGTGCAGGCTGACACATGACACCTTTCTAAACTAAAGAACATTTGCCTGTATGCAGTCCAGATCCCTCTATTCCTTGCCTATGCATAAATCTGACAAGATGCCTCTTAAAGTTGCTCTTGTGTCTGCTTTTACCACCTCCTCTGGCATTCCAGACACTTACTACCCTCTGTGTAAAGAGCCTGCCTCTCACATCTCTTTGAAACTTCCCCCCAGTTTATCTTAAACCTACTGCTGTAGAGGTGGTCTCAACATTCGTCACCCTGTTATAGGAAGGATATTATTAAGCTGGAGACGTTTCAGAACAGATTTACCGGGATGTTACTGGGAAAGGAGGGTTTGAGTTATAAGGAGAGGTTGGATAGGCGAGGACATTTTTCACTGGAGCGTAGGAGGTTGAAGAGTTATCTTAAGGATGTCTATAAAATCATGATGGGTATAAATAAAGTGAATGGCAGGTGTCCTTTCCCTTGGGTGGGGGATTTCAAGACAAGCGAGCATATTTTTAAGGTAAGAGGAGAAAGATTTAAAAAAGACATGAGAGGCATTTTTTGTTATACAGTGGTTCATGTGTGGAATGAACTTCCAGAGAAAGTGATGGATGCGGGTGTGGTTACAACGTTTAAAAGACAGTTAGATAAGTAAATGAATGTTGTGTTGCACTGTATCAAAATGTCCTCTAGAAATCTACATATACCACATCAATACTGTTATCCTCATCAACATTTTCTGTTGTTATTTCAAAAAAAACTCCTGTAACTTAGTTAAACAGAGCAGGTCAGTTAGTCCAGTTGACACAGAGTGATGCCAGCAGCATGGGTTCAGTTCCCACACCAGCTGAGGTTATCATGAAGGACTCTCCTTCTCAAACTCTCCCCTCGTCTGAGGAGTGGTAATCCTCGGGTTAAACTACCACCAGTCAGCTCCCTCTGATGACAGAGTAGCCCTATAGTCTGGTAAAACTAATCCTCTATCTTACTATCCTTTTGAACAGCATTACAAGCCTTGTCTTTCAATCTACTGCCATGTTTAACTTCTCTGATGGATATTATCTTGATATGGAAAAAGGTAATGCAATACAAACCGAATAAGTGACAGCAGTCTGTAAAACTTCTCTGGAGGAGGTAATACTTTGCAGCTCTATACAGGATGACTATTAAAAAGCCTAAGTAGAGTACAATGAAGAAGGAGCAAGAAACCTAGATTTGAAAGCACATTAATATCATGGATCACCTTTATCATCTGGTTCACTTACTTTCTTTAAGAAATTCAGACAATTAATCACTCTTCAATAACCTTCTGAAATCCCCTAAGGAAATAACTGAACTCGTAGATAAGGGCTCTCCATGAACTGCGCTGCCCATATCTTAAATTGTACCAAGTCCCACTTGTGTCATTTATTGAGCCACCTCTTACATTATCCATTCTATTTACTGCAATTTCCAGATTCACACAACCCTCTGGATAAAGATGTTCTAAAAGAAATTTCTCCTGAATTCCTTACTGAATTTATTAGTGACTGTTTTACATTGATGATCTCTAGCTGTCATCTCCCTAACATGTGGAAACACCTTCCCTGCATCTATCCTTTAAAAGTCTGCCATCACAACACCTGCATTGTACCATTCTTACTGATTACATTTGAAACAAAAAGTTGTTCACTTGTGATGTTAAACGGTTGAGCAGAATTTATAATTAGAAGGATTGTATGTGGGTAGCAGAATGAAAATGCATGATGGGGCAAATAGTCATCTCTTGCTGTATATTTTATGCACTTGAGCAGAAATGTGGTTCTCTAAATGGCATTCCACCAGTTTCTGGAACAGGAAGCATTGATACGTTTTGAATGTTACAATTTGCAGCAGCAAAACTAATACACAGTAAAGTCATTTTCTGTCGAATATTCCACCGACAGACAAAATAAGTGAGTTTAAAAGTCTTTACAACCATACATTCCTATTGTAAACATGATACAATGGGCAAGACTGATTTCCCTTTCAATGCCAGGATTATGCAAATATATCCAGATGGGTTTAGACGTGTTATTAGAAGACATCCTGTCATAATCTGCCCTGCAAATTAGTATCACCCATCAATCCACAAGTGAACTCGATCTGTTTCATACAGCTTGTCAGTTGAAATTTATTAACAATAACAAGTGTCATTAATCCCAACACACGTACAATGCTGAAGCGTCATAAATCAGCACCAACACATCCTCATTTCAGAATTTCTCTCCTGCAGTGCCATGAATCAGCACTGAAAATCCAGGCTTTTCTAAAAAAACACAGTTGAACTGTGCAGGTTAACAATCTATTAATAAATATACTTCATTTTAACAAATGACATGATGAAAGTTATCTCGGCTTGAAACATTGCTCTCCACAGATACTGCCCGACTCACTGAACGTTTCCAACATAATGTTTTTAATCTTAGATTTCCAGCACCTGCAGTATTTTGTTTGGTATTCAGATAAACAAAAGGAGCTTCAACCATAAAAGAAACCATAAAATCATCCTGTACATTTTGTGTAATTACAATCTGAAGTCTTGTTAAATGAACAAGACAGGCATATCCTGCCTTCTAAAAAAATCTCAGCAGTATCTCAAAAACAGGCCTACATTCAGTGTGAGAGCCTGAAAGATGCATACAGATAAACCCTAGTCAAGATACTAAAATTCACATCATAGGTAAAACATAAAGTCACCATAATCCTACCAGACCATAGGCCTGCCCTCTCATTGGAGAGGAATGACTGGTAGTGGTTTAACCTGAAGGTCACCATTACTCAGATAAGGGGAGTAGTTGTGAAGGAGAGTCCGTCATGGGGATGGGATGGAGTGGCCTTGGGGCAGCTTTTAGTATCAAGATCAGGTTACTCAGTCCCTTCTTGGGATGTGGTCATTATTGCCAATGCCATTAATCTACCCTTGATGAGGTGCTGGTGAGCAAACTTCTTGAACTGTGGCAGTCCATTTGATAATAGGTACCCCAGAGTGCTTTAGAGGAAGGGAATTCCAGGATTTTGAGCCAGCGATGGTCGAAGAACAGCAATTCTACGTAAAGAAGACTTGTGGTTTGCAGTGCAACCTTCTGTACTTGTTCTTCAACAAGGAAAAGATTGCAAGTTTGGAAGGTGCTGTCCAAGACACCTTGCTGATTCACCACAGTGCTCCCTCTAAATGGTGCACATTGCTGTCACAGTGCACCAGCGATGGAGGAAGTGAATTTTGAAGTACATGCTAATCAAACAGGCTGCTCTGTCCTGGATGGTGTCAAGCTTGAGTGTTGTTGGAGCTGCACTCATCCAGACAAATGGGGAGTACTCCATGAAACTCCAGACTTGTGCTTTGTGGATGGTGGACAGGCTTTGAGGAGTCAGAGGATGAGTCGCATCGTGGATGATATTTTGTACAATTTAAGGAAGCGCTTCCCATGGTAAATCCACTTTCTATAGACTTATAAATAATCTTGTTTGTCGTATTCTCACAACACAGTGAGGGGACCACTTTTGTGATTGCTGTTGAAAGCTAACATAAGGCATTTTCTTTGGTGGTTGCTGCACAAGGTCAAGACTTACAGCTAGCTGCGTAATCAGGTTATATCCGACTTTTAAACAAATGTGACTTTTAACAGCATGTTGTAAACACTAACCTATATTTAAAGGTACCTTTAACATAGCAATATATTATCAAGAGATAGCAAGGTTCTTCACAGGATCATGACAAATACAATTTGATACAAAGCTAGAAAGGAAGGTGTTAGAACATGTGACAATCAGTGAAAGAGTTGATTTTAAGGAAAGTCCCAAAAGAGGAAAGAGATATGAAAGTGTATACATGAGGTCTGAACAACCGATGGCACTGCTGTCAGTGTTGGAATGGTTAAATTTGGATGTGTCCAAGCCAGGAGTGGATCCAGTTTAATCCTACTTTCTTCCCATGTATCTTTTTCAATGGGCTATATTGGCAGTGCTAGGAGGAAAAAGTTGACAATTAATTCCACAGCATCGATGTCGCTTTTAACGGCGTTTCACTGATTTAAAGTCAAGTACTTCATATTAGCTACAACAGCTACTTGCATCAATTGGGAACTGAATGGATGAGAGCCAAATCTGAAAGGTCGCTGATCTGTTAAGTTCTGTTTCTGTATCCACAGATGCAGCTAGGCCTGTTGAGAATTTCCAATATTTTCTGTCTTTATTTCAGACTTCTGTGATTTACAATATTTTGTTCTGTTAATGTGTAGTGTATTTAACCAAGGAATCTAATGTTAAACAACAGCTAATATAACAGTAATGAATAGCAAAATATGCATATACCAATATGGTACAATAATAGCTGAGCACATAATCATATGGAATTCAAATGGAATAATAAACCATATTTTATAAAGCAGGCTATTGATTGCAAAAGGAAGGGGTTAGTCAGAATGTATTTCATTATTATTAGATCTGAGAATACAATTTGACTAGGGAAGCTGGAATTACTCTCCTAGCACAGAGTGGGTTAAGAGACAATACTCATTATTCAAAATTAGAAAGAATTTTGAAAGACTTTACAAGGAGAAACTGTTTTTAGTGACAGAAGGCTCAGTAACAATCATAGAATGGTTACAGCACTGCCTGTGCTAGCCCTCTGTAAGAACACACACCTGCTCTTTCACCATAGCCCTTCAATTATTTTATTTTCTTTATAGGTAATAAACCACTTATTTTTCTCAAAAGCCACAGTTCAGTCTGCCTCCAATCACACACTCAGACAGCCCATTCCAGGTCCTAAACATGTGCTGTGTACAAAAGAAAGATCTTCCTCGTGTCACTGTTGTTTCTTTTGCTGATTATCTTAATTGGAGTCTTTGGCTCTCCACCCTTCTCCTAACAGGAACAGTTTATCCTCATCTATTTTGTCCACAGTCCTTGGGATTTTGATAATCTCTACCAAATTCCCTCTCAATCCTCTCTTCTCCACAGGGGACAGCCCCAACTTCTCGAACCTATCTACATAGCTGATGTTCCCCATTCCGGAAACAATCCTTGTGAATTTTTCTACATCTTCTCTAATTCCTTCACTGATTTTCTAAAGCTTCATGCCCGGAACTGGACTCAATAATCTAGTGAGGTGGAACAAGTGTTTTACCAGAGTTCTGAAGAACAGTCATACTAGACTCGAAATACTGTTAGATCTGCTGAGTTTCTGCAGCACTCTGCTTTATTTCAGATCTTCTGCATCCACAGTATTTTGCTTTTATTTTTCATAATTTCCTTGCTTTGGTACGCAAGTCTGCTTTCTATAAAACTCAGGATCTGGTATGCCTTACTAACTATTATCTCAACTGGTTTTGTCATCTTTAATGGTTTGTGTACATTAATCCCCAAATTCCCCTGCTCCTGAACCTCTTTGAGAAAGTGTACCCTTTATTTTGTGTTGCCACTCCTGGCACTTCCTGCCTAAATGTATTATCTCACAATCATTTTGAAGTGCAAAGTAAGGACACAGATTGAAGCGACTTGGCTAACCCACCAGAACGTACTGCTCCTATGCTTGGCCTGCTGTGTTCATCCAGCCCTGCACCTTGTTGTCTCGGATTCTCCAGCATCTGCAGTTCCTACTATCTCAGAACGTAAGGCAACTTTTGTTTTTACACGATGTGCTGTTTTGATCTGGAATACACTGCCAATGCATTGTGGAAACAGATGCCAATCTTCATTCGATACGTGTAATGCATTCGATGGCCCACTTTATAGGTCAGGATTCCATTTGACTGCAAACTGAGGTAACTATTATTGAGGTAAGTGAAGTAACTACCATACCATAATATGCATACTTCACTGTGCATTACTGCCATGTCAGCTCATTTAGTATTGAGTCCCTTGAATAAATACATTGCATTTTATCAGAGCAAAATACTCTGGATAATGGAAATCTGAAATAAAGGCACAAACTGCTGTAAATACTCATCAGTTCTGGTAGCATCCATGAATAGAAAAACAGAAATAACACACCAGATCTGGCTGTCATCCATTCAATTCCGAACACATGTTAATCAAACGTTGGTGGAAACAAATGCAACATGCAAAAGGAAATTAAAAGGGAAATACTTGGAAATGAAGAAAATCATAAGAGCGTGGGAAGACAGGGGCGTGGGTTTAAGTGGAGAGTTATTTCATTGAACCTGATATAGATGCAATGGGCTGAAGGGTCTCCTTGTTTGTCGTTGGCGTTATCTACCCAGTAGGCACCTGCGGATGAAGTTGTTGGGATATCGTTGTTAGCAAATACCTTTGTAGGTGCTTTTCTTCCTTCTTGCGTAGTTCTGGCATGTTTCAGTGAGTTGTGGCCCATGTATCGTTTAGTGTCTTAACATAGCTTTGTTTGTGGACGTTGGAGTGATTGCTGTGGAAATTGAGGATTTGGTCAGTGTGGATTGCCTTCCTATATACTGTGTTTTGTAACTCCCCATTGGTCATTCATTCTACCCTGACATCTAGGAATGGAAGTTGACTGTTATCTTCCTCTTCTCTCGTAAATTTAATGAGATGGTGTGTTTCTTCTAACTCAGTGCGCTTAATGATGACAAATGTCTCATCCACGAACAGATCCACAGTTTTGGCTGTATGCTGTCTTCGTACCCGCATTCTCAAAACCTTTCAGAATGTCAAGACCCCTATTAGGTTATCCATTCACCTGTGAATTTATTGACCAAGCACCTTTCTAAATCTCAGGATGCTTGAGACATATTTTTAGCCAATGAGGTTTTGTAATGCAGGAAATGCAGCAGCCAATTTGTTCACAGCAAGCTCTCACAAACAGCAATGTATTAGGACCAGATAAATTGTTTCACATGCACTATCTGTGGGATAAATATTGGGCAGGACATCAGGATTCCCTCAGTATAATGTACAGCAATAGAAGTTATTTGTAATAAAGAAGATCAATGGGAAACATAATAGGGGTGTCAAAATAGCACACATACATCTCTCATTTGGGGCTTGAACTGGCAACCATCTGACTCAGAGATAAGAGTACTGCTCACTAGTCATAGATGACTATAGGAGGTTATAGCATTTGGTGATGTCTAATATCAAACTTGTGACATCCAGTTCATTCCACTTCGTTGATGTGACATTTGGCAAGCCATGGATAGAATCATCATCGCTCCAATCTCTCCCACCCTAATGACTCTGGTGAAAGGTTTGAAGTATCTTCACAGTTGGGGTCCATATATGAAATTGCACTGTGAGTGCTCATCAATCGGACATGTGGACAACCTACTGCTTGCTACATCCTTCAAGTCTGGCAACAGTTAACTTTAAAGTCCTTATTCCTGGCCTTGCCTCTCCTCAATGTTCTAACTCTAATCAGCCCTACAACTCTTCGAATCTCTGCTGTCCTCCAGTTTTGGTCACTTACGAATCTGCTCCCGCTAATTTCATTTACACCACCATTGGTAACCATGTCACTGCCTGGACTATCAATTATGGAATTCTGTCCTTGAAATTATTTGCCTTTGAGACACTCCTTAAAACCTAGCTCTCTGACTGAGATTTTGTCCAACTGTCCTAATACCTTCCAAAGTGATCCATATCAGGTTTTGCTGAAAAGCCATTTGGAGATTTCTATTACACTAATGGCGTTATATAAAAGTAAGTTGCTCCTGTGAAGGGTCTAGGCCCGAAACGTCAGCCTCTCTGCTCCTATGATGCTGCTTGGCCTGCTGTGTTCATCCAGCCCTGCACCTTGTTTGCTCCTGTATTGCACCTGTTTCTCGTCGCTTCAACTAGGATTCTGAGTTAAATAAAGCACTTTCCTTCTGCACACTAAGGTATACCGGTTGTGGTAACTGTGCTGTGAAGACTCCCCATAGAGACATATGCAGCAGCCTGTATTGCTTTTGATTTATTTACTAATAAGGGGTTGCTTTCTTCAGGAGGGTTAACTGTTTGCATGCATGATGCCAAATGCAGTAAAAAAATCACTTAAGTCTTTGCACATAGATAAAAATCTTTGGTAGTCCAATGGTTTCCTTTGAGCAGGGAGTGTATTGGGAAAATTTAACAGATGTTCAAAAGTATAAAGGGTTTTGATGGAGTAAATAAAGGAGAAACTACTTCCACCAGCAGGACAGTCCATAACCAATGGACACAGATATAATGTAAAAGTAACACAGGACCTTTTTTTTTCCACAGGGAGTTATGATGCTCTGGAACACTTTGCCTGAAAGGATGGTGGAATCAAGCTCAAAAGGAACTTTCAGAAGGGAATTAGGTAAATACTGTAACGGGAAAGCTGCAGGGCTATGGGTAAAGAGTAGGGCGAGAGGGACTAATTGAATAACTCCCTAATTTATTCTTAAAAATGACCATTATCTTCTCGAATAAGATATTAGTATCTCTGTCTAACTCAGGAGTCCTTTCTAAGCAGTTCTTAATCATCTTTCAGGAATTTATCTCAATATTGTTCAGTGACATCCTAATAGATTCCCTCCATGGGTTAAGGTAATGATGTCACAAATGCCTACGTGGATTGGTAACATCAAAAGGAAATCTGGGCTATGTAATCATCATATTTAAATCAAATCACACGACTTATTAGTGAAATATTCATATCAAATTTCTATTGCCTAAATCAGCATAAAATATAAACACAGGCTACTTGGCCTAACTGGTCGATGTTGTCATGCTGCCTCTAAGTCCTCAGCATTCTCACCCTATCTAAAGAAATGAGTCATAGCTTGTTCAAACTTCACTGATAAATATATCTTTCAATTCTGGCATTATCCTTGCAAATCTCTTTCTGTGCCTTCTTTCCTAGCCCTATGTCCTTATTATGATAACGTAATTACAAATGTAATTGGACATATTTTTAGGATCTAGCTTCACAATTATACATTTTAGCTTACTGCAGACATTAGATTATAACTATATAAAAAAAACAAAGGAAATGACTACATGAACTCAATGATGTTCTCGCACAAGAATAAAAAGACTTGCATTTATATAGTACCTTTCACTCAACTACAGGGTGCTCCAAAGCATTTTGCAGCCAATGAAACACTTTAGAAGTGTAGTCACTGTTGTAATGTCAGAAACATAGCAGGCAATTTGCTCACAAGATGTCAAAAAAAGAGTAATGTGTTAACAACCAGATAACCTTAATTTTGACATGTTGCTCGAAGGACGAACATTTTGGTCTCCTCCACAAGTAGAAGTATCTTCTCTATGTTTACCTTAATACGGGGGAAGAAGCCCCTTCTATTCTTCTAAATAATGACATGGGAGCTTTTGCATTCATCTGAAGCAGCAAAAGGTGGCTCTATTTAGGGCCTTCCAAAATACAGCACTTTAGAGCACAGATTTCCTTATTTCTGCACTAGAGTATTCGCTTTGATTTTTGTACTCAAGTCCTACAGTGGGAGCTGAACCAATAACCTTGTAACAAGGCAAAAACACTGCAGAAAGTGGGACAGGGTGCCATTTGATCATAGCACAGTGCAGTTCCTGTTATGTGCACTGTGAATCTTGCAGCCACTGTGAAATATATTCAACTAATGAGAATAAACAGAGTATAGACAGGCAATGGTTTAATTACAGCTACTCGGCCAGCTCGAGTTGCAAGATCCCAAGTTCAAATCACAGTTTCTATTATTCTGCCAAGCTAGCTGGGACCAGGGATAGGGAGAAATCAAGAAGCATGGTACTTTAGTCTAGACAGGAGAGTATTCTGGCCTCCATATTATAGAGAGGACATAGAGGCAATATTGAAGATCCAAAATACAGGTTTTACAAAAATGACAATACCAGAGCCAAGATATTATACTCATCAGGAAAGATTCAACAGGGGCTATTTTCTGTAGAAAAAGACAATGCACAGTCCTGATCTTTACATTTATAAAGGGTTCGATGAAGGTAGAGATAAAGAAGATGTTCTGACTTGTTTGGGACACCGAAACCCAGGACCATAATTATAAGACAGTCCCTAATATATCCAAGGGGAATTTCAGGAGAAATCTCTTCTACCCAGAGAGTGAAGAGAATCTGGAACTAACTACCACAAGACCAATGTTAAAGTTAATAGCATAGATGCATTACAGAAAAGGTCACATGGACATATCAGGGACAAAGAAATACAAGAATATGTTGATTGGGTGAGGTGAAAAGTTGTGGTGAAGGCTTGTGTGGAACATAAAATCTGGCAAGGGCCAGTTGTGCCAAATGGTCTATTTCTGTGTTGTTAATTCTATTTAGGTCTGTGCACATTGCTGGAAATGTGCATGTACCTGCTGAATGAGGATAGAAGAGGCCTCAGCTGTTATGTAACCAAAAGAGAAGAGAACCAACCTGGTTATACTTAACCCTTTAGCTCTTCATGAGAAATGTTGATCAGTTCTGGTACAGGCAGACTGTTAATGAAATCTCAGCTATACTACTGAGGAGACAGTAAATTCAGGAATAGAGTGGGAGGATACAAATCTAGTTATTGCTCTTTAGACTCGGTATTACTTAGATAGCTGGACAGCCATAATTCTGGTAAGCAAAGTGTGGCAAGGTATTTGAAACAGTCTTCCTAACAGATTTCTTCTAACAAGATACTAAACATTCAATAGAATTAACATTGGAGCTTGATATTTGCCAAATTTGACAGCACCATTGATTATATTTGATTAGAATTACCGTGAATGGAAGGAGTCCATTTTGTCATTTATGTTTGAGCTGGCATTTGGAAAGTTCTACCCAGTTAGTCACATTAATTTCCCCAATTCCATCACCACCACCACACCCTCTATTTTCCTGCTTTTTCTCCATAGTCCAGTGGGTTTTTTTTGCCATCTTCAAGTATTTATTAAATTCCTTTTTGACAATTACTATTGGATCTGCTTCCATCACCCTTCAGGGAGTGCACTACAGATCAGGTTGACTCTGTGTAAAACAAAATTGTCCACGTTTCCCCTCTGGTTCTTTTGCCAATTATCACAGATTGGAGTCCTCTGATTGGATTGAATTTGATTTGATTTATTTATTGTCACATAAATTTTGTTACAGTGAAAAGCGTTGTATAGTGTCACCATTCTCCTGGGCCATCTTAAAACACAAAAAAAAACCGAAACATAGAATATAAAGGCAGAAAAATAAAGAAATAAAGAACAGATGTGTTCAACTTTACAGTCCTTCTTGTTATGTTCTCCACCGCTGCCATTTGAGTCAAAGTCACCACTCTGTGGAACCATCTCACCTCCAATGACACCCTCGCCACTATGAGTCCTTGCTGGACCTTACCAATGCAGATGCCACTGATGCGGTTGGGTACTGCAATCCCCCAAGCTCAACTCCGCCACTGCTATGAGTCCGCTTTGGGACCACTTCGCGATGCAACTGCTACCGCTGCCATCTGGTCTCGTTACTGGGCCCAAGTCCCACGTCCGTCTCCATGAATTTGCGCTGTACACAGCCGCCTCTGGGAACTCAAACTTGCTTCCACTGCAGCAGCCATGAGTCAGCGATAGGACCTCCTCGTCAATGCAGAAGCTGCCAGGAACCCAAACTCGTTTCCAATGCCACTGCCATGAATCCACACTGGGCCCACTTGCCACCGATGCCGTCGCCCATGACCGAGCTCTTCAATAAGAGGTACGTAAAATAAAACAGACCAAAAAAAACAAGAAAAGAGAGAAAAAAAACGAAAAGAAAAGCAGACAGAGTGGACAAGTCCCAGGCTCAGAAGTCCTATTCCACCACCATCTAACCAGAATCTGTTCCCAAACTTCTTGCCAGTGGAAACAGTTTCTTCTCAACCATTTGATCGAAATCAGTCATAATTTTGAACTTCCTTATTGAATCTCTTTCCAAGGAGATCAATACCAGTTTCTCCAGTATTTCCAAGTCTTTCATCCCTGGTAACGTTCTCATCAAATTCCTCTGTATCCTGTCTTTAGGCCTTGATATCATCCCCAAACTATGATGGCCAAAATGGGACATACACTCCAGCTAAGGCCGAACTTGTGTTTAATAAAAGATTAGCATTACCTTCTTGCACTAGTACACTAATCTCTCCTTTTTACTCTTCATGCTCACTGAGTACATAATAGTGAATGGCGCTTCTGTAACTTCTTAACCAGTTTTGTGCCCTTTTTCCCTTATAGTCACCAACCTCTACACATAAACTGCACAGCAGGCAGTATTTGAAAAAGGAGGATGGGTTAAAATTTCTGCCAATGAAGAAGTGTTGAACCTAAAAACATAATCTATCTTTGAGCTAGTGATTGACTAGTTAAGAATTTTATCTTGTTAATTGCATAAAATTAGGCTACTCATATACAGATTCACTTCAGTGCAACCAAAGCTAAAAGGGTTAAACTATGAGAAGCTACATACACTACACTTGTATTTATTTGAATATTGAAGATCAAGGAGAGGTCTAATGGAAGTGCTGAATATGAATAATGGAGTAGATAAGGGTGGATGGAGGGAAACTGTGATGGAGTGAGTCAAGAACAAGAGGGTATCACCTAGAACTTGGAATGGTTTTGGAATATGTTCAAGTCTTGTACCTAATTTAAGTTACCCAGGAGCTGGGGGAGCCCTATAGTTCCACATTGTTTTCTCCATGGCAACATGTCAACCAATCATAGTCAACTTGCAAACCCATCAGCACCCTTTTCTCCTGTTGTGATTTTTTTGAAATTTGGCCCTCTCGATTTTCATTTTGCACATATCAGGACAAAAGCATTAGCATCGTGTTTCTCTTTACACCAAGATTCAACTTGCAATTAGAGCATGGTCATTCAGGGATGATGTCAGGAAGTACGTCTACATGCAATGGGAAGTGTAAATCTGAAACACTCTTCCCCCCTAAAAGCTGTTGAGACTGGAGATCAATTAAAAATAAGAAAACAGATTGACAGATTTTTATTAGTCATGGGTATTAATAAATAAAGAACCACTGCAGGTAAATAGAATTAAGATAGAGAGCGGCTGTTGAATGACAAGACAGGCTCAAGGGTCTGAAGGGCCTTCTCCTGCTCCTGCATGCTCTATTGTAGTCACTATTGCTCAATGCTCAAGGCACTGGGGGAAGATTTCCTTTTTTTTTGTTGTAGCAGAATCACAAATAGGAAGAGATTATAATTTACTCGAGCAGACAGAATCATCCCTGGGCAACAGTTTTGCTTTGTGTGTACTGATGGATCATATTTATTTTTCAATAATAATTAAAATTACACTGGTGCCATCTGGATCATACAGAAATGAGGAAGATTGAGAATTGGGAAGGAACGAGGTTTTGTTTTTAAATACAGTGGATTATCAGAATCAAAGCATTTGGCTAAGAACAGCAAACCACCACATGTTCCACCAGTCACTGTTTCCAGGGACAACATGGGACAATCAAACCCAATGACGTAAGAAGGGATATGGTGGGCGTGTGGGGGGTGCAGTCATGTGATGCTGTGTAGCAGTGTTTCCAACTGCATTGTTAGGTTTAGCTTATATAGAATTGAGAGTATATCGTGGGTTGGGGCTAGGATGGATATGTCATGAGGGACAGGTATACCTCAGAGTTTAGTGTGTGAAATGAAGTGAACACTGGTGCGTCAGGACATGAGACAAAATGCACAATCGGATCCATGACATGGGGTAAAGCATAGCATCTGAGCCAAAGCACATCAGAAGTATCATCCGACAGATGTGAGGAACAGAGTAGGAAAGGGCACTTTTAAGGAAGCTTAAGTCTGATCTACCTGTGCCATTTCCTAACACTCCTCCCATGTCAGCAGTGAGCTCAATGGTATCCTGCTGGTCTCCAAGTTAGCTGACTGTGGGTTTAAGTCTGGATACTTGAGCACAAAAGCTGCATTGACGCTTGAGTCTTGTATGGAAGGAATGCTGCTGCACTGTCAGGGGTGTTATTTGCCAGATGAACATGAAAGTGCTAATGGCACTATTTTGAACAAAAGCAGAGAAAAGACCTCCCTAGTGTTCTGGGCCAATATTTATCCTTCAACTGAAATCACAAAATCGATAATTTTGTCATTATCGCTTTGCTGTTTACTGAATGCTGCTATTTGCAAACTGGCTGTTGTGTTTCCTACATTATAACTGTGACTACTCTTCAACCAGCAGTTCATGGGTGTAAAAGGGGTTTCTGATGGCCTGAGGTCATGGAAGATGTGGTACAAATGTAAGTCTCCCAATCATTCTGCCTTCACTTTCTCATCCTCACCCATCAAATCTTCTCAGTCTTCCCTGTGAGAAATAGCATACAACAGAATCTGGTAGCCAACACAAAGTATTGCAGATAAATCAGAACTCTTAATAAAGGCAGGCACATGACATATATTCCCCCTTTAAGTATCACTATTAAACACTGCCAGATAAGAGGCTCAGAGACTTGTGTGGGAAAAGGACAGAATCTGACAAAGATAATTTTTGGAACTAAAAGTGAAGCAGAGACTGGGGCTTTGGCAAGGGGTTGGGTGTAGAGGAGGAGGGATTTGTGCTGAAGGTGGAAGTCAGAATGACTGAGTATGGAAAAAGCCGACAGCATCATCTTTGTGAAGGAGGGAGGCAGATACCACCAAAGCAGCGTCTTCACAGGAGACCCCTTGAGCAGAACTTGGTGGAGAGGAAGCAGGAAAGGAAATGAAGCCAAACCAAGCTCTGCAGAGAGAGAACCAGAAGTGGTGTTCCTTGGAATAAGGATAAGATGTCTCTGAAACTGAAGCAGAGAGCAGCATGAATCAGAGAATAGAGGAATGCGATCTGAAACTGAAGAGAAGGGTTCACACCTTAACCTGGACAGACTGCAATGGAAAGAATTAAAGAGAGCCAGGTTGAAATAAGTGTGAGTCATCTAAGAGGAGATGAAGAATAGAAGACATACTTGGATAGGGTAAAGTATGTTTGTTTCTATAAACGTTGACTGGTTCGACCACAGTTGGACACAGTAGATCAGGCACCACACTTTACGAAATACATCATGGCCTTGGAAAGACAGCAGCATAAATTTACTCGGCTGATTGACTCCAAGCACGACATTATGAGGGGAGAATAGATAAATCAGGGCTGCACCCCCTAAAATTTTGAAGGTTAAGGGTAACTTGATCAACATTTCCAAGATACTAAAGGAAAAATGGGCAGACAATTGAACCTATTTCCATTGGTTGAAAAGTCTTGGACTGTGAGAAAAAGTGTAAAAGTCAGAGGAACACCTTCAAGGAGTAAAATTAGGAAACACTACTACACACAAAGGATGAGAGAAGTTTGGAACTCTCTTGCAAAAATGGCAATTGATGCTGGATTGTTCACTAATTGATAATAAAATCAACAGGATTGTGTGATCCAAAAAGTGTAAAGGGATAGGGATAATTGAACAAAGGTGAGTTTGGAAGTTAGGTGTCAATTCAGCTAAGATTTCATCGAATAGCAAGACAGACTTGAGGGCCTGAATGTTTCTATGTGACTTTGTAAGTTTGGAAACAAAGGGATTGGAACAGAGATTGTGGCTGTTGCTATAATTTTTGGGAAAGTTGTGGCTGATTGATTTGTTCTTAGGCAAACCTAAATAATGCTTTTTGTTTTCTCTACTTTTAATTGAAAATCTTCGTTAAGAAGTACATAGAATGAGCTAAAAATCTTTTTTAAATGTATTACTTTCACATTGTCCATGGGGTTGGGGTTATTCCTTAGACACCCCGTTAGAAAATATACCAGCGTGGATATAGGCACGAAAATATCTGACCCGAATTGGAATGATTCCAAAACCCAAATTTAAATGCCTTCTTGCTACTCATTTTAAAAGAAAAATGAATTAAACTGATCTTTTTTCTGCAATAGAAGGTTTTCTCCAACTCCTAGACTTGCAGAGTCTCCAATTTAAGGTGGAGATGAGAAGGATTTTGTTTTTGGCTCAAAAGGAGTGAGTCTTTGAAACTCACTTCTCCAATCAATAATGGAGACAAGGATCATTGTAACATTTTTAAGGCACAGGTAGATAGGTTCTTCCTTGATCAATAAAGGAGTCAATGGTTATCGGGAATATATGGGATTGTGGAGTCGAGTCCCCAGGGGCCAAATGACCTACTGCTGCCCCTAATTCAAATGATTATATGACGATGGTGTATAATGGAATTCCTTACAGGTTGGTATTAGCAGTACTTATTTTCAAATGACGCGTGTACAATAATGATATAGACATGAATGTAGGAGGTCAGATCAGTAAGTTCGCAGATGTCACAAAAGTTAGTGATGTAATAAATAGTGAGGAGGGAAGCCTCAGATTACACGATGATATAGAGGGGCTGATCAAATGAACAAGGGTAAATGGAATTGAATAGTGAAAAGTGTGAGGTGATGCATTTTGGGAGGACTAACAAGGTAAGGGAGTGCATTTTGAATGGTAGGACCTAAAAGGTACAGATGATCAGAAGAACCTTGGTGTGCATGTCCATGGATCATTGAAGGCAGGACAGGCAGATAAAAGTTGGTAAAGAAGGCATCTGGGATATTTGCCCATATTAGTCAAGGCATTGAATACAAGAGCAGGGAGATTATGATGGAACTGTACATATTGTTATTTAGGTCACAACTAGAATACTGGAGTTGCCACACAATAGGAAAGATGTGTTAGCACTAGAGAAGAGTGCAGATAAGATTCACCAGATTGTTGCCTGGGCTGAAGCGATTCAGCTATGATGAGACATAGGTGTTATTTTTCTTAGAGCAGAGATGGTTGTGGGTGGGGGTGGGGGCGGTGTCTGATTGAGGTACACAAACTTCTGAAGGCGATAGGCAAGGACGAACATTTCCCCTTAGTAAAAAGGTCCATAAGCAGTGGGTTATTCAGGCAGTTTAAAGGTGAAGAGTAGGAGGTTTAAAGAAGTTTTGAGGATTCTTTTTCACCAAGAAGGTTGGGGGTACCTGGAACGCAGTGCCTGAAAAGGTGGCAGGGGCAGGAACCTTCAAGACACTTGAGAAGTATTTAGATAAACACTTGAAATGCTATAGCTATGGACCAAGAGCTGGAAAATGGGTTCAGGATGGATTGCTGTTTGATGGCTGACATGGTCATGATAAACCAAAGGGCCTTGCCCACTTAAAAAACACTCTTGCAGCTCAACTTGTTCTCAAGTCACTGGTCAACGTTTGCTCACTTTCCAGCATGACATTTAAAAGATACATGTTCACAACCTGGCCCCCATCACAATCACTGAATTGGAGTCCATGCTGCAAAGCAGTGAGATAATTAAGTTGCTTGCAACAAGCTCTGGCAAGGTGCACCCAAGAACATATGAATCCGCTTTCAAAAAAGTGTGGTTCAAGGGAGAACTGTTGGCCAGAGATAAGTCGCTGCTCTACAACCACCTGAGAGGACAGAGGATTCAACACAATTTCTTTTCAGTTCAGATTTTCCTCCCCACCCAAAAAAAATCACAACCACGATTCAGAATAAAACCTTAATGCAACAAGTGGTCTTCCAACTTCACAGCGGTAGCCACAATCTACTGAATTGTATTTCATTCGCGTGGGTCAATGTGAAATCGGGATCATTACAAAAACACTGGTCAGCCTGGGAGCAACTAAAATACCGGATTGTTTGATTAGATTGTCAGCGAGACGAGTCAGCGACGGGAGAAATACGGACCGACCCCCGACCCCCACCAGCCCTTCCCCAACCCCCAAACTTTCGCGGTGTGAGTTCAACAAGTCTCCCATCGTCACAGAGAAACAAATGCCATCCACATGGAGCAGAGGGCTGTGAAGTGTGAACGGGAACTGTCCTCACCACCACCTCCTGCCACTGGAATCCTGAAGAACACACTACTCCTCTCCCTTGCCTCTCTGGTTTGAGCCATGACACATGGTGGACCATTATAGAAAGTTTATACAGTGTACCCCCATCAGTCACTAACCCCATTCGTGTCCTGCAAATAAATGCAAGTCATTTTTGTTTTAAAATAATTAAATACGATTTTACAAAATACATTTCAGAGACATCTACTTTACATCGTTCAGTTGGGGGAATGAGAGAATCCGTCTGTTCTACAAATTTCACTTTTTCATCAGTTTTATTCGATATTAGCTTGCATTTTCCGTAACTTCGGATTTAAAACAAAATAGGGTCAGTCGTTGTGATTCTTGGCTTGCTCCAGTTTTCGAGGAAATGTCTAGAATACTGTTTTCCGGAGAGCATGCAACAGGATTTTGAGGCGATCCATTATCCCTAGGCAACAGCCAACAAACAATAGGGACGTTCACTGCACAGATTCGTCTGTTCTGGTCACTTTTGCAGCACTTCTATCGGAAAACGCAAGGCAATACAGAAGTATGTGATCAAAATTACACTAGCCACGGAGGTGAGTGTTTTGAACCTGCACAGGAATTTCCCACGAATCGTTTTGCCTGTTAAAATCCAGCTGCCTCCATCCATCCCACTGTCACACTGATGTTTCTCTTTGCCCTTAGGCAATGACTGGTTAAACAAAGACTATATGTGCGGGCTCACTTTTGCAAATTTACACACACACACGCACACACACAGTTTGATTCCTGGAGCGCCCTGCTCACCTGCTGCTGTTGTTGTGACTGGAGGCCAGACCGCTTCACCGAGCTCTGCTTTGAACTCAACCTCTTCCAGGACTCGGCGAATTTCCCCCGGCTGGATCTCCTCTCGGCGCCCTCCTCTCGCACACTGCGCCCTTTCTCCGTCTCGCCCGGGCTCCGCCACTTCTTCTTACTCACTCGCATACTTCCCAGCACTCTTGGTGCAGGGGTCCTGCTTAGGCTAGGAAGAAATAGGAGAGCCACCTCTGTACTGCAAGCATAGTCTATTCCCTGTCTGCCTCACCCATTCTGTCTGTGTTCATCTGCCAATTGAGGAGGAAGAGGACAGGGTGCTGGAGGGCTCCGCCTTATGTGACAACACAGATGCAGAAGGGGTCCCGACACTGTTTCAGAAGCAGTCCAATAG
Source organism: Rhincodon typus (assembly GCF_021869965.1). Classification (NCBI taxonomy): domain Eukaryota; kingdom Metazoa; phylum Chordata; class Chondrichthyes; order Orectolobiformes; family Rhincodontidae; genus Rhincodon; species Rhincodon typus. Next base: position 27,617,863 of record NC_063334.1, read on the forward strand.
ATTCAGAAACATTTGCCACTGTGCGAATGCAAAGGACACGGATGCACAATCTATCCCTTAACCTCACCCCTCCTCACCGATGGAGCTCACTATCTAGATGTGGTTTGCATGTTAGACTGTTAGAGACTTAAGTGATAAAGATGCGTGAAAGATACCAGCTATGTGGATAGGCAGATGATTGTGGTCGGAGTCCTGGTTTTTTTGATGCATCCACTCTCCAAACAGTTAGAGGCTTTGGTCACGTGAAGCATGAACCAACAAAAAGATTTGCATTTATATATCACTTTTAGAACCTCAAGTGACTCCCACCGCATTTTGCAGTTACTTTTTTGTAGTCACTGTTATGATGCAGGAAACTCAACAGGTGGATTTACAGACAAGCTCCCACAAACTGCAATGTGACCATGACCAAACAATTTTGTGCAAAATACAGCACATGCTGCAAATCTGAAATGAAAACAGGAAGTGCTGGAGAAATGCTGGAGTACCTGTGGAGAGAGAAACAGAGTTAACGTTTCCAGTCTGGTATAACTCCTCTTCAGTTCTGATGAGTTATGTTGGACTTGAAACATTACCAATTTCTCACCACAGATAATGTCAGACCAGCTGAGTTTCTCCACCATTTTCTGTTTTTATTTTTCATTTCATGATGTTGCTTGAGGGGCCCAACCACAACATTGTGTCAGTTCAACATAACTTAAGTGCTGTTGTACTCAATGGCCTGGAACATCATTTTCAAGGTAGGTGGCAAGATTTGAGAAAATTCCCAGCAACCTATATCTGCCTCTGGAGAGAGTGCCTGTAAAGATGGGATCCTCATTCCTGGGATTTGGAAAAGTGTGTTTTGCAGTCAGGTCAGCTGATTCTGGGAGAGAGCTTGGAGGCAGCCACAAGGTCTACTGGGTGTTCTTTAAGATACATACCTCAATGTCATGGAACTTTATCCCAGCTCTAAAGATAAAGTAGTCCCCCAGCCTCTCTCACCCCCAAAACACTCTTATGCTCCATCCAGGCCACCTTATGCCCCTTCACCCACCCTGGTCCATTATGCCCCCATGGCTATTTAAGCCCATCCAGGTAACTCCTATGGCCCAATGCCAAGTTATGCCCTAGACCCATATCTCCATACCTATCCATGCCCCTCCACCCATATTCCATGGCCCCTTATGCATCCTAAGCCAAGCAATGGTACTTCCCATGATAGCTTCATAGAACCAATTAACCTTACAGTGATAATAGGATATGTAAAACAAAAGTTTTAAAAAAACATTAATTTATTCATAAATTTCCATTGTGCTAAAATATGCATACAGTAAAGGACAATAAAATCAGGGGCCACTTAAAATATCAAATGACATGGACTTAAAACCAAAAATACATGGTGAGGCTTGGCTGAGATTCCAAGCATCCATTAGACTGTTGAAACATCTGAGCCCCAGTGAAAACTTTGCGTACTTAACAGAAATCACAGAACCAGATCTGTCAACCAAGCAAACATTGATTTACATAAGATTAAGAGGTTTAAAGTGGTTTTGATGCCTCAGTGGAGCTGTTGGATGGGTGACCATGGAACACATTGTCTATTGCCTCCCAACAGATGTCTATTGTTAACATGGTGAGCAACTACCTGGCTAATGTGATTCTTGTCAGGGTGACTGTACATCTATTCCTTCCAAATGGAAACAAGCAAAGAGAGCCATCCTCTTCTACAGTGTGCCAACAAGGAGCAATAGACAGGTACGTCAAAAAAAACTTATAATGTAGCAAAAATCCTCATTCTAATAATGTTCAACTCTTAAATAATCATCTTGCACGAGTGGCAAATATTCAGGAACTTGCAAAGACTTGACTCTAGACTGATTCCTGTCTGAGTAGTTTGGCCTATGAGAAGCAATTAGATAGAACAAATCTATGTTTTATGGTCATAGTCATAGTCATAGAGTCATACAGAATGGAAATGGACCCCTCAGTCCAACAAGTCCACGCCGACCAAATTCCCAAACTAAACTAGTCCCACCTGCCTGCACTTGGCCGATATTCCTCCAAACATTTCCTATTCATGAACTTATCCAAATGTCTTTTAAACGTTGTACCTGTACTTGCATTCACCACTTTTTCTGACGGTTCATTCCACACATTAATGACTCTCTGTGTAAAAAATTGTCCCATGCCCTTTTTAAATCTTTCTCCTTTCACCTTAAAAATATACCCCCTAGTTTTGAAACCCCTCACCCTAGGGAAAAGATCTTGATCATTAACCATATTTATGCCCCTCATGATTTTATAAACCTCAATAAGGTCACCCCTCAGCCTCCTGCACTCCAGTGAAATAGGTGTCAGCTGTTCCAGTCTATATTTATATCTTAAATCCTCCATTCCCGGCAACATCCTGGTAAACCTTTTCTCAATCCTCTACAGTTTAATAATATCTTTCCTATAACAGGGTGACCAGAACTGCACACAATATTCCCGAAGAGGCCTCACCAACGTCCTATACAACTTCAACATGACACCCCAACTCCTATATTCAAAATGTTTAGAAGAATAAGGTGTGGTTTCATTGAAAATGTATAAAAGGCTTAAAGTGCTTGAAAGGGCATGAGAGTCCAGAATGAACAGCATACTCTCAGGCTATGGGTCTTCTAAAATGCAGTGGATGCTCAGTTGTTGAGGATATTCACAGTGAAATTGACCAATTTTTGGGCACTGAAATAGAATCTGAAGATAGGGTGGTAAAATGGAATTGATGAAGAAGATCAGCCATGATTTCATTGATTGATGAAGCATGATGGAGAATCTGTGACTTTTACAACTTGATTCATTAAGGATCCAGATTATCCAGTGTAGATATGGCTGAGACTCCACTGAGGTTTCAACTGGTACTGGGAGATAGCAGACACAACAGGGTTTACACCTGGAAACTACACTGCTGTGTATGATTGGAATTAGTTTTACTCTTATTATAATAAATGTTCTCCATTCATTATATTGTATGTTATCACTGGGAGATATTGCAGTTTCATTTATGAAATTACAGAACAGTCATGAAATATGTTAGGAAAACAAAAAATAAAGCTGAAACCAGTCTGAGATGTTGTTATAATTATCATAGAAAAATCATAAACCATACTTACTGAATATCCCCTAAATGAAGAATCGACCAACAAGATGTCACTTATTTGTAGCATTTATTTTATGACGAATCAGAACCGCTGTAAATTAAATACTAATTAACAGGAAAATGATATTTCAAATAAAACAGGAGTAGCTGATATGACAGAAATATGCCTTATGCACCCATAAATGTTCCACTTCAGCATACATGGTGTAATGTAGCTACATAGTTCCACAATACGCTGTTCTTAATTAATGCAGTGTGGGTCAGGGGGCCTAGTCAACATCAATTTTCACCTATGAGCGTCATCAATATGATTAACCAGATCAAGCCACACTTCTTTGAACCCTCCATCCCTTGGCTAACAATAGTCCTAATGGTGTAGCTTGTCAGAATTACTTTCCAACTGGCCAGCCAAAAACACACTAGCTCACAATTTGGCTGCTTGTGGTAAAAGATCCAAAGCTTTGGTGTCAGAGATTCTAGGTTTTACACCCTTGTAGCCCATTCACAAGCAGCATCCTTTCTGTCTTCTTTACAGCAGGATCCTTTCTGTTTTCTTGTCTTGTGTCTGGCCACACAGCTTCTGGTATTAGCCTCTTTCCCATGGGCACTGAATCCAGGTCAAGAGTTAACAAGCCAGATGAACCGCATTGATTATCCCAGAAAATTGCAAATGATCTTTTTACAATATTGATACAATTATTTAAATATCCTTTTAAAACAAACATTTGAAAACAATTGAATATTTCATGCATATCTTCTTTATTGTACTGCTTCCAGATCAAGCATCATCACTATACGAATAGATGAAGAGACTTAATCCTTCTGCAATTGGGAAAATCTCTTCTGCCAGTTTATGTCATGAATTCAAAAGATTCCCAAATCCTGTCCCACCTCCAACTCAGTGGTCAACCTCTTTTTATGCAGTGTCTTAGGATCAAGAATAATTTGCTTCCACTCTAATTCAATGGGTTTTGAGATAGCAATAAATCCAGCTTGCAATCTGTAGATTCGGTCATACGTGGGTCATATAGTGCTCACAATGCACTATATTGTGCAAATTTGTGAGCTTCCTCCAATGCCTCAACTTCGCTGTTGAACATTCCTGAAATTTCTTTCTAGATTAAGCCTCTGTTTTGGTAGGTCATGAGTTAATATTCCCCATGAGTTGGAGGACATGTTTGGGGACAACCCATTTCAGAGATGTTTTGAGAATGTCCCTAAAGTATTTCTGCCAGCAATGGTGGTGTCAACACTCATTCCACTTTAATGAAGTTGCTTCATTGCAGTCTGTTCCCACAAACACTCTCACTGAGGTTCCTCACCATCAACTGTGCCGCATTTCTTCATTAAATGGATATATATTTCCCCTGTGTAATCTATACCTTCAAACATTGAATACATTTGCTTAAGTTAAGTAAGGACTTAATATGTGTAAACCGTGGTTACTTTACAGAACAGCAATCAGTCACTATGCATTTGTTACCATTTGTCCAAGGAAAAATTACAGTCCACATTATTGGAAATCAGTGGTATAAAGGGTTAATCTACAGCTTATTTCATGACGGACAAATTTAATTTCTGTAAATGCCACATTGTTATATTCAAGATAAGTGAGCTATTAGGAACCGTAGTAGCAGATAAATGTGTGAGGGTTAGTTTGTATAAATGAGCAATTAAAATGATCGTAACTCATAAATGAAAGATAGAAAGCAATCACCTTATGACAGGGATCACAAACATATTACATATGGAGAATATGGAAACAATGATATTATTGCCTGAGATTCTTAATTGGAAGTTATATTTTGTCAGGAAGCAACACTTTAATTGCGAGCTGGCAAAGGGCTGTTATTGAACTTAGCATTCAGTCCAGAGATGGTGTAAAGCCTGTAGAATTTTAAATTTCATATCCATTGAATGAACAATGAATTTTGTTGGCAGATCTTTTCTAAGCCTTTGCAGTTTTGATTCAGTTTTGGCCATTAATTTCTTTTCATTTAAATCAAAGAAAATGGAAAACATTAAGAATTTAGCATCCAAGATCTATGAGCTGCTGTGATCAAACAACACTGCGGAGATAGAATATGCTGTAATCAGTAAAATTAAACTCACTTTTTAGTCCTTAGAAGAGAAAGTAGCATCCATAACTTAACCATTCTAGATAGCACTTCATGTGCCATCAGATCAAAGGTGTTATCTGACAAGAGCATAGTGTTACAAAAAACTGTGATCCAAATATTATTTTATAAAGTTATGGGGACCCATATAAATATAACTATGAACTTTCAAATAAAGGAAAGTCTTGCTAAGGGAAAGGCAATGGACATAACAGCAACAATTTTGTACCTTCGACATGTAGGGAGCTTGGGTGGAGTCATCTGCTTTGGAAAACCTTCAGAGGGAGGACATATGCCCCAGTTTGTGGGTAGGACAAGAATTTACATTTTTGATATCAATGTGAGATGCCTGACAGATTATTGCCTGCTCCAACTTCCTTTGCAATGCCTCTCAGCAAAATATGCAAACTATAAAACCCACTGAAAGTTATCTTTCCCATTAATAGGATTTTCTTGGAATCTTCCCACAATCTGAAGCAAAGAGAACTCAACTAAATACAAACTGTTCCAGGAAATCATTCCACTGCCAGCAACATGTGTATGTGCAGATGGAATCAAAACTATTCAGGATGGTCTGTGACTTACTTATCGTTTCCCCTTGATTAACAATTACTTGGCAAAAGTATTTTAAACTTAACACTCCGAGTTTTCATTTTTTTTGTTTCTTCTCAGACTTGTGTGCAGGTTAGTTTATTTAAAAGGAAAGGTCATTTATTGGCATCATCCAAAAATGTTTGGTAATAATCTTTGTTTAAGTAAGCTCGTATTTAGTAATAAGCCATTATTTAGTAATAATGGTAATGAAAGAAACTTGACTGACTTGCCCTTAAAACTAGTCTGAGACCTGTATTGTTGACCATATCACCAATCAAGTTAAATTTAACTACTTGTGGTGATCAGTCAAGGAATTGGTCTAATAAAAGGAAACAGTGCACCCATCCAACCTCAGTCATGACATATATGTCGGGGTTTGCCCAAGTTTGAACCCATAGACAAAGGTGTAGAATTGGACATAGGGGCAATGGTTAGTATTTTCCTTTGTTTTTCAGTACAGGTTTCTTGTGCAGAGTTAAGATTATGCTATCCAAAAGGTCTAGTTTTGAAATAAGCTTGTTATTGCAGCAGATGGGGATAAACTTTAATAATTGAAAAGCGTTGTCTGCTACAAACTGGAAAGTTTGGCTAGGAGTTGGATATTGAATTAACATCAAAAGCTAAGAAACATGAAATGAGAAACCAAGTGGCCAACAATCTAATTATTTCATAAGTAGAGCAAGAGGGACGTGCAGAATTGGAAGTTGACAACGTAGCACTGGCAAAGATTCACTTCGATCAGAGGCTAGAACAAAAATTTCAAAGAGAGGAGAAAGAAAAGGCGAGCATATTTCAAAGAGTAAAAAAGAGAGAGAATAGAAAAGGAGAGCAAAGGCCATTTCAAAGGGAAAAAAAGAGAGAAGCAGGAAAGACAGAAAGTGAGCCAGAAAGGAAGTTCCAATTAAAAAGTCTGGAATTAACAGGGAAGGATTCTTTTCAATTCAATGAAAATGCTGATAGACAGAGATCCATCTTCCGTTCGGGGCCGAGGGCGGAGCTGTTTAAATTTGGATAGGCAAACCCAAAGTTTGAAGAAAGGGATGTAAAGGCATTTCACATTTCACTTGAAAAAAAAACCCAACAAATGAAGTTACCAAGAAAAAGCTGAACACTGCTCATGCAGAGCAGGCTGAATGGGAAAGCTCATGAAATTTAGATCAAGCCTTTTAAGGGGAATCCTCCAGATTAAAAAATGGCTAAAAAGACAGAATGCTTATTAGATGGACCCTGAAGCTTGCAGGTAGAAATTTTGAAACCTTTGGATGCAGTCTGGACTGACCTAACAGAGCTCAAGGGGGTAAAAGAACTGACTTTCGATTATTGGATGCAGGGACTTAAAATAGACTCCATCAATGAGAAGCTGCAGCTGTAAAGCTAAGCAAAATCACCACTGTAGGTGCAGGAGAAATAAACAAATCCCTAAGGGTTACTGGGAATCTATCCTGAAGAAATGTCACTGGGCTCAAAATGTTAACTCTGCTCTCTGTCCACAGATACTGCCAGACCTGCTGAGTTTCTCCAGCAATTTCTGTTTTTGTTGTAGAAGCCACCCAAACCTTTTGTTGGGGAAAGATATGACTTTTCCAGCAGACAGTGCTTTGAATTCTAGGGTTTTAGTGAGTGCTGTTGGTGAGGTGTTTATGCTCATATTTTTGTGTTGCGTACACTTGGAGCATGACCTGGGCTGGTAATGGTGAGAATTGTTCACATGGATGGGGGTTGGCCTAATCTTGGGAAATCATTTGATGGGGGTGATGATAGTGGCTTCACCAGTAATCCCAGAGACCACCAAATGAGGTCAAGGAGAGAAAGTGGTTATAGGAAAATCTTCCCAAGAATTTTCTCTTCCTGTGTAATGCCCCTGTCAATGGCTAAGCAATGATCAGAGGGCAAATTGGCACATCAGACAGGTGACTGTGCCATTTGGCTGTCTGAAATCCTTTCCAGGGATTTGACTTACGTGAAGAAAATAGTAAGTAGATCTTCCTTGGTCAAGGTGCAGCAAGCCAACCTAAAGTTAAGTGGTATGAACTGCTCAAAATTAAGCAGAAGGTGTGCCAGAATGCTACACTAGGAACAATGTGCTGATGAGGAAGTGGACAGAAGTGCGGGTGAAGAGTTCACTAGATAGCAGTGCCATCCGCACAAGTACCATCGAGAGGTAGAGTTTATTCCACAAAGTTCTAGTAGCTGGGCACATAAGGATCCAGAATTACTAAGGACTTAAAAATTGGCATTTTCACTGGCCATACCTCCTCGACGACTTGGGACAGTTTCGTAAAACTTAACAGATTGTGGGAAAGACCCAATCTGCACTAAAACCAGCATGCTCAATTCCCATGCCAAATTTTGTTTTGTAGCGATTTAACAAGATATTCATAGACCGCATTGGATTCCTGCTGAAGACCAAAGGGGCTCACCACTATGTCCTCACGATTATGGATGTAGCTACCAGGTTCTGAGAGGCCATTCCCCAGAGAGTGATTTGGGTCAAGGTACTAGTGAAGAAGTTAAGCCAGTTCTCCGCCAATAGGGATTATCAACTGAGAGCCAGTCAGATCAAGGTGCCAATGTTATGTCTAAAATTTTTCTGGAAATTATGTGGGTTTTGGGTGTAACACAGCCAAAGACCTCACCTACCACCTACAGTCACAAGAAGCTTCAGAATGGCACTATTAGACCTTCAAGATGATGATCAAGGCACAGTGCCATGATTAGCCTTGTGACTGGGACAAAAGCCCAGCACTTATTTTGTCTGCTGCCTGGAATTCACCCAAGGAGACAAACAGTTTTAATCCCTTCAACTTAGTTTATGGGCATGAGTAAGTGATTAAAACTGTCAAACTAATCAAAGAATGGCTCTTGGGAGAAAAACAAGGTGGTTCTTTTTGGTTAGGTTACATATCTGTGTTCCAGGAGCAGCCCTTGACAACCTATAATATGGCTCAGCAGCACCATAAATCAGACAGTATATGATGGGAAACCGGTGGGACCAAGACCAAAACATTTCAGCCAGGGGCTATGTCTTATTATGGCTACATTTACTGCATGATCTGCTGAAAACCCAAATCAATGATCTTTATAACGTAGCCCAGAGAACTGGGGAGGTGAATTAATGAACTGATAGCCAGGCCAGTGGGAAAAAAGTTAACCATATCAAATTAACTTGCTGAAACAATACCGCAGCTAGGAAGAAGATTAACAAGCACAGATCTAATCAGGCAGTAAATACAGTGGAGGATGAAAGGAACAGTGAAGATGAGACAGAATTGGCCTGGTCAGTTCCCAAATTGAAGTCTGTCTGGTTAGCTAACACGGAGCAAATTAGAGAGAGTCTAGACATGCAGAACAGTAAGAAGACTAGGCCCACCTACTCACAGCATTTACTGGAGTCTATAGAAACAAACCAGAGCACATAACCTTACCCATACATGATGTAGATGTAGGAGAGTCACCTCCCATAAAGCAGTGTCCTTATTGCCTATGTCCTGAGAAGCAGAAATCTAAGAGATATTGGAAAAACGTTAGATTGAACCCAGTCAAAGGAGCTGGAGATCAGCAGTTGTGCTAATGGCCAAGCCTGGTGATTCATCCAGATCCTGCACTGACAATATAAACTTTAACACAGTAACCAGGGCAGACTCTGATTCAATTCCCGGCCTAGAGGACTGTACTGACAGCATTCGAAGTATCATGTCGATGACTAAAATGGATCTGCTGAAGAGATTTTGACAGATTCCTTAACACCCCAAAAGACAGAAACATCAGCCTTTCTCACGCCAAGTAACCTTTCCAATGCCAAGTTATGCCTTTTGGACTAAAAAGAGTTCTGATCAGTTTTCAGAGATGACTTGTGCAAGTAATAGATGGTGTTTCTCATTCGGTAAGATACCTTGATGATGTACTAGTATACAGTGACATTTGGAGAGGCCATTTGGAAGCCTTTTCAGAAAGCCTTAGTGATGAAGCTTGCTAAGAGCATGTTTGCAAGAAAAGGTAATACACCTAAGGTATAAAGTGGGTCAGGGATAGACACTACCAAAAACAGCAAAAGTACAGGCCTTATCCAAGAACAAATAGGAAATTGAGTTTTTTAGGGATGTGTGGTTTCCACCTAAGATTTGTGCCAAACTTCAAATTCTCTAGACTAAACTCAGAAGAAACCCAGATGGTGTGGTCAGGGAAAGGCCAGACATCTTTTGCGGGCTAAAAGCATTCGTAATCAATGAACTGGTCGTGGCTATTTCAACGTTCACCAAGCACTTCAAAGTAGTGATTGATGGTAATGAATTGGAGGGGTTGTGGGGGTTTGGGAGGGGCACGGTCCTGCTTCAAGAATATGGGTTGGATATCGAGTGAGGCCAATGGGATACTTACCCAAAAAATTAAAAAGAATAACAAAAGAAAGAGTTACACACAGTGGAGAAGGAAATCCTGGGACTATTATTGGCTTTTTGAAGTATATGTCTATCAGTATTGGGAGACATTTGGTAAATACCGAACCCGCGTAGAAGGATGGGTTAGTAAATTTGCGGATGACACCAAAGTTGGTGGAGTTGTGGATAGTGCGGAAGGATGTTGCAGGTTACAGAGGGACATAGATAAGCTGCAGAGCTGGGCTGAGAGGTGGCAAATGGAGTTTAAAGTGGAAAAGTGTGAGGTGATTCACTTTGGACGGAGTAACAGGAATGCAGAGTACTGGGCTAATGGTAAGATTCTTGGTAGTGTGGATGAGCAGAAAGATCTCGGTGTCCATGTGCATAGATCACTGAAAGTTGCCACCCAGGTTGATAGCGTTGTTAAGAAGGCTTACAGTATGTTAGGTTTTATTGGTAGAGGGATTGAGTTTCGGAGCCATGAGGTCATGTTGCAGCTGTACAAAATTCTGGTGCGGCCGCACTTGGAGTATTGCGTACAGTTCTGGTCACCGCATTATAGGAAGGATGTGGAAGCATTGGAAAGGGTGCAGAGGAGATTTACCAGGATGTTGCCTGGTATGGAGGGAAGGTCTTATGAGGAAAGGCTGAGGGTCTTGAGGCTGTTTTCGTTAGAGAGAAGAAGGTTAAGAGGTGACTTGATAGAGACATACAGGATGATCAGAGGATTAGATAGGGTGGACAGTGGGAGCCTTTTTCCTCGGATGGTGATGGCTAGCATGAGGGGACATAGCTTTAAATTGAGGGGTGATAGATATAGGACAGATGTCAGAGGTAGGTTCTTTACTCAGAGAGTAGTAAGGGCGTGGAATGCCCTGCCTGCAAAAATAGTAGACTCGCCAACTTTAAGGGCATTTAAATGGTCATTGGATAAACATATGGTTAGATGGGCTTCAGATTGGTTTCACAGGTCGGCGCAACATCGAGGGCTGAAGGGCCTGTACTGCGCTGTAATGTTCTATATTCTATATAACCCCAGAAATTTGTAGAAAAATTCAAAAGACAGAATGTCAGATTTTTTTTCAATGAAGTTTGCTATTGCACCCTATCTTTTAAAGATTATCCACATTGCAGTAAAGAAAACAATGTGGCAACTAATGCTTTGTCCAGAATTTAACTTTGTTCCAAATTATTGAGGATGAAGACAGAAAAAAGCGTAACTGTAGTGGTTAGATTCTAAGAGAGAATTGATGAGTATGTATTTCTTACTTCTTGTCTTTTGTCAAAAATACAAAAAGATTCAATTCCTGATGGCGCTGATTTTAGTTACATGTAGATATATTCTTCCTGATCGGGTTACAACAATGAGTCTTGCAATTACCAAGCAACACAAGGAAGCTAATGGCACTACGCAAAAAAAATGCAAGTAGGCTGGGTGTCACATTACTGCAACAAATGCCATGGTTTTCCAAATAGAAAGTAAACTTTATTATAATTGTTTAACACCCCCACCCCTGCCCTCCAATATTTTCATATAAAAAGACAATCTGTTGGCAATGTAAGAGGTTTATAAAAACCTGACTTCTGGTTCCCAGGCGCCATCGACCCCGATCCAGCCACCTTAAAACAAAAGGAGGAGGCATTGCCTTCATACACACATGCAGATCTGCCTTCTTGCATTGAGGTGCAACCCAGTAATCTTACGCTGTTCCTTTTCCAACAATGAGAACAATTTGCATTCATGTAGCACCTTTAAACATCCCAAGGTATTTCACAACAAAAGTTATCGAGCATCAAGCAACATAAGACTTCTGGTATTTTAAGCAAGAAACCAGCTCATAAGCAAAACATTGAATTGAAGCATGACTTGCATTGAAAATTCATATATAGATTGAGTCATCCAGTAAAAACATGGAGACATTTAATAATCATGTTATAGCAAAAAATAAACAAATTCAGCAGATAGCAGGGAAATAATGAATTCAATATGTAAAGAAGAAACGTTGAATTCAAGTTATATTAAAATGACAAAGCATAAACCTTTCCTATATCACAAGCACAATAGTGCACATAAAGTGCATCACTTACAATATTAGGATGTGAGTAAAAGCTTGATTAATGAGAAAGCTTTAAAAAGATAGAGAAATAAATTGCACTTATACAGCAATTTCAAGACTACCAGACATCTTAGAGTGCTTTTCGACCAATGAAGTACTTTTGAATATAATTACTGCTATAATGCAAGAAACACAGCAGACAATTTGCACACAGCAAGCGCACACGAACGTCAATTTGTTAGTGATGGGATAGACTACAAATCTTGGCCAGGTGATCATGGAGCACTTACCTGTTCTCCTTCAGAATAGAAGCCACAGGACGATATACATCCACCCAAGCAGGCAGATGAGGCTTTGATTTAAAATTACATCCAAAAGACAAAATACGTTAATATAGCAGAGAAAAGTGAGAGCATTGAGAGGTTTAGGGAGGGAATTCCAGAGCAAAGGGCTTAGGCATCAGAAGGCACTGTTAATGATGGAGAGAATAGAACAGGGGGAATTCAAGATGCCAGAATTAGAGGAGTGCAGTTATTTCAGAGCATCATAGGGCAAAAGGAGATTACAGAGATAGAGGCGGACAAGGACATAAAGAGATTTGAACAACAGGTGGTGCATTTTAAAGTTAACAAAAAGTGTCAAGCATTTGCAGCATTCCAGTATTTGCAAATGGCCGTTTTTTACAAATGCCTCAGCTTGTTATTTTGATAGATCTGGAAGGTCTACATAGGATCTGCTACCAGAACTCCAGGGCTTGCATGAATGCTGTCAATTTCCCATGGAAGATCTAGCTTGAGATGGAAGGGATAACACGTTCAGAAATTCACCCGCATACTATTTTAAATGAGTCGACTATCTTATTAAAGTATGGAAATAAAAAAGTGTCAGCAAACAGATAACCCAATATACATATATAGTGAGAATTTAAAAAGAAAACACTTTTAACGGACTCTCAATCCATGTATTGCAAATTGCTGTATGTTCCTGATGGATGTAGTTTAAGAGATGGAAAATCATTGGGATGCATGCTCCAGAGGCCAGATCTCTGCATGATTTCATAAAGTTACGCCTCACAAATTATGATGATATGTAACTAAAAGGAGGAGCTAATTTTCATTGTATTGCAGCCAAGGTCACGATCTCTTTAATCATTTATTACTTTGCTGTCAGAATGGAAAATCGCTCAGCGTGTGTCAAAGGAAGAAATAAAAAAAAGAGATAACAAGGTGTAGAGCTGGATGAACACAGCAGGCCAAGCAGCATCAGAGGAGCAGGAAGGCTGACGTTTCGGGCCTAGACCCTTCTTCAGAAATGGGGGAGGGGAAGGGGGTTCTGAAATAAATAGGGAGAGAGGGGGAGGCGGATAGAAGATGGATAGAGGAGAAGATAGGTGGAGAGGAGACAGGCAGGTCAAAGAGGCGGGAATGGAGCCAGTAAAGGTGAGTGTAGGTGGGGAGTTAGGGAGGGGATAGGTCAGTCCAGGGAGGACGGACAGGTCAAGGGGGCGGGTTGAGGTTAGTAGGTAGGAGATGGGGGTGGGGCTTGAGGTGGGAGGAGGGGATAGGTGGGACGAAGGACAGGTTAGGGAGGCGGGGATGAGCTGGGCTGGTTTTGGGATGCGGTAGGGGGAGGGGAGATTTTGAAGCTTGTGAAATCCACTTCTCCTCTATCCACCTCCCCCTCTCTCCCTATTTATTTCAGAACCCCCTTCCCCTCCCACATTTCTGAAGAAGGGTCTAGGCCAGAAACGTCAGCCTCCCTGCTCCTCTGATGCTGCTTGGCCTGCTGTGTTCAACCACCTCTACACCTTGTTATCTCAGATTCTCCAGCATCTGCAGTTCCTACTATCTCTGAAATAAAAAAATACTCATCTTTAATGTTCCACACATACTTCTTGCATGATGACAGCCAGAGCTTAATTGGCAATACTCTTGCTTTGAATTGAATTGAATTGAATCATTTATTGTCACATGTATTCAATGTAAAAATACAGTGAGAAGTGTGCACCTTCGCCGTACATACGTGGTGCCATTCACATTAACTTAGAATAAGATAAGAAAAAAACTTGAGAGTCCAACTTTCCTTTCCACTGCCACAATCCCACTCAGGGTTTTCCAGCCCTCGCCATGCCTCTGCCAGAGACCCGCTCTGGGTTTTCCAGCCCTCGCCATGCCCATGCCAGAGACCCGCTCTGGGTTTTCCAGCCCTCGTCATGCCCCTACCAGAGACCCACTCTGGTCTGCCTCACTGAATTGCTCTTGCTGCCACTGCCTTACTGGCCCACTCTCGTGGTCCCACTCTTGATCCACCACCATTGCCCTGGCCCACGCTCAATCCGCTGTCACTGCAGGACACAACCCATGTGTTCCCAGTCATGACCCGGCTCCTTCCTGACTCCTTAGGTAGGTAGTTAAAAAGGGTGCGGGGGGAATAGAATTACTACAGAGGGAGAGAAAAGAAGGGAGAAGAAAGAAAGGAAGGACAAAGAAAGCAAGAGAAAGAGAACTGGCAAGCAGGGTGGAGCTCCAAATGGAGTGACTTACCCTGCCTCCATCTTGGAGGTTGTGGGTTCAAATATCCCTCCAAAGATTTCAGCAGATTATTTACGCTGATGGACCCATTGCAGTATGGTAGAGAGGGAATGTGCACTGCCGGAGGTGCTGGTATGGTATATAAATAATTACTCCACGGCCTAATCTACCACTTAGAGTCATCGAGTCATATAGCGTAGAAACAGACCCTTCGGTCCAACTCGTCCATGTTAATCAGGTTTCCCGAACTAATCTAGTCCCATTTGGCCCATATCCCTCTAAACCTTTCCTGTTGAAATACCTGTTCAAATGTTCAAATGTTGTAACTGTACCTGCATCTGCCACATCCTCTGGCAGTTCATTCCATATGTGCACCACCCTTCCCCCTCTCACCTTAAACCTATGCCCTTTAATGGGATTTAAAAGATCCCTTGGCAAAGAGAATGAGTATGGCAGTTGTCACAATTAAAGTGTCCTGATCAACATTTAGCCTTTGGCCAATGTCATTAAAACAGATTACCAGCTCATTATCATATTAATGTTTGTGGAAGCTTGCTGTGCACAAATTGCCTACCTACATTGCAATGGTAACTACAACTCGAAGGGTATTTTATTGACTGTGAGGCACGTTGAGATATCCTGAGGTTGTGAAAGGTATTATAGAGTTTACCACCAACTGGAGGAAAAATGTCCTCAGCTTTATATTATTTCCAGCATGAAAAGTAAGCCTTCCATTTCTATAGAGCCTTGCACAACCTCATGGCATCCCAAAGTATTTTCCTGCCAATGAACTACTTGTGAATTGTAGTCAGTGTATGAGACCCAATTACACACAGCAAAGCCCAGCAAACTCTTGACAGCACCAAGGCTGGGAGATGAACAGACAGTGTCCAGGGTATTTCTGGATTGATCATCATTTGTAATGACTGTAGAGGCCAATTTGTGAGTGACTGTCCCTTCCTCAGCCAAGATTGAGTGAGCCTTTTCTCCTGCTGGCCTGTACCCTTTTCTGCCATCTGGTCATTTTGTTTATCCTTTTCTTTCTCCAGGCCCTTCCTGTCTGCTTGTCTCCAGGCAGTCCAGTCAGATGTGGACAACATGCTGGTTCTCCGAGCTCCCCCATTGCAAGCTCCAAATGGAGAAGGTCTTTGGAGCATCACTCTTTCAGCTCACATGACAAAGTCGACAGAGTTAACACTGAATCAAGAGGACGAACATGCTGGAGATCCTTTCACAATGGGATATTTCCACATTTGGCATTCCGTTTTTGCCAGGAGAAGCAGCGGGGTCGGCCACTTTTCTTGGCTTGTCGTGCGGCACTGTGACCACAAACTTGTTACATACACAGCAAAGAGCAAAGTGATGACGACCAGATACGTTTCAGCCAATTTGACTGAAGGATAAACATTGTCCAGGATACTGCAGAGAACCTCTCCATGCTTCTTGAAAATAGCGCCCTAGGCTTTTTTTGAAAGCCATCAGCAAGCACAGGCAGGACCCTCACTTAACATCTCCCTTGACAGACAACAGCTTTGACACTGCAGCAGTCGTTGATACTGCTCCAAGACAGCTAGGCTAGATTGTTATGCTCAAATTTCTGGAATGGCCTTAGTAATCACAAGTTTCTGACACCGAGGAGAGGGGATTACCCACTAAGCAATGACAATAATTGATGTCTCACTGTTGCAGCACCTTCATTAGCTGAAAGTCCACAATTAAATTTTTTATGAGACTTTAGGAGTAAACTGTAAATGGACCATTATAATCCTCTTGCTACATTAGTGAATCCACCCAAAAGGTATGTTTAGATATTTAAACAATGATTTGTCACAGAGAGATCTGTTTCATCAATGCCAAACTTTTCTTCAAGTTTTGATGACAAGTCACAGACCTCACCTACCAATTCTGTTTCTCTCTCTGCTGCCTAACCTGAGTATTTCCAACATTTTCTATTCCACTATTAGGTTTCTTAAAATCGATTCGTTCACAAGATCGGGGGGAATATCTCATCCACCATTATGCAACCCTAATCATCCTCGGGCTACCTTCTTGAATGAAAATGAATGGCTTCAAAGGCAATTTAACCGCAATGCTGGGTGTCTGGAGTCACTTAGAGGCTAGGCTAGCTAAGAATGACAGATTCCCTTCCCTGAAAAGGATGTTAATGAACAATAGGATATAAGATGATGCAGTAGTTTCATGGGACGAAATCCTGTTCTGGCACTGGGGGCCTGGCCTACTGCTGAAAACCCTGTGCTGCTTTGCCTTCAGGAACGACAAGTCAATCAGGCAGTAGCAAGGTCACCAGTGGCCCTATCCCTGGAAGACCCAGGCGACAGAAGACCCATCGAGTGAGCGCTGTCAGCCAGTGGCCAGTATCTGTTGTGCTCAGCAGTGTCACTGAAGGTGCGATTGCTGCTACCAGGAGGTGCCCCAGAGCCCCAGGATCATGGAGGACAAAGGACATAATGTGAACAAGGGAGCCATAAGTAAGGGCAGCTGGGAGGCAGGAGTTGGGATTGATTCACACCAGAGATCCACTTCCTGACATCCGGTTTCTCAATCAAGTAGTGATTGCGTTTGATCGTGAGATCAAGGTGACAGCAAACCCACATAGTCTGACAGGTCATGCACTCTATTGGATGACAGGACTTCCCACAGCTGGGATAACCTAGGAGGTGGAGGGGCGAAGGCCTTATACGGTCATTAATTGGCCACTTAAGGGCCTCAATTGACAGCAATGCAAATTGGTCGATCATGGGCCATATTTCTGGAATAGGCAAAAAGACGTGAGGAACCAAAGTATGATACCAACTTTAAAAACCGAAAGAAGTGCAGATGCTGTAAATCAGGAACAAAAACAAAGTTGCTGGAAAAGCTGAGCAGGTGTGGCAACATCTGTGAAGAAAAAAACAGTTAATGTTTTGGGTCCGGTGACCCTTCCTCAGTTTTTTTCTTCACAGATGCTGCCAGACCTGCTGAGCTTTTCCAGCAATTTTGTTTATGATACCACCTGTGCCTGATTAAATGTCCTACCTGCCTCCGTGCTTGTCACAGTGAAAGAAGATTCTGCCCATGGCCACTTGCTTTTTAATTCAAGTAAATTTAAAGTCCTCAGGTGCCATTTGAAATCATGTGATCATTATTGTTTGGATCTAGATTACCGGCCCAGTAAATGTTCACTTTCATCTATTGTATCCGTCAATAACGAGTTAAGAAAGAAAGCAATTTGTTTATCATTTTCTCTTGATCCTGCAGTTACCCAATCTTCTTCTGGGAGAGTAGAAACTGGGTCACTCTTATCATTTAGTGTGGGAAACTCACTTCCTTCACTTTATCTACACCTCTACATGACTTAAGATCCCAACATGATTAAGTCGTAACAATGCTCTGAAGAAGTCATTCTAATGCATCCAGGCATGATGGAAAACTATTCCACCCACTTTACAATGTGCAGAGATTTCTGGTATCTGCCACCCTGTCATGTTGATTAGGAAGATCCCAGGCACGCCCCCGTCTGCATCAATGGTGCTGAAGTGGAGATGGTCGAAAGTGTCAAGTTCCTGGGAATAACGATCATCGACAATCTGTCCTGGTCCACCCATGCAATGGTCAAAAAAGCACAACAATGTCTTTACTTCCTCAGGAGGCGAAGGAAATTCGGCATGTCCACAAAGACTCTTACTAAATTTTACAGATGCTCCATAGAAAACATTGTATCTGGATGCATCACAGTGTGGTTTGGCAACTGATCTCCCCAAGACCGCACGAGATTACAGAGAGAGGTGAACACAGCCCATCCATTACGCGACCAGCCTTCCATCCGTTGACTCTGTCTGTACTCCCTGATGCCTCAGGAAAGTAACCAACCTAATCAAAGACTCCTCCCACCCCGGTTATACACTCTTCTACACTCTTCCATCAGGCAGAAGATCTAAAAGCTTGTGTACACGTTCGAACTGATTCACGAATATCTTCTTCCCTGCTGTTATTAGACTTCTGAATGGACCTCTCAAATTTTAAATTTAATGTTGATCTCGCTCTCTGTGCACCTTCTCTGCAGCCATAACATTGTATTCATCACTCTGTTCTATTACCCTGATGCACTTTGTAGGGTATGACCTGCTTGTACTACACACAAAGCAAAACTTTTCACTGTACCTAGGTACATGTGACAATAATAAATCAAATCAAATCAAATCAAATGTTAAATCGGTGCCGATCTGATTGATCTCAATGTAGTACCTTTCAAATATCTCAAAGGGTAAATCTCATTAAAATGCTAACAAAAAGGCAGCAATTAGTCATTTTCTTTTGAGAATGCCCTGATAAGAAATCCATAAATCTTTAACGAGGAGCTAAATTTTAATTCACTTCTCACAGATGCTAACTGGTAGCCATAGCGATGGAGAAACCCCTGCCTGGCATACCGTCATGAAATATGCAACGGTCATCTTTGATCTGGTACTACTCGCTCACAGATCATCACAGCGCTGCAAAGGCAGCTTCCTGTGTTTGGCAGTCATTGGCACTTCCCTAAAGCAGTCACAAGAAAAAGATCACTCGAAAATGTTATCTCAGTCTTTCATGCAGGAGAACGCCCGTTCTATCTGCAAGAATCTATCTGCACGTGTGTTTTGAATGTAAACACATGTGCAGGTGGCACAGTGGTTAGCACTGCTGCCTCACAGTGCCAGTGACCTGGGTTCGATTCCAGCCTTGGGCGACTGTCCGTGTGGAGTTTGCCCGTTCTCCCCAGTCTGCATATCTTTGGACTGTGGGAGGTCCGGTTTCCTCCCACAGTCCAAAGATATGCAGGCTAGGTGGATTGGCCATGCTAAATTGTGTTGATTAGGTGTGTTATAGGGGGACGGGTCTGGGTGGGATGCTCTGAGGGTCAGTGTGGACTTGTTGGGCCAAAGGGCCTGTTTCCACACTATAGGGATTCTATGATTCTACGTCTCTCGATGAAAGTAGCTCAACACACAACTTATTAACTAATTCCAGGAAAATTGCCAACTCTCTGAAAACAAGAAGAGTGACTACACCAGTTTTGATTAGATTCTATTCATATTTGAGCAAAAAGTTAAAATATTTACATCCGTATAGCACCTTTCACAACCTTAAGATACCCTGAAGTGCTTCATTGCCAATGAGGTTTCTTCTGAATCAGTTTCTGTTATGATTTGGGGAAAAGAAACAGTAGCCAATTTGTAAGCAACAAGCTCCCACAAATAGCACTGTGAACTGATTCAGATAATCCATGCTAGTGATGTTGATTGAGGAAAAGTATTGATCAGGACAATGGGGAAAATGCTTTGTTTTTCTTCAGATAGTGCCATGTGATGTTTTACACCTGCAGGAGAGGGTAGACATGTTGTCGGTCTGATATTTAGTGCTTCAGGACATCCTAAAGCCATGAAAATCTCTGTCTTAAATGTATAGTATCACTGAAATAAAAAGGCAGCCTGGTCGGTCCAAAGAAGAGCCACGTCAGACTTGAAAGGTTAACTCTGTTTCTCTCTCCACTGATGCTGCCAGACCTGCTGAGATTCTCCACCACATCTTTTAATTTCAGATTTCCAGCACCCCAGTACTTTACTATTATTACTGTATCGCTGTACTGTCACAGAATCACAGAATTGTTAAAGTGCAGAAAGAGACCATTCGGCCCATTGTGCCTACACCAGTTCTATTACCCAGTGCCAGCCTTCTGCCTTTTCTCAATATCCCTGTATACCATTTCTATTCAAATAATCATCCAATGCCCTCTTCAATACCTCAATGGAGAATCTCAAAATTGTCCTCAAGTACCAAAGCAGTACAGAGGCTACAATAAAGAGATTTGCAAAGAGGTATTTTAATTATTGAAAACAGTAAGCATGGTCTATATGTCTGAAACTAAAACAATAGCATATTTCAAGATTTCATTGACTTTAAATCACTTGTCAATGTGACATTAATTGCAACATTGATATGGTCAAAACTATTTGTAGGGGCGGCACGGTGTTCAACCCGGGTTCAATTCCACCCTCGGGTGACTGTCTGTGTGGAGTTTGCACATTCTCCTCGTGTCTGTGTGGGTTTCCTCTGGGTGCTCCGGTTTCCTCCCACAGTCCGAAGATGTGCAGGTTAGGTGGATTGGCCATGCTAAATTGCCCATAGTGTTCAGGGATGTGTAGATTAGGTGTGTTATGGGGGGATGGGTCTGGGTGGGATGCTCTGGGGGTTGGTGTGGGCTTGTTGGGCTGAAGGGCCTGTTTCCACACTGTAGGGATTCTATTCTATTCTAACCACAGTGTCATAAGAGGAAAAGTACAAAAGTCTTTGCTGAGTAAAATTAATCTTTATGTTAAAATTCTAGTCAAGTATTTCCAATTTACTGAAAAGCATACCCATTCTAGCTAAGCCCAAAGGTGATATTAGATTGTTCCAGGGCTTTTGCTTAAAAACTGAACTAAACTGGCCTTTTTCCAAAAAGGAATAAAAGGGCACAAACAGTAAGGTACAAAAACCATCAAGTAAGTCCATGGACTTCAATTACTCATGCACCACTGTGCATGGAGTGTGGAATAAATTGATGGGGATCAACTCGGCCTTGAATCTCCACTAACAAAAAGTATGAGCACAAATCAGAGCATTCCACAAGAGAGATGAGGCAACATATAAAAAGGACACAGGGACTCCTTTCACTGGTCTAAAATGGTGGGAGTTTTTTTAGTGCAATCTGATACTTTGAGATTTTGGAATATGATTTTTCTTCAGCCCCTCTGAGTCAACCTTAACTGAAAAACAATGCACAACTCTCTAAAATAAATATACAGACAACGTTGGTTATTAAATTCAGAAACAAAAAGCAGAAATTGCTGGAAAAACACAGCAGATCTGGATGCATCTATGTAGAGAAAGCAGAGTCAACAATTCAAGTTCAGTGATCCTTCTTCAGATACCACCAGACACGTGTTCCCCTTTCGTCCTTGCTCATCCTTCCATAGGACTGCTCCCTCCGGGACACCTTGGTCTACTCCTCCTGCATTCCCAACACCTCCCCACATGCCCACGCTCCTTTCCATGCCATCACAGAAGGTGCAACGCCTCACAATCCAAGGGCCCAAACACACCTTCTGGGTGAAGTAGTGATTTACCTGCACTTCACTCAATCTAGTCTACTGCATTCGCTGCTCACAATGCGGTCTCGTCTATGCAGGAGATGCGAAATGCAGACTGGGCAACCACATCTGCCCGCAAAAATGACTTCCAGTTGCCTGCCACTTCAAAACGCCACCAAGTTCTTTACCAACATCCCTGTCTCAGGCTTGCTACAGTGCTCCAGCAAAGCTCAGTCCAAGCTGGAAGAACAGCACCTCATTTTTCACTCGGGGACCCTGCAGCCCTCAGGACTCAATATCAATTTCAATAATTTTAGGGCTGAGCACCTGCTACTATGTCCATACCGCAATCCCCACACACCAGGCTCTGTCAATACGTGGGTTGCTACCACAAACAACCCATTGTCAGCCACTAATGCTCCCCATTAGCAGCTATTCATTCTCCCAGACTAACCTTTCCCCATTCCTTTGCCTGCCCAATTGTGTTTCTGTCTCTCTGGGCTCCATCACCACCCATTGGTTACTCCTCCCCCTTGCCTGTCAGCCCACCTTTAGCGGATGTAGCAACCTTTTCCTAGCTACAATCAGTTCTGAAAAAGGATCGCTGGACCTGAAATGTTAACTCTGCTTTCTGTCCTCTGATGTTACCAGACCTTTTGAGTTTTTTCAGCAGTTTCTGGTTTGTTTCTGATTCCCAGCATCCGCAGTTTTTTAGATATTGGTTATTAAATTGCCTGTCAGAAAACCTTCTTGATTTTCCAGCCTGACTGTAGTGTTAACTAGGAACCTATTAACTTAAAAAAAAGTGAAAGAGAAAAGACTAGCAGGCTGTGACTATTAATAGGATAAGGATCAGACTGCCAATGCTACCAGAATTGAAGAGTAATGCTTATCACCCTATTGCAAAGAATGTCCTGAAGAACAGGAATCATGGGAGCAGTAAAACAACAAAAGAGTTTTTTATTCCAATATACTTGTTTTGTTTCTCAGATGTAAAGCTTGATGAATAGAGTCAAGGATCCCAATCAAGCAACTAGATCAATAACCAGAGATCACAAATGTAAAAAAACACTTACAATAAATCCAAAGGTGAGAGGATGGGAAGTATTTTCACTTTGAGTTGTCAAGCTCTGGGAATATTCAACTTGAAAGGGCACAAGGAGCTAATTATAAAGGGATTGGACAGGTATTCAAAGTTTACAGACAAAAGATTGGGTAGTTCGGCTCAGCACTGAGACTATTTCATACAATCACAAGCCAGTGGGCTGCATGGCTTTTGTTCTACTATCAAGTCAATGAATAATCCAATTGGTTAATTCAAACTTTGTTGGCTTTACAATTGGTAATGCGGTTTGCCAATGGACACATCAGACAAACAACGGTGTATCATGTTATGATACCTCAGGAGTGAATCCAGCAAGAGTTAGGAATCTTTTATCTGGAGTCTGATCAATGTATCCAGTACATCTTAGTTGAGTTAAATAAGTTCGATTTTAATCTTCAGCGTTTGTTCAAGTTATCAGTTTTTTTTTTAACCGTTCCCTTAAAGCCCCTGATTTATCCAACTGAGATTTTAGTCAAAAGTAAACCTCTAGTATTTGTTCTGTTAAATCATGGTGAGAGAACCAACTGTACTCACTGCAGAGCAAATCTTTCCAGCTACAAACAGCTTTCCTGTATTAATGTAGTGAAATTCATCTATCTAACCACCTGCTTTAAGTATTTCCTGAGAGCCAACAGGTTTCAAACAGAATTGAACATAACCTGCAGATAAATTAGACAGCCATCTGCAATGTTCCCATAGTAACCAGCAAAAATGATAGCTAATACGAAACAGGTAAGAACATATCAAATAGATTAAACCAAATGGGAGCTTTACAACTGATACATCAATACACCCCACATACCATTCCTTGAATCCAACTCATAACATGCCCCCTCAGATTGGAGTCACTTCATTAGCTGGCTCAGAGGGGAAAAAAGATCATTATTCCGCATTTGTCAATCATTACGGCCTAGATTTTGGGTTCATTTCACTGTCATTTGCTGTCGGCATTCACCATCATTACTTCACTGAAACTGACAACTTCTGGAGTTTCCCTGTTTGCTGTTAACCATGGAAATCCACAAGTTTCTCTCAGTGATTTTATGCTTCCCACTGTTGCACACCGGCCAACTCCACCCAAATTTTGAAAATCACTGAAATTATGACCTTTTACATTAATTATAAATTAATTGGGGCATTCATTGGGCATTCAGTGGAGCTCTTATGAGTACTATAGATTCAGACTGTAGTTGCAGTTAGGACTTGTATGCCTGCATTGTCTATGGCAATAGATGAAGATGATTCTAAAATGTGTGTAAATATTGGCTCCTATTCTACTCTACACCAGCTTACTTTCTGGAGTAAAGATTAGTTTTGCTGTTAAAAAAATTGCATTTTGTTGACTGAAGTATAACCAGGCTTTTAACAACATTCTGAGTCCATAATTATATTGAACAGCCTCATGGAACCTGAAAACTTTTATATATTGCAGTATGTCAAATTTTTGCTTCTTAAAAAAATTCTGCATAATTTTCAAAATATTTTTAAAGTTTATCCGTGCTATTTCAGTTCCTACATTAATTTGTTGCATAAGTCCAATCAGCTACATTATTCTGAAAAATAAATTAAAATGTGAAAGGTAATCGTGTCTGTGAGAATGATTGCTTGCATATTCGCTTGATACCATCACTGTAGGTAGGCCCAGAGATCCTCTTGACGTGGCACTAGAATCAAATTGTTATTGGAAAAGGCGAAATCAGTACCACAGAGATCACAACATCTTTGTGGGAAGCTTTCCTTGAGGTCAGATGCAAATACCATTGTTGATTCACTAATGACTTGCAAAATCCAGACCAATGACACCCTCAGCGTGCCTGTACAATGAGCACTTTTTACGTAACATGTGGCCTCTGATATTTTAGGGTTGATCCATACCATTTGAAACACCATTAGCTTTGACCCAATAGAAATGTGAGCTTGATATGAAAAGTATCTACACACCATTAGATTTCAAGTTACAAGTAATGCATTTTTAGCTTCTGATATCATACACAATGTACAACAAGACTTCTTATTTTAAGCCCCTAGCTCCAAACACAACCATAAGGTAATTTCCAAACAGCAAAGCAAGATAAAATAGACATCCAACTCTAGTGAGAAGTAATTTACAAGGTGACTAATTATGTTGTACTCTATTCAGATAGTCAGTTCCAAAGATATACTGAGGAAAAGTTCTTAAAAGTTCTTTTAATTAATCAGCCCATCCCCAAGTAACTAACCTGAACACATCCTCCTACAGCTGGATGGGGCACTAAACGAACCATGGATCCGTTCAAGCCACACACTGATATCACTTTGTTGTTCAACCAATCGACAGTGATCTTCTGGTGAAGATAAGATGAATTTTATATGAGCCGGGATGTCCTCTTCATCTGATTTTAAAAGATAAGAGAAAAATTAATGTCATCACTTTCAGAGGAACTGGAGGAGACCATTCAATTAGAATTGAAATACATCTCTTGATCTATCTCCCTGCTTTCAGATCCATAATCTAATACCTTTGTCTAACAAAATTAGATCATCTATGTTCTAAAATTGACCCAATTTTTTTTTGTGGGGTGGTGTGGTTGGGTGTACGCGTGGGAGCAAGTTCCAGATTTTCACTGATCTGAACCCTGCCATCGCTCAGGAACAGCCCAACTCTAACTTTAAAAGGTTATGCCTTCTTGCTTTGGGTATCCCCAGCAAAAGGTAACAGCTCTCTCTTGAGCTTCACCCAATATTAGAGTTTAATAGATGGCCATGATTAAACAGATCTTTATTCTATTTTTACAGTATGATTTCTTACACTGGCTGAATCATGTGGTGACATTTTTAAAATTATATGCAACTAATGTATTTAAATGTGATTGTGAATATGCCTCCAACCAGGCAAATAATATCATCCATGACATTTTCTTTCAGACAGTCTTTTACTATTTATCTGGAGAGCTCTCAGGTTTCCATAGAGACACAAATATTACTAACCAGCTTCTACACTGGTAGAAAGCTCTTCAGTGTATATGCAATAAATACAAATCAGATTCTAACTACAACAATTTGCATCAAAGTGCTGTTTTCAATGTATAGGAACATCAAAGCATTTCACAAAATTGTAACTAGCTAAATAAAATGGATGCCAAACCCCAAGACGTTTAGGAAAGATGTTTAATTTATTTTTGATTTGTTGTGAGCATCACAGTCATCAGGGACAGCTTTGGCTGTCCATCCCCTGGGTGCTCTTCAGAAGGTGAGGGTAAGCTAGCTTTTTGGACTGCTGGAGTCCAAGTCGTGTCATAACACCCACAGTGCTTTTCCTGTTTGTGGTTTGACTCTGTCTGAGTAGCTTGCTGCATCCAATTTAAACTCAAGCACATTGCTGGGGAGCTGAAGTCACATCTAGAACAAACCAGACAATTAATGCAAATTTCAAACTCCCGC